>NC_066363.1:84771613-85371613 GCF_013377495.2 Cygnus atratus | reverse complement strand
CAAGAGCCTAGTCCACAGCTGACTGCTGTTAGCTGGGGCCTTTTTGTTGCAATCATTGATTTTGGATTAGGGCCTTGCAACACAAAATAGATGCTCAGGGGAGGAACCAGCTGTCCTATATGTCTTTTTAAAACTAATTCAGCATGTAGCTGCATGCTTTCTTTACTGAATCATATCCAAACACCTCTCTGACAGTAATACCAATGTCTTTGTGTTTTGTATTTTTTGTTTTGTTTTTTTGAGCACTTACCACTATGATATTCAAATGCTTAATGAATTTATCTTTATAAGCTTTAAATGACATCTTTGTACTGTCACAGGGAATAGCAGAGCTGTTTCTCATTTTTACAGATGGTGAGTGATGAAGAGAACCGGACAACTTGCAAACATGAAGTATCTTCTAAAAACCTTTACTGAACATGGACTTGAGCATACATCCATCCAGTTAGGATAAGCAAATTTGGGAATGAATGCCATATCTAATCTCAGAATGTGCAATGCAAAGCACATTTGCCTTTTATCCAGTAAGGTGCAGAGATGTTCTGAAACGGATTTATGTAGAAGGGCTGTGCCATTCTAATTACCTCATCTTTGAAATTGTTTTAGCCGCTTGCTAACTAGCACAGGAAGATCTGTGAATGACATTCTGAAAGCTGCAGAAAATCTATTATATTTTGAATGGCTAAAGATGAATTATATTTGGATTATTTGATGAATTAATGTTATTCATATGGTGAGTTGGAGGTGACAAAAACAGAATCCCACAAAAGGAAAAACATAATTTTTTAATCAATTTGTGAATATAAAATCTGAAACAGTGCCACAAATCAAAATGGTCTCTCCAAATGCTGTATTTTAAGCAGTGCTCTCCAGATGTGGTTTTTAAAATAGATGTTAGTCTCACGTTTTCTTCCTTTTTTTCAGACACTATTACTGAGAAGCAAAGGTATAGGAGAGCCAGGTGTTATCATGATAGTCTGAAAAATGATATTTTGTTTTTAGGTTTAGCTGAAACATTTATGCAAAAGGGTGAGATGTTCAATCTCTTCTCAATTTCTTTTTGAATTAATTTCTTTTTGAATCAATTTCTTTTTGAATTAAATTCATACCTCGATTTTAAACATCGTAGAATTTAGAAATATTTGGAGAAGTTTCTGGCTCAAACCAACTTCTTTAAAAATCACAAGTAAAAAATCACTCTTTTTTCACAAACATGCTCCCGTGTACCTAAACAGATGTTTTTGCCTTTCTTATTTCTTCAAAAATCACCCAGAATATGTCCTCTTGTGTCTCAGAAATATCATCCTGATTTTTTTTTTTTTGTGTCACAGAACCATGAGAATATGCTGATTTCCATGGAGACAGATTTCACAAATTAAGGGCAGGCATATCCAGTTTAAAAATGGCAGAGGAAAGGGAAGAGGGAAAGGGGAAATGGACACAGGAATGTGCTCCTCAGTAGCTGGAGGGATCTGGAGCCACCCACATTCCTTCTGCTACAGCTTCTAGTAAATCCAGGCCAGCTTTCATGGCACAGGTTATTGCGGTAGAAGCCTCCTGTTTTAATTCAAAATAAAGCAAAATGACAACAACAGAAAACAACAACAAACCCCACAGGAGTATTAAGCACATGCATTTGTTCTACAGCCTTAATTTTCAGACCATAGGCACACTGCAGTACAGCTCAAGTGTTTATCTAATGGAAATGCAAGCACCTCAACACTTTACACTTAATTTAACACGTGTGAAAGTTGATTTGCCTAATCACAGACATGGATGTAACTTTTTCATATTCATGCTTTAACAATGAAAGAAGTTGCAGAGAATGTGAACAACCTTCTCAGTCATTTCTGGTCTTTCTCTTATGTTGTTGGTCTGCTCCCTTACACTAGGAAATATTGGCCTATATCCTAAATACTTAAGTATGGAAAAAGAAGAATTCCTCAGCGTTTCCCCCACTAGCAGTTACTGCTGACTAGTAGAGGTTTCCATACTTCACTCTTGTAGAACCTTGAAGGTTTACTTCAGCTATGGGAAGAAACATTGTTAACAGGAAAATAAAACAACAGGGAATATTATTAACAGTACTATGGTATTGGAGTTCAGCACCAGAAACAATGAGAGAATTATTTCATATAGTTTTCTTTATTTTCCACCTACATTGGGCATTTTTATTTCTGTACCATGTCTCAATATGATCAAGAAAAAATGATACAATCTGTTTGATTCTTTTTACCCCCCCCCCAAAAAAAAAAAGTATATTTTTCTGTCCCTAACCATCTTAAATAAAACATTTCTATGTCTGTGCTGCTGCTGATATTTATCTCTGAGATTTTTCACTGCCTCTCAAGTGTGGATGTGTGGTTTCGGTCATGTCTGTATTGCTCAATGCACTCTAGAGAAGTGCTGTGTCCATAATGCATTGCACTTGAAGGGCTACCTTTCTCACAGTACCCCAAAGAGCTTAGTGCCAGCCTGTCCAGATGCCTCTGTAGCACAACACACAACATGCTCACTGCTTATTAGCTCCCTGGGTGACACATTACTACCTCAGTAATGTCCATTAAGGGGAGCAGGCAGGCAGTATATATCTGCTGCCTACAGTAGAAACAGGCTGCCCATTGCCTCTTCTGTAGCTCTTCAGGTTGCTAGCACTTTGATACTTTGGCCACTGCTGTGTTTTGCCAGACAGATTTGGCACCTTTGCAGGCCATTGGCAGGTCTCGCACTGTCTGCAAAGGCAGCTGACAAGTTGCTTGCTACTCACTAACATGCTGTGCAAACAAGACATCCCAGAGCTACAGGTTAGCCACCAGAATGACCACTAGAAATGGTGTGTGCCACTCCTGGTCAGTGGAATCAATCCTGTGGGATGCCTGAGTTTCTGTATCCAACAGTCTTCCTACAGTGGGCAGAGATTTGGGAACTAGAAAACCAGTTTCCACTGTTCTGCACATGGGGTAGACTGAAAGTGCTCTGAGGATCCTGCTGAGCTCCTTGTGAGGGCTTGTCAGCTCAAGCACCTGGCAACTATCCTTGTGAGATTTTTGGTTCATACCTAAGGAAGAGAGAAGCTGTGCTCAACATAAGGGTCTAGGTGGCCATCCCTCCTGCCAGTCAGTCCAAAGATGGACAGAAAACTGTAAAGCCATTGTCAAGTTCACCTTTTCACAAGCCAACTGCATTGCTCACCTTCCTGAGGTGATAAGAGCCTTTGCCCACTTTAACCAGGCAAAAATGCCCAAAAGAGTCCCATGAAAATATTAACTAAGAGTGGTACTAATGATCATCCCTGGTAGACCACTGAGGAGACTTTGTGCGCATCATAACTTGAAATTTCTACACAGACATGGAATAAAGTTTGGGCTCTGAAATCTGGCTGGCTGCCTGGGAGGTGGTGGCAAATGCTGAGCAGAGGTTGAACACCAAGATCTCCAGAACTGTGAAAAGTGCTGTCTGGATTTGATAGAATCTATGTGTGAGTACTGTTGCCTTTCTGTATGGACCAGTTACTGTGGAATTGGGCCTTCCAGCTCTTGTATGCCTAGCTTGAAACTGATGCCACATTTGGATAGAAGATGGCAGAGAAGACAGACAAATATAAAAGGTGCTCCATGTGTGGATATGTGGCTATAGGAGACTGTTCACTCATAGCAGAGCCTAGAGAGAGAGGTCCATGCAGTGGATCCATCAAGTCCCAGAAAGCCCAGAATATAACACTCTAATGTAGGGAAAAATGTACCATTCACACTCTAGAAGTCAAAGGACATATCATCATGCATGATATCTCATCCTGGACTTTATCTGCAAACCATTTCGGTTGATTGTCCATTGTAGGGGTATGTGAAAAGGGGTAATGTGAAAGCATCTGCTTCATTAAGTTATCTGGTTAAGAACTATTCATCATAAATTAAATAACAAATAACAGGGAAGGTGATAAATTAAACACATGGATATACAAACCTGACAGGTAGGTGATATTGGAGACAGTAACAAAGACCAGAACTGCTCAACCACTGGATGACATGCCATTAAAATCTGCTCATGCACACTCTTGAAGAGGGTCAACCCGAACCTTGTAACTGATAAGAAGGTGGAAAGAACATTAACCTGATTATTATGGGACACGTGAAGGGCTTTGTAGACTGTGAAAAATTTGCTACGGAATGCCTAGGGGAAGGGCCAAAGACAGAGAAAGTGGAGATGGGGTGGATGGGGGAGGAAGATCTTTGAGAAAATATAGAAAAAGCTGATAAAAGGGGCCAGTCACGTGTAAGCGAGCTGCCAGTCTGTAAGCTTACCTGACTGAGCCTTGCACCTGATCACCTCTATCTATGTTATTTTACTATTTTTCTCAACTGTTTGTCTTTTGGAAACCCACTTTCTATCCTATGGTCTATATATCAGCATTTGGAAAGACCAGCATGCAAGAGTTCTGACTACCAGTACCTGCAACTGGAGAAAAGACCTCAGGTCACAGGCCCTGTAGCTCTTAGTATGAGCAAGTGGAGGGGAAAAAGATATATATGTAACTGTGAAAAGTCTAAATGCCAGAACTGGAAAACACTGAATGTAGTGATTTTTCCCCTGTGAATTTAATCCTGGGTGCATGTGTTTGTCTCAAGGTCAGAGTCAGTGGGGTGTAAGGGAGCCCAGGGTCCAAGCATAGATGTTAGGCAGGCTGAGAGAGCCTGTCACAATATTAAAGGTGTCCTTTGTTTCAGAGGTATTTGTGAGATGAATGCGTGCATGCATGCCTCTGTTTTGCTGGTGAACATCCAGCTGGACTAGGCAGTGTGCAGGAGACCTATATATAGAGAGAGAGAGACCTGTAAGGGGACACACGGTCTGAGCATGGATATTAGACATGCTGATACCCAAGGAATCTATTAACATGAATGTGCTTGTAAGTCTAAAGAGTAAGGGTGTGTGTGATTCCCCCAGTGAACTCTAATCCTGATCAGCCAGAGAGAGAACAGGACTGGGCTGTCTGTACTTCTGTCCTTCTGTTCTGGTGGTGGTAAATGAACGCTGCTAAAGTCAGACAGATTTCAGCAGTGTCCTCCACATGTTTATGTGTGCATGTGGGATACGTGGTCAGACTCACTTTTGATTTGACCCACAAACAGGAACTGTAGCCTCCACATGCACCTGCTGCACTTGGGTGGCTGGGAAAGAGCAATTCCTGGGTCCAGGCATCCACCCAGCATCCTTTAACAACCACTACAGTGCCTGTGTGCTGATCTGCAGATCCAGGACCAATCTCAGAATCACAGCACCATTGAGGTTGGAAAGGTTTCCTGGAGATCATTCAGGTTAAGGCCCCTGCTCAAAGCAGGGCCAGCTGGGGCAGGCTGAATTTTGCCACAGAGGAGCAGTTCCTGGGGAAGATTGTGATGTTACTGCAGGAGCTCCAGGAGGGTCACAAACAAGTGGGAAGCTGAACAGCTTTAAGTTGGAAATGAAGCAATTCTGGCAGCAGAAGTGGTACCCATCAATTTTTATGAAACTGGAGCACTGCTGTTTTGGTATTGCTCACTGTTTGAATGTGTAGCTTTTCAAAAGCTCTGGTATAGCTTAAGACACCTTTCTTGTGCTGTGTCAGGGCACCTTTTCACGCCGGGATTCTACCTTCATCTTTTAAACAGCAGAAGCTCTGCTTAGAGCTGCGAGGGTGGTATATACGGAGGTGTCAAACCTGTCTGTCAGGAAACCAATAGAGACCTCAGGCAACTTGTCTTTGGATAGAAACCTTTGTGCTAATCTCCTTAGCTTCACAGGCCACTTGCATTCATCCTTCCATGGATGGCTGGATGTTGTCTAACGTCTCAATGTTTTTTTATGATGATATGCTGAAGCATCTAGCACTCCCTGAACCATAGTGTGAAAACAAATGTTCATGAAAGGCCTGTTGAAATTCATTGTTTTAGAGGACTGTTTGTTCCCACAGGAAGCAGGTTAGATCACTCCAGAGCAGGACTCAGGAGCAATCCAACAGTGTGAATAACTAGGATTTATGTATTTGTATTTGCTCCCAGGCGCTTGTTTAGCCAGTAATGTGTACATAGCTGTTGTTTGCAATTGAAGGTTATCAGTAGTTTCTTGAAATGCCATTTAAAAAATTTCTTTGAACAGGGAAATTTTAGAATAAAATAAGTTTTTAAAGACTAGATGTAGTAAATGTATTTCTGATAATGTAAAATGTTATTTACAAAGATAGTTGTAATGATAAACCAGAATAATGCTGCATGACATTGACATATATATCACCTCATTTGTAATAGCTGCCATGAACAGGCCTGTTGAAGTAAATGGTGAATGCACCTTGGCATTTCTAGCTTGAAAAGCCATAATGAAGGATTTATAACCACTGCAATTTTGTAACGCTGCTCTGGAAGGAGAAAAGAAAAATAATACCTTAAATAACAAACTAATGGAAGTATTCTGTAAAGAGAAATAAAATCATTAACCCATTCTGTCCTTTCAGAGACTGTGGCAATGTAAGGATGATCTTTTCACGCGGTCTGCATTAGCAGGCTATAACTCAGGGAAACTGTTAAATACATAAGCAAGGACATACTATGCACTTCAAAAGACTCCTTGAGAACAGATAGCACAGAATATAACAGTTTAAACTAGCTCAGTGCCATTTGATCAACTAATTTTGGAATCATAAACACAGAACCCTTCATATAAACAATAATTTCTTAATGCTTGTGCCAAAAACCCAACCCAAATTCTATAAATAGTTGCTTGAATAAAAATAAGGTATTTTTAGAAATAGAATCTCAAAAATACCAAACTGTGTGAAGAGATCTGTTGTTTAATAACAACGTTGTGGGGTCATTCGCCATGTAACTGAGCAAGGTGAGCAGAGCAGGTCTGGTGACGCTCACCAGATTCATCCATGAGTCAAGATCACCCGACAAGTCTGCAGTGATGGGGTAGGTCTGAGGTCAAACAGGGAAGTTAAGTTAGCATGCAAAAGCAATGGTCAGGGTCAGGCCCAGAGAAAGTACCTAGCCACAGCTGAGTCAGCTCCAGGAAAGTGATGAGACAGTACCAAAGTCAAGCCAGAAAGTCAAGTCAGCATTAGGGTTCGGATCTAGACAGTACATGGCCAGTAACACTCAGGACTGGACCCAGACTGTAACGTATCTCTGCGATATATTGAGGTGAGCAGTTTCCAACTGCAGAAGAAGTAGGACCTCAGTGAGACTTCTTCCAGCTATTTCCTTCAAAGTCACCAGCTGTACTCTCTCTAATTCATCTCTGAGCCCAGGCAGCAAAAACCTCAGGAGAGGAGGGATGTAATCAGGGCTCTGCTAGATAGTATATAAATGGCTTAGTAGGCTAAAGCATGTACTAAAACATGGGTCTTGGCTGCTTAAGTCATTGGTCTCTGACTGTACCACAGGTGATGCTTACAGGTTTGATCTTTATATGTGTAGAAGATGGCTTATGGTAATGTCTCAAGTGACTGTATAACTATAACCCCTTTTAAGTCTTATGATTCACACATATTTATTGTACATATGTTCTGTAAACTAGCAGTTGTGTATCGCTGCTATCTTCAGAAATATTTTCTAGGGCACAATGTAAAAGCGTTGACCCTGAATACAGAGAAACTAAAGTATATCAAGAAAAGAAAGATTCCTCACAGGCTATGCATAGCCAGACTTGCAAAGGTTCCTCTAATACTTGGAGAACAGAAAAAGTTCTTCAGGGTTCGCCCCATCGCAGAGATTGTTTTATCTATACTTTTAGAGTAGTCATTCTCAGAAGGATAAACAATTTGTATTATAGATGCCACTTCTGTTTTACAAAATAACTTTGATTTTGGTAGAAGCTGGATGTTTGATGGTACTTGGAACTAAGGTGCTTTCTACAGAGGGTAGGCTGCTCTCTCGGCTAAGTAATAGCCTGATGTTAATGTTCTTGTACAACGGTACTGATTGGAAAACGTACTTCTGAGTCACATACCAGCACCCTAAGAAACAGTCTGACACCATAAACTTCTTCCAAAGCTTGTCTTTTGCTTGTCTTTTGTTGATAATGACTTTTCGTTGTTGTGGTTCTGGTTTGAGTTCAAAGCATTGATCTAGAAATGAAAGACTGTTTCCTCTTATCAGACCCAGGAGTCACTCAGCCTGCTACTCGGAGATGATGAGGTTCAATAGCAATCATTTACTTTTGTAGATTTCTGTAAACAACCTTAAAGATGCCAGAATTCTCAGGGCTAAAAGGTAGTACTTCAATTTCAAATTGTCACATTAAATACACATGGCCTGTTTCAACTAGTTGAATTAATTTGCTCTTTCATGAGAAAACAAAAGAAGAGATCTTGACAGGTGCCTAAAAAGGACAGTTTAGCTTCCTTTAAAATCAATAGGTATGTTTCTCTTACGTGTACTACTACTGGTGAAAGATGTAACTATTGCTAATACCCCGTACAGACAAAGCTGTAGTGTTCCAGCATAAAGGAAAATGAAGCATGTGTTTAACATTATATTGCTGCTTACAAAACCTAAGTAAGACTAATGGCATCCCACCTCCAATGCCTATACTTAACCTTCATGAATATCTTAATCATCTTCATTTATTAGTAGTATTACTCTTGAAACTCATTGTGCTACTTGTATGGTGAGGTGGAATTGTTTGTAAAGATGTGTGGAGTATTACAAATTCACAAAGTTCCTGAGTGTTCCTAGTAAATTCCCTAAGATGATCTTCAAATGCAGCATTGATTACCTTAAATTTAGTCTGCCAAAAAAAACAAAACCAAAAACAGACCTTTTTGGCCAAACTTTGATACAATCTTAGAAATACATCTTCTGTGAAATAAAGGAGTCAAATACATAAAGATGCAGCAATCCAACAGTGGATAATTTGGATAATTTGATTTTAAAATGAATTTAAATTTTAGTGTATGTTGTGTATTTTAGGAAAAGAAAATTGGGGGTCTTCTTTTATTTCCCCAGAGCTTTCCTAGAAAGTAGATTGCACTGTAGTCTTAGAGTTTTAAAATAAGGTCAGCAAATAATTATGGAACTATACTATTAGATCTGTGAGCAAAATTAATTATATATATAAAAAAATCAATACTAAATTGCCTTGAACCTCTTGAGTTCAGCCCATTAATTGTCCAGGTAAAATAAATCACTGTTTATTACCTATGAAGGTATTAATTATACAGCAGTCAACAACATTCATGTTTGTTGTCAGTTTCACCAGATCAAGACACATACAGCCCCAGCTGGCTGAAAAAAGAAGCATTTGCTTTGTGTTTTAAAAGGCATTACTAGAGAGCTTTAAATTAATAGCTTTCATCTTGCACTGCTAAGTCTGCAGTTCCAACAAAACGTCTGTGGTGTGTGTTATTTTCACTGCAGTTAGCAGCTGATGTAGCTAAACCAATGCTAGCTCCAATTGCCACGGAGCTTTCAGTTGCATCACAAGTGTATCCTGGGTTTGTTTTCTTTTCTCCCATCACTGTTCAACATTTCAGTTTTTAGACTGTAACTGGCAAATCTTGATTTATTGTACTGCCTTTCATGGAGGAGTGTGGTGGTTTTACCATGCTAGGCAGCTGAACACCACAACCGCTCTCTCACTCCCCCTCCTTAGATGAGGAGGGAAAGAAGCAAAGGAAAGAACAACTCACGGGTTGATGAGGAGGGGAAGAAGCAAAGGAAAGAACAACTCACGGGTTGAGATAAGGATGATTTAATTAAAGGAAAAAAATAATTATTAAGGAAAGATTATTATTAATTAAACAATTTAACTAAACAATTTAACTAAACAATTAACAATTTAACTAAAGGGGAAAAAAGGAAAGGGGAAAAGGGAGTGGGAAAGGGAAAACTAAACAAAACAAGTAAAGGCTATGTGGAAGTGCAGAGGAAAGAAATTACTCTCTACTTCCCACAAATGAGCGATGCTTGACCACATCCTTGAAGCAGGGCCTCAATGCACGTAGCCGGTGTTCAGGAGGAGGACAGACGTTTTCACAACGAGAGCCCACCTCTCCCGTCTTCCTCCTTTTTCCACCTTTTATTGCTGAGTGTGACATCATATGGTATGGAATATCCCTTTGGTTGGTTTAGGTCAGCTGCCCTGGTGATGTTTCTTTTCTCACATCTTTGCCCACCCCTAGGGGAGTTAGAGAGAGTCCTGATGCCGTGCCAGCACTGCTCAGCAGCAGACACAACACTGGTGTGATACCATTGTTGTTTTAGCTACGAGTGCAGAGCACAGCACTGTATGGGCTGCTGCAGGGAAAGCTAACATCCCAGCCCGACCCAGTACAAGGAGTCATCTATCGATCTGGCTCTGGCCGAGACTGAAAACTGATGATAAAAAACTTCTTGGTGCTATGTATGAAAATTAAAAAGACAACACACCAATCATTATTCATTGTTGCTGATGGTCTTAGCATTGTTTGAGTTGCCTTCTTGAATTGGCCTTCCTTGTTTATTCAGTTTCTTGTGCTGACTTAGGTTACATGTCTTTTGGGATGAACATTGTCATTCTGTATACAGTCAGCTGAGCCCCAATCCACAATTACAGTACAAATAAATGTGAGCTTGAAGTTGGACCAGGTGACTCCAGAGATTTCTTCCAATTTAAATTATGCTATAACTGTGATATAGAGTATTCTTGTCTCAGTTTTGTATTTACTTGCCCATAATTTTACTTATTCTCATAAAATTAAATCCATTGCTGATAATAGCCAAGTTTATTCATATCACAGGACTATGGTGGCTGTAAAATGCTGGTAAAATTGCATTACATCTCCCTTATATATTAACTGTGCTGTAATATTGGTGCAAATTTAAAGTTGCAGTAAAAGCACATTTATCTTCTAGTAAAACAAACAAACAAAAAAGTTTCTTTCTCTGTATTCTCTGCAGGTACTACTAAGAGTAAAGCTATATCTGAAGTTTGGAGACCTAATTAAGATCTCAGTCTTGTCAAAGATATCACAGACTGAGTCTAAATACCACTTTTCTTCACTGTTCTTTTATACTGAGTGGAGACATTTTACTTTCTTCTTTAACAGCACCAGACATTAGCAACTGAGGTTGGTGAACACTACAGGATCTGCCAGTCATATTAGCCTGAATTTCTGAATGTATTAACTTTAGCTATGTTTATATACTGCCTTTCACACACGGTTTCTAATGATACTGTGCATAACATATCAGAGCACTTGAGGTCAGCCTTGTGAAATCACTGCCAACAGTATTCTAAGGTCTTAACCTTGTTTTAACTAACATGACTGCTTGAGAAAAGCCAATATCACAGTGATGTATCATTATGTTTTTTACATATCTAGAGGTTTTACAAATCTAGAGGTTTAGATATTCTCAGTAGAAATTTTGCATAATTCCGATATAGGTAATAGAAATATTGTCATGTGCTTTCATGTGTTCAAATACAGGCAGTAAAACTTAAATTTTTCAAAGACCAATCACCTGTAAATATTCTCCAAGGAAACTAATTGCTTTCTTTGTTTAACACATTCAAAGATGTTCAAAGATATTATGAGAATTCACATCTATGTTGAAAGATTGAGGTAAAATCCAGAAAAAGCATTTGTTGCAAGTTTGTTAGCTGCAAGTTTTAACAAAAACAGAAGTAATTTCTAAGTGAACTGATTTTTCACCTTGTAGAGAAGTTTCTTCTTTTTATTGTATGGCAAAAGTAATCTGAGTCATTTCATGATTGATTTCATTTTTCCATTTCTCTTATTAATGTAATAGTCTTTTAGTTGAGATCCCAAAGTGACAAAGAAACAGAAAGATCATCACGCTTGGATGGAACCTTGGTGAAAATCATATGCCCAGTTGTTCAGCAGTGACACACATGGAGAACAGGATCCTGAACTGCCAAATCAGTGCTAAAGCTGCAGGCCCCCAGGTAAGTCCTCTGTGGAAAATCACTGCCCACAGAATTCAGAAAAGAAATGCCAGTTTCAAAAAACTAGGATTATTCTTAACTCAGTAGGTATGTATATAAAATAAAAACAAAATAGCCTTGATTTAGTAATTTGTTTCTAGCAAACATTGCAAAAACAAGACAAAACAAATCACACCTGTGTTTCCATTGAGAAAATATAAGGTTATTAGCAGCTGCTCTTGGAAATTTAGTGATTCTGTGCATTTCCTGGGGTGCAACAAAGATGTCAAGGCAATAGCAGCAAAATTCTGAAGGAGATTTGGATTTTTGCCAAGGTGCTGGAAAGACTTTCCAGGTTCACATTACGTTGCGTAGTGACCATGCTAAAACACCTTATCCATGAAATTTCACATATGGACTAATAATGTGATTTGAAATGATTGCGACCTAAAAACAGTATTATAATTTCTCAGGTAACTGTTTCATGCTCGTTTGGATTTTCTTTATCTTTACTTGCTATTCGTATAGATCATTTCAATTAGACATAAGCAAGAAAAGAGTCTGGAGCTGGGGGTTGGCCTCTTCTCACAGATAATTAGTGATAGGACTAGAGCGAATGGCCTCAAGTTGTGTCAGGGTAGGTTCAGGTTAGAAATTAAGAGACATTTCTTCTCAGAAAGAGCAGTCAGGCATTGGAACGGGCTGCCCAGGGAAGTGGTGGAGTCACCGTCCCTGGGGGTGTTTAAGGAGAGATTGGACGTGGTGCTTAAGGACATGGTTTAGTGGGTGGCATTGGTGGTAGGGCAATGTTTGGACCAGATGATCCTGAAGGTCTCTTCCAACCTTAATGATTCTATGATTCTATGATTTTAAAGTTTTGACCATGAACATAGGAAAAATGTGATTTACTCTTGACATAACATTTGTCTTTTACTAATTGAGGATCTGGGCCATAAGCTTTTTGAAGTGCCAGGTTGTAACAGCTGGAGAATACTACAGTTGCTTTGCAGTACAACAGTTCAGCTACAGAAAGAGAGAAAACAGATACTTGTAGCATGTAAGATCTGGTGAAAGACTAGTCATTTTGATATTGGAGAATTTGGACAGGGTTAAGTACCATAAAGATTTAATGCTATGGAAACTTAGATATAGATGAAGTAGTGTTGGGCCAATTGTTGACTACTGATAATGCAAATTAAAATGAAGATGAAGGTGTTAATGAATTGCTTCCTGGATCTGTTACCAAGATGCAAGTGATGTTTACTCCATTTTGTGCTAGAGTTCTATCATTTTTTTTTCATACACTGAATTATTTTCTTTGCTGAAGTTGCAGTAATTCAGATTCTGCTTGTTTTTGTGCAAGCACCTGTCCTTTGCAGTGATTCTAAAAGCTTTTGGGACAAAACATGATAAAGTAGATCAATCTAAAAACAATAATAATAATAATAAAATCTATACTAAACAATCCCATCATAAAAAATAACATATTTCCCCCATGAGAAATCGTCTTTATTTTAATGCATTAGAAATAAAGAGTTATTGCCCTTAGTTTTAGAATCGATTTCTAGCATTACTTTTCTATCAGTTTTGATTTGTTAAAAAGGTAGAAGTGGCAGGGAGATCACTTAAAGTGTCTTCCACACAGAATATCAATATTTCAGAACTATAGATAGAGATGTAATTTTTAAGCAGCAATCATATTTCAGTTTAGCATGCTTTTCTTATGGAAATATCTTTGGCAGCAATTTTCATGTTTATACAGCTATATCTCAGAAATTACCTATTCCAAATACATTTGTAAACATCACACTTAATTCCTAACATCAGAAAAATTTGAAAGAAATTTTAGTGCTCCAATAATCCATGTTTTAAATGATAAACATAACCACAGTACTTCTTGCCCCTGCCAATAAGCAGAGCAGCCAGGCACCTAATTCTGAAGCAGAAAAAGCACCTGGGCTTTTGGGAGGAATTTTGTTTTATAAGAAAATTCAAAGTACCCAAGAGAGTTACGTGGAACATAACAGGATTTCTCTTTACCACTAGCTGATCATAGCGAGCATTTCATGGATCAGTAAATAATAAAGGAATTTGTATACAGATGGGAATACAGAGTACAGAAAAGGATCACAGTGTTGGTTCTAGTCCATGACATCAGGGAAAAGCAACAGGTCTTATGGGTGGATCAACATAATGCACTGTGGAACCCCCTACAATTCACAGCATCTATAAAAACAAAAAATCCAATGGAAAGAGTATCATTAAGTCAGTACCTAGATCATTATTGCGTCTTAGACATCCCATGTGCATTAGTAAACAAAGCACAGGAAGGAAGATATAAACAAAAGACTTTTTTCTTAACTTGTAAGAAACGCAAAATAGAAGTAGTGATTTGCTAAATAATGTAACCGTAAAAAGAAGTTAAAATGTACACTAAGAAATACTTTTCCTGTGAGAAAAAGATGAGGAAAATTAACTGTTTCCCTGACATATCTTCACAGTTCTCCACAAATGGAGAGCAAACATGTATTTTTATCCATTAAAAATATTTATCACTGTAAAAATAAATCCAAAGTCTGATTGTGTTTTAGATTACTTCTAGAAAATAATCAAATCCTAGCATTTCAATTCAAGTTTGAATCTGCCTGCAAAGTTGCTTCATTTAAATTCCAGACCTGCATAAAGTCTTTAAAAGTAGGTGAAGGGGAAGTGAGGAACTACAAAGAATTAGAAACTAATGAACATGAGTGGAAAAATCAATATTGTACATGAGCAAAACAAAGAACCTGACATTATTCCATAAAGCCCACCATTACAACATTGCCAATGTATTACAGATGTTTGGAAAGAAGAAGCAGTGTGCAGAGACAGGGACATACCGTTTGTTAAATGCCCTTATCAAACACAGGTCAATGTCACCCAAAAGAACTGCTCACTTAATCACAATATAGTTTCAGTGGCTCTGGTAACGTAGCAATGCTACCAGCCTGCACCTCTCCACTATCTTTTTTTTTTAATTATTTAATAATCCAGGATGATTTCTGTCACAAGGATGCAAATTAGACAGTGCTATGAGGTTGACCTGCCTCAACCTTCTGTTAATAGAAGGAACAAGGTCTCTCTATAAGACCAAGAAAGCTTTAAATCCAAGTCAGATTTTACTAGACTGTAAAACAGAGTAGTTAACTTCTAAGATAGAGAAACTCAAAATGAATGAATAAGTCATGACAGAAAAGAAGGGTTGATAAATCAGTATCTTCCCACTGCTGTACCCTTACGGGATGTGCCCTTGCTCTTGGGCTTGTCTTCAGTTAACTCAGAGTCCTCCTGGAAAGGGAGAGATTCTGTGCCGTCCTTTTTGGTCCACATGTAGACTCTCCTCCTCTCCTCATCTCAGTGATGTGACTGTACCTTGGTCCCCTTCTGCTGGTGCTGCTTGGTGTCTGCTCCTCAAAGAAGTCTCCCTGTTAGTTTACCTTACTCTGCACTGTCCAACAACAACAACAACAAAGTCATCCTATCTTATTTCAAATAGCATTTAGATAAAATAAATTTTATCTAATAAAAAAGCACTCAGTCACAGCAAGAATACATGGAATAGCTACTTGGTGTTTGGCGTAGGATTATAGAATGGTTTGGGTTGGACGGGACCTTAAAGTTATCTAACTCCAACCCCCCACCATAGGCAGGGATGCCATTCACTAGATCAGGTTGGCCAAGGCTCTTCCAGCCTGGACTTGAACAATTCCAGGGATGGGGCATCCACAGCTTCTCTAGGAAACCTGTTCCAGTGCCTCACCACCCTTACAGTTTTCTCCTAATGTCTAGTCTAAAGCTATCCTCTTTTAGTTTAAGACCATTCCCCCTTGTCCTATCATTATCTACCCTAGTAAAAAGTCCTTCTCCATTCTTTTTATAAAGCCCTTTTAAGTATTGAAAAGCTTCAAGGAGGTATCCCCAGAGCCTTCTCTTCTCCAAGCTGAATATCCCCAGCTCTCTCAGCCTTTCTTCACAGGAGACGTGATCCAGCCCTCTGATCATCTTTGTAGCCCTCCTCTGGATGCACTCTAACAGGTCCACATCTTTCTTGTGCTGGGGGCCCCAGACCTGGATGCAGGGCTCCAGGTGGGGCCTCACAAGGGCAGAGCAGAGGGGGACAACCACCTCCCTTGACTTTCTGGAATAATGTGATACATTTCATACAAACAGCTTACTTGCTTTTTTGCAGTGTGATTCCTACAAGTTTTTTTTTGTTTGTTTGTTTTTAATTACTGAGGCATTCTCTTCATGCTTTTCTCTCATAATCCTTTATCTTTTAAATTGTTAGTTAAGTTACTTACTGGCTTTCAGCTTTCTGCTGCTAAGTTTGATATACATGTGTGAAGATAAATATATAGAGACCTGCAGAGATAGAAACATAGCTTTTTCAGTTAGGGTTTTACATTTCCAAGAGAAACAGTAATAAGAAATCCTGCAGACCTCTACTACTTCAGATAAAGGAAGGACAGAAAAGCACAGTATTAAATATCTGTACCCAGAGGTAGAACAGCCTACTACTTCAGCACATCATGATTATAGCCCTGATCCTTGCAGGCACACTGACTTTGGCATTAACATGAAAATGCAAGACTTTGTACTAAGAGAATAATACTAGAAATGTGTCTACTGGTTAATTGACTCTGTATAGAATTTATTATTCATCATGTCCTGCAGAGCCAAAGCCAGATTATAAAACAATGTCAGCATCATTGAAATTAGGCCAAACATGATTTTCCTTTAAAGGTGGAATCCTTTCAGTGCTTTCAAAGCTGCATGCACACCAGGACTTGACTTTAACAGTTTTAGCCAGAAAAAAAGAACACTGATAAAATGGAGTACAGGCAAAAGTTAAAATGTAAATCAAGTTTCCTGAAGACTGGCCTGAGGGTGATTAAACCGGTACTCACAGCAAGGCTGTTTTTTCAAGAGATTTCTGAGATGTAGGCATAACAAGTGAGTTGTTTGCATTTATTTAGGAGCTTGTATATCTTGATAAGGAGCAAAGGCTACAGCAGGCTGGAGCAGTGGGAGAAAAACCCAATGGCACTAGGTGTTTGACTGGTGCTAGTAGGGAATAAAGACTGAGAGTATTGTAACAGATTTAAAAAAGAGAATACATGGTTAAGTAGAGTGGAGGAGCAGCTGATCCTTCTCCCTTCCTCATAAACAAGAACAAGGATCAGTATGAGACTTTGCAACTTTAGGTCTGTACTATGTAAGATTTAAACCTTTCCTCCTCCTTCTTAATTCATAGATGAATATTCTAATTCATGAATATAGTGAATATTCTAACTCACCTATGAATTAGAATACAAACTCTGTGCGGGGAAGTGGGGTGGGGTGTTGAGAGGGGGGTGGTATCTGGGAGGGGGCCATCCATGTGTCCCAGATTTATTATTTTAAGCAGTATTCTCTGCATGGTCAGGTTCAGCTGAGACTATCCCATTGAGTTGTATTGGACACTTCTCACTTCTCTGAATCTCCTGTGCTATAGGTGAGTGGGCCCAGATCTGTGCAAGGGACTTTGCACCTGCTCTCTGTTATGCTTTCCAGCTGGTACAGAAATCTTATTCACTGAAGGGAAAACAAATACATACAGGAAATAAAGGCCATGGAACCAAGCACAGACAGGATGATCCTCTTAGAAATTCCTTACACCTGCTCCAAGTTCAACTCTTCTCCCTCATACTAGACCACATTTTGAAACCACTGTCAGCCAAGTTCAGTAATAAGAGTCATGGGCTCATTTCACAGGTGAAAGATAATAAAGTGCTATTAGCAGAGACCACAGAGTCCAGTCCTCCCACAGACAGCAATGATCCTGAGATGTGCAGCCCAGAACAGCTGGGACAGGGCAAGGACGGCTGCTCCACAGACTTGCTCACATACATCACATATCATATCAAACAGTAATGGACACATAGGTACACAGGTGGGTGGCAGTTATTGTTGAAGGAGAGACAGAAAAAATCTTTGGCATCTCTGGACCATGCAATAGTGACTCCTACATACTCCTAAGAAACAGACTCCCTTAAACTCTTGAAAGGATGTTAAAACACACATACATACCAAACAGCCAAACAACCCAGTGGCTTCATATGACTTGACCAGGGGGGTGAATTGCCTGCCAGTCCCTGCCCACTAGTAAATGGATTAGTTTTGAGCATGACAATGGCAGATGTGAGGGAACCATCAGAGGTTATAATGCCACCTAAAGTCACCTTACAACATATCTCTAGTTCTCATAATCATTTGTGCTTCAGAGCGAGGCAAATCTAAAAATTTCTTCATTAAGAAGCAAAGCAAAATTTCCTTGTCTCTCACCAGCAAATAGAGGAACCCTGAAATGAGATTAATATCCACATAAATACAGTGCAAAAACCAAGTTCCATTCCCTTCTTAATCTCTATGGAGACGCTAACATACCACATACTTAAGGATTAAAACCACTTTGTGATTCCAACAACACTTTTATCAATGTCTATTTCCTCAGTTTGGAGAAATGTAAATGCAGTCCTTCATCCTATTCTATAACACTAAAAGGAGTTGCTGGGTATCCTGCACTCTGGTATTATGTGTTTGGATGTTTACTTGAGAATTCACAGCTCCTGGTGGAACAGCTTTTGAAAACATGCCCTAAAATTTCCAGAACAGTCTTTAGGTCTTTAAAAATTTCAAGTGGGGTTTTAGATTCTGTGTTCATCCAGATGCAGTCATAAACTTTTTTTTTTTTTTTAATATATTTTTTCCTAGCTGAGGTAAAGATCGCTTCCTCAGCTAATATCTCAATAGTGTCAATTACTTCTGTCTTCCTACAATATTAATCCAACATTGTCATATTTCTTACTAATGGGAAATATTGTAGCCCTCATTAGACAACATTACATTTCATTTTAATATCTTTAGAGACTGAGAAACAGATATGGAATTGTTTGAATATATACCCACCTCTAAACAGAACAAAGTTTGCAAAGAGATACATATGAGAAGGGATTAGGAAGACAACTAAACACCCAGATTCTTGTTGTGTTCCTTGGCATATTTAAACAGGAGTAGTTTTTCACATGCAAGCACTGAGAAATATATGAGAAGTGCCTGGAAAAAAAACAAAAGAAACTTAAAACTAGGATGCTGTGTTCTTATGAGACATTGTATGTCTCAAGCCGTATAAACCTGCATAATCTACTACCTTTGTATTAGGCTACGCCTAATCTTGTATAAATACAAGCTGATGGAAATTTTCGTGAAATTAATATTGATAAAAAATATTGCTGAATGGTGGAGCAAACTGCAAGACACAAACCACAGAGCACTCACATCAAATATGTCTGGCAATAGTTATCTAAGATGTGACTCCAAGTCTCAAAGTATCAATCAAATACTTATATACGCCAGCAAAGGGTACCAAGAAAGCAGTCTGGGGAGCTGGAATATTTACACATTAAGTAGCTTAATGTTGTAGATAATTTAAGATGAAATAAGACATGCTTATTCTGGCCATTGTTTTAGAAGATAGCCAAACACTCCCTCTTTCCTTATTAATCTGTCTTTTCTACAGTTTAATGGCTAAATATCTGATTTACGAATTATTTTACTTTGATTTTAGTTTCTGGTGTAAAGATTTTATTGTATTTTCCATGATTTGCAGCATCATTATGAGCCTTGCTCTTGTACTCTCTCTTAAAAGAAGATAATAGAAATATAATTACATGCATTTTTAATGTTAACACTGTTTTGTCACAGAGGAGCAAGCACTCAGTACAGCTATGTGGGAAGTATTTGGATGTAACCCCAGGCAACATAACTCAAAATGTCAGATGAATATATCAGTGTTCCACAGCTATCTCCTGCTGTGAAGGATTCTTCATGTTTCATTTAAACAGTCAATTTTGTTTTCATATTAGTTACATTCAGAGCCTGAACTCTGTTTTGAATGGAGACTCTTTCAGGAAAAACTCTTACTGAAAAGAATCACAGATTGATATGCAAAAATCAAGTGACTTGGTACACATGTACCAGTATATACATATACATATTTACTATAGACCACACCATATGTTTCAACCTCAAATGCTGTTTTGACTGAAGCCATTGTAGAAAATTTCACCTAACTTATCTTTCAGACATAAGGACATGGACACAATCAGCTGACTGTGTGTCCAAGTGCTGCTTTAAAATGGTTTTGTGTGCAAAATACTGCAGGTTGTTCCTCATATATGGGAAAAGCCCTGACATAAAATGTCTTAACAAAGCAGTAAATTCATGCTCATCTTAAAGCCTATTAGTAATTTTATATAATTTCATATTTTATTAAATTGAAGTCCTAGGTCTATGCACCAAATTCATACTGGTATTTCTCCATTACAAACCTGGTCTGGACAGTTTACATGAAAGTATGTGATTATGCTCCTAAGAATGTTATTCAGGACTGAACAAAAGTATGTACATTGTGTGTGAGATCTCTGGCAAGTCTCTCTCCCACCCTTTTGTAATAGCACTAATGGCTGACGTTTGCCCCTTCTGCTACACAATTTTCAAATCCTGAAGGAAGGCAAAGATTAATTATTGTTGATTAAACGGAAGAAGTATGATTCCTTAAATTCAAAATTACATAAAATGTGCTAAGATTTAGAGTGAGGTCTAGATACATAGGTCAATCTGTGATTTCATATTGAAAGCTTTTAGTGCTGACCCTTTCTTATTAAAATAGACCCCAAGAGTGGAAATAAGACTGTACGCATATTTTCTCCTGGAAATGGAACAAAGAATTCAACAATTTATGCAGCAAAATGAAATTGTCATTCAACCATTCATGCAGTTGTTTTATGTTCTCTACTTTCTTGCTCCTTGAATGAACACTAATGTCAAATGAACACTAATGAGATGTATCTAAAACAAACTAAGAAGAAGAACAAAGACAGAGGGAATAAATACAAGAAATTCAAAGGCTGGTTTCTGGCTTCAGAACTCCAGTTTTCTGGGGTGCCTTTCAACCCTAAGCCAAACATAAAACTAATTCCTGACACACGTGTGTTCAGTTGAAACAAAATGAGCTTAAGGATCCTTGATGTGAGGTTACCCAGCTCATATATAGTTGAATTTGCATGTTTCTGGGCATTCCACATTTCCATGAGGAGTGAACCATTTTGACAAATCTTTCACAAGTAATGTACCTTGCTAGCACAAGTACCTTATTGTCACTTTAGTTGCTTTTGTTATCAGAGCTGACTTCAAAAATACGGCTTTAGATCCATTAGAAATCAGCTCTTTGCTAGTTATGCAGGAGGTGGAAATTCCCCTATATACAGTAAAAATTGTATTTGTAAAGAACCCCTGGAATCTCCACATTGGGGAAGGAATCAACGTAAAATAAACAAGAATTGGGATTTGCCTGCAAGGTCCTTTTTTTAGGTGAGTCTACCTGGCATACTGAGGGCTAGATGACATGGGAGCATTAGATCATAGAATCCATAAGGACTCCATTCTGGATAACCATGAATTTTGTTCAATCCAAGAAACTTTAGATAAAACAACTTAAGGCTAAAAACATATAAATTGTACAAACAAGTTTTGGTATAGTCTGAAAGATTCTTTCTTATCCTAATTGCTAATATCTGCAACATATCCTTCAATCTCAGTCCCTTAAATGCTTATTTCCACTGTACAACAGGTCTTCTTCCCTATTAAGAGTTTTTTACTTGAAGTGCTTGTTACACAAGCCTGAAAACAGAAACAGAGCTGAGAAGAGAGAAAAAAGGAAGACATCACCCTTATTAGGGACATCAATCCACTGCCTGTGAGATCCAACTCATTTGGGTCACATTTGTTTCCAATAGAGATCTGCTGCTGCTTGGTTTTCTGAACACTTTCAGGAGAAGGCAATCCAGGACTTTTACAGAAAATAAGCTTTACCAAGAAACAATGGGTTGTTTAGGGTGCTGTTTTATGTATAGTCACGTACAAGGAAGAGATCTCTGGAATGTTAGTGATAAAAGGTTTCCAAAGCTTAACAGGGCAAACAGATAATTAATCAGGCAATATGGACTGAACAAGGGGAGGGAGAAATTGTACAGACAGAATAAAAGAAAGCTAAGGTAGATTGAGAAACGTGCAAGGGGGAGAGCAATGGCTTGAACTGCATTTGAAATGCAAAGGGAAATTATTGATGCGAAGAGAAACTGGCCATGATGACAGCAGTCAATTTATTTATTTATTTATTTAGCCCCCCCCCCCCCCACATGGAGTTAGTATCAAATAGGCACAATTTAACGGCGTGTGTTTCTGCTGCAGAGATAATCTGATGCTTGCTGTGCTAGATGATGTCTGTTTGTGTTTCACTAGGTGTGGTTAAGTCCTATTCTTCTAGATTTTCCCACTTTGATTTGTCATGGCTGATTTATGATTGGTTTTACAAGCTCTTCTCAAAGAGAGTGTGTTTGACAGTGTGTGTGCTTACACCTTTCATGAGCAGTGCAGGATGGGATCAGTATGAAATGTGAAGGACATGCAGCTGTAGGAGGTCTGCAGTGTGAGAAGAGACTCAAAGGATGTAACTCCTGTGAAGCACAGGGAACAGCTAGGCAGCTAGGCTTTGGGATGCTGGAAATATATATAAAACAAATAAACAAACAAACAAACATTTCATGTGGACCTATTCTGTTGAGTTCATTAGAACTTTGGAAGCTTCAGAAAATTACTGGTCTTAGGGCAGGACTGAAGGACCTTGCAAGGATAGTTTAAACAGACAGAGATCTTGTTTACAATCCCTTTTACTTCTCTCTCACACAGCAGAGCTGTGTTTTCTCTGTTTAAGCATTTTTTCACTCTGATCTGGATTGTTCTAAAACCTTGCTTTAGCATTAAAGCTGGATTGGATCAAAGATCACTGGCAAAGTTCCCTCAGATCTTTGGCTGGCTTGAGATCCTTTGACAGGGAAGAGGAAAAGGAAATCAGCAACAGAAGCCAAGGACAGTTGGTGCGAGACAGCAACTGATTCATTATTTTGCTAGGTAAGTTATCTAGGTAAAGGCCAAACATATTGTGAGTTGCATACAGCAAGAAGGTATCAGCCTCTCACTATTTATGGCTGTTGCAAATGCTAGCTGCAACAGTCCTAGGCTCTAGTTCAGTAAAAACTGAAGATAAATAAAGAGAAAAATGATCAAAATATCAAGATGCTGAAGAAACAACTTGGGAGAAATGATGATACAAGTGGAAAAAAAATACAGTTCTTCGAGGGGGGGGGGGTGGGATACTAAGGCAGTCACAAAATATTTGTGGAATACTGGTATTATGGAGTGAGAGGATTCAGTGAAGGTGTTCCATGAGAATGCAGTCCAGATGTAATGATATAGTAGTTTATACACCCACCAAACATTAATGACTGTCAAGTTGAATACTGGTTGTAGAGTTGGTCCCCACACTTCTTGCTGACAGAAGATCTAAACATCAGGAAATTGTATACCACAGAACAGCCCTGTGTTTGCATGTAACTGAGCAGGATTTTAAAAGGCTTTTCCACCCTCTCTTATGCACCAGATGAGAGAGTAAGCATATAGTAGCTCTAGATTTATTTTAATGTTAGAACAAAAATATGAGTAAATCTAGAATAC
This sequence comes from Cygnus atratus, assembly GCF_013377495.2. NCBI lineage: Eukaryota > Metazoa > Chordata > Aves > Anseriformes > Anatidae > Cygnus > Cygnus atratus. The sequence continues at coordinate 85,348,060 of NC_066363.1, read as the reverse complement.
AAAGCTATGCCCTTGCCGATTCAGCCACTCTTACATCCCAATTTCAGTATCTTTGACATCAGCATAACAGACATCAGAGAGCAATCAAATCACACATCTCTCCAATACCCTTTAAAAGGAAGCAGTTGTGCCTTTACACAGAGCGCTGCTGAGCAACAGAGATTTTCTGGTAAATACTGTTGCAAATGTATAATTGAATTGCTTTCAGTGACTGCTACAAGAGCAATATATGCCTTCAGCTCAGAGAATAAAATGCTATTGCAAAATAGTCTAATAAAATATGTTGCTTCACTGTGATACTTCTAGCTTTTGTGTGTCCTACTGGGATTATTTTTAAAGAGTGAAACTTCTTTACATTTATTAGCTCTCCAGAAAAGTAGCAACAGTAATTAAAAACTCCTTCTTAAATTTGTACCTTATTCTGATTATATGTGTTGAACCCGTTGAGAATACCTTTGCTTCCTCAGATTTTCTTTCTGCTTTTGCATTCTAATAGAGAGTCAGGGTAAAATATCCACAGCTGTGCCTATCTAAATATTTAATACTGGGTTGTGGAGAACCTTCCAGTGTGTGCATTTTCTGAGAACTGTTTGTATAATGCTTTTGTTCTGTATGCAAACACTACTATTAGTCTTATTGTACGTCTGCTGTGGAAAGAAAGTTAAATCTTGACATTCTTTTTGATCTTCTCTAGGTAGATGAATAGAGCTAAAATAATGGCTGGGAGGGCTAAAATGTGAAGAGAGAAGATTACTACATGAGGTCCTTGTGAAGATGTCAAAGTATTTGGCCTTCCCATATCTTTCATCCTATGTTTTATTGACTAAACCATGTGTATTCCTATAATGTTCTACACTAAACATTTTTATGTATCCTATGTTTGTGCTAGAAACTTAAACCACTCACCTCATATAATGTTTAATAACACTTTTTAAATATATTTTTTTCAGGTGATCAGGAACAATTGTTTTCTGGCCAAGAAGACCCATTTCTGAGTAGTTTTGAATAATTATTGTATATTGGCATATTGACATATGTGAAATTTGAAACACCATGAGGATACTACAGGGCAGTCTTGTATTGTGTGCTATTAGGTATTATCTAGTTACAAAAACTTCTGAAAGTATTTAAGCCTTTATCAGAAATGTTATGAACTGTTTTGGGATTTGCATTAATTCAAAATGGTGATTGCATTGGTATGTTGCATTTACACTATCCTTTTCGTTTTCATGAAGCGTTTCTGTAGAACAACTGTTCCTGTTTACACTAATTTACTAGAAGTAGTATTCACTGCCCTGATTAACTTCATTGATTTCATGTAAACCAGTAGCTGTCAGTGTTTATATTGAACTGCTAAAAATGACATTCAGCTCTAAATTCTCAGCTCTAAATTCATCAGTCTACAGTCCAAACTCTATGGCATATAAAGTTGGCAAGGAAAAACCTGGAGTCACTGTCAGTGCACAGGAGGGTTGGAATGTGGCACACAATAAAACTTTGAGGGATAGATTTAAGGAACCCATCTGAAATTCAGTAGCACAATAGTAATTGGTTTACTTTGTTCAGCACAACAACAACAACAAAAAGCACACAAGTATTTTTATACTTAACAAATAGATGCCCCAATTATTTAAGGTATTGAACAATAGATGTAAAGTAACTAGGAGCAAATATAGTTTGGAAATTAGAAGAAGGTTGTTTTTAGATGATCTTATTACTTTTATGAAGAGGTATTGATTATATAGTTTCCTATGACAAGGCTCACTAACCCAGAAGGCTCCTTCCTGGCTATGTTTATTTCTGAAAGAAATAAACATTATGTAATTTACAGACAAAAGAGACACAATTCTTCTTTTGTAAATATTGCTATTAAACATTATATAATATGCTTTTCTAACTTTTCCAGACATTTCTTCTGCATGTACCAAGTAAAGTTCCTGGTCATCTCCTTAAATCCTCCCTGGTCATTGGCTGCATCCAGGACTCTGTCAGGAGCCATCATGAGGGAGGATGAGAAACAAACAAAAGAAACAGGTGAGCAGTCCAGAGAGATGCTACACAGCCCTCCCCCATCTGCTGAATTCTGACAGACATACTTGACTCCTGAAGTCCTACTGGAGGACAGTAAAGAAAAGTGAGCTGAGACAAGGAGGACTGAGTGGCCTGGTTCTTTGGTTGCTTTGGCCAGCTTGTAAAGGAAATATTCAGAGCATTGTCAATTTACAACGCTGGAGGTTATTGTTAGGAAAGACTCTTTGGGGAAAAAAAAAAAGGAAGGAAGGAAGGAAGAAAGTAAGGCAGGCAGGCAAGCAGGCAGAAGAAAGAGAGAAAGAGAGAAAGAGAGAAAGAGAGAAAGAAGGAAAAAGTAAAGCTCTTAGCACCTTAGTTTGTTACAACACTAAAATCTTTGTTTCTTCCTGCAAGGGAGGTTTTGCACAACAATCACACATTCTATCTACTCCATAATAAGGATAACCAGTTAATTCTATACCAAAAGCTATCATGTTAATACAAAAAATTATCATTTTTACACTTCAAATAATGTTATATTCATGGGAAATCTATACTTATGAACATTTCTGTAATCACAGAAGGTGTTAAAGATGTTGTAATTAATTTAATCACTCATTTCCTGCATGAATAATAATTTTACTTGCTTCCTTACATGTCCTTGTGACATACTACATGTGACATTTTTACTCCAGCAAAGTAAGATGCATATCTGAAAATTTGGAGTTGCAATACCCAAATAAGATGAATTTCTGTATCTGATCATCTTCAAGAAGAACCATTACTTTCTACAACTACAGTTCTGGTGCTTACTTTCAAAGGAGTATTGACCATATATACTTTAGGGAGCTCACATGCATTGTTCAATCTGAAAGTTCAGAACAGACCAAAAGTGAGATTTAATGGAATGAAAGATGAAAAAAAAACTAATTCCCTGATTCCCTAAATTATGAAGACATTCAGTAATGTTAAATTTTAGTGAAAAAAAGCAACTCTTAGAATTCTTTAAATCAACTTTAAATCAATAATCTCTTATTGTAGTTTTCCACTCTCCTTTAAAATATTCAGAGAATTATATGTAACTTGTCTCTTTTTTCCTCCCTACTTTAGCACTAATTGTAGCACAAAGGGAACATTCTTCACAGAGCATGTTCACCTTTTTCGCTACCTTTCTTACTCTCGTACATCAGTGAAATGAGCATAGCCAGTAAATAACAACATGAAGTTTTTATATAGATTTTTTCATAAGTTCCACTGCACTCTACAAGAAAACAGTATTATTAAGCTATAAAAAACAGACTAGAGATGGTTTGAATAAAAGAAGACCAAAATATATTACTTCTTCAGTGTAGGAAACCAATACACTAATAAGTCTGTATTTTTTGTACCAGTATCTCTATACAACAAATATGTCATCTTCAGAAAATAAGCATGAGCAGAATGACCACTGATAATGAGAAAGGTAAAAGAATATCTTCTGAGGTGTCTTTTCCAGCTATGTGCCATGATGTGTGAAAAGTTCTGCTCAACTGTGCCACAAATCAAAGTATTGCAACAGAGGATGCTCCATAACATATAAATACTGGGGAAAATATAAATGTTTAAATCAGAAAACTCTCTTATTTGGAGAAAATGTAATTTTGTTTTAGATCAGTCCGTGGTGTCTACAGACTTGCAAATGCATTAAGTGAATGACTGTTTCTAAAGATAAAATGTGGTGGTTTTTTTTTGGTTTGTTGTTTGTTTTTCCCCCCTGACTTTAGGTCTCATATGTAAGACAGAGAAAAAGACACTGTATACTTGTTCTGGGCTTCTCTGATGTTGTTCAAATGGAATTGCAATTATCTTGATTTAGCAGGGATGGATCAAGAAGATTACTTCTGCTATCGCTGAATGAAAATTGTATGTTAATGAATACTAAAACAAGTACTGACAAAAATGATAACTAATAGTTTAATACATTTTAATAGATCTCTTGTAACACATTAGAAAGTAAAGCAAGATAAGTGGAAATTATTTCAGAAAGCTGGTTAATTCCTGAGATTTGTTGTAATGGTGGTCATGATGGTCTATGAATATTGATCTGAATCATCTGATGCAGAAAGACCTTTATTACTTTGATTCAGAACAGCGGATTTGAGGTCATGACATGAAGCCTAATATCTAACCAGTGTTTCTGTGTTTGATAACTGCAGCAAACTTTAAGGCAAATTTAACATCACACAAAAAGGAAACATAAGAACTCCTAAGTCTGGATGGGACCTGGTAGAGAATACACACTGGTGGCATTTTTAAAAGGTTCTTGGAAGTAACTATCAGAGCAGAAAAATCAATCCTTCAAAACAAACCTGAATCAAATGTAGTGACATTAAGATCCACTCTTCTTAGGGCATGATGGGAATTACAGTCTATTAAATGAATCATTCAAATAAGAGAATTTCACAAACAACATTTTCTTTTTTTTTTCTTCAAAGGAAAATAAACAAGGCCTTTGAACGTAATTTTTATAACATAGTTGTAGAGAGCTACTTTGGACTAAGATTATTACAATAATAGGTAAATTCAGTATCAGTTAAGATTACAGGAAACAATTAATAGTCTCAAATCTAGTCAAAACAGTACTTCTGAAACGTATGTGTAGAAAGCAGGGAAAAAAGATCACTTGACCCCATGAGATCTAAGTGAAACTCATGCATGTGTGGGTTTGGTACTCCCTTTTCACATTGTAAATTGTTAACTCTCCCATATTCTTGTTGTATTCATTCTTTTCATCTTCTGCTCAATTCCACTTAGAAAGTTTGCAGGAAGGCTATTAGAATTAAGTCAAGTGCCACTGCCAGTTTTGTTATGTTTAGTAATATAACTGACAGTTCATTTGCAGTTTCCAGATTGCGGTACTCTGTAAAAAAAAAAGAGAAATACATGCAGATGTTAATAACTGCACATTGGGAGGGAGAATTTTGTGGCAATGTCTACTTCGCTCTGTGCATGATAGAAAGTTTGGGGTCTCAGAATCATCAGACAATTTTGGTTGATCATCCAATTTAAATTGATCCCTGAAGACAATCTACGGTACATTTTAGCCACAAGGGAATCAGGATAATAATGTCTAAGTAAGAGAATTTATAAGATGAGGGGCACAAGAAAGAGTACTTTACTACTATTTGCACACATTCACCAAATTAGGTGGAGCCCAACAATATCTGAGCAGGATAGGCTGATCAGGGTGCTGATAACAAGTTCCCTTGTCAGACCTGGCTTGGCAAGGTGATGCATCAGGTCCATGGGGCCCCGTAAGGGACAGTAGGAGATGGACCAAGGGACTGGACTGAAAACATGGCTACTGCATAGATCCAGAAGACATGGCTGGAAACAGAACTGGAGACAAAGCTACTATATGGATTTGAGATTCATCCAGGAGATGGGGCCAGAGAAGGCCTGGAGACAAGGTTATACCAATGGTGTAGCACAGGCAAGAACTGAAAGGCCCAAGACCTTCTGGACCCACAGGCAAAGGTACATGAGTGGAGATCCTGGGTGAGGCTGATCAGGGCAATTAAGGCCTAATAGTGCAAAAAGAGCTCTGGCATAACTGACATATTTTTCCTATAGCCCCTGCACACTCTCATGCTTATGAATTTACTGATGACAGTTTGCACCATCTGAGGAATTAACCCTGTATGAGAAAGTCTTGGCCTGTAAATTGTTATGGATGAAGAACCTCTAATAGCAACATCCTTTATAAATAATTCTAAGAATAATTCACTTACCTGAAAAAAATAGAGTTCAACATCATTTTTTTCTCTACTGGTGTTTTAATTGAAACTGCTTGCAAAATCAATTAAATCTCTTTTTATTAGGAGCTGGTTTTCAAAAAGCAATTAACAGATTTTCTGAAGCAATGGTGCAAGTATTTTCAGGGCTTTTAATACTTTTTAGGATAACGTCTCTATGTATTAGTTTTACTGAAATAATGGTTTTATAACATTGATGTAGTTATGATTTATGTGATTCAGATATACCATAACTGTTGACTTTTTAGTGCTACCAAAGCAGATAAGCCTGATGTACCTTAAGAAGAATAGTTAGAGCTAAATATTTTTAAAGTGGATAAATCATACTAATACTTCATTAGCCTTCACCCTTCCATGCACACTCATTAAATAAAAAAGCCTTTTACCAAGATTATTCAAGGTTAAGCAATAACTATGAGAGCATAAATCAGTGTAAGAATGCATAAATGAATTTCAAGTGAGTTAAACAAAAGTTCTTACTGTTTGTCATTGAGAAACATTGTTTTTCCCACTGCAAGTTTATTTGTGATCTTCCATTGGTGGTTGTCTATCCTACTACAGCTTGCTGTAACAATAATTGAATATCATACAAGCGTAATAACATACCAGTCTCTGGGGTGGTTAAATGTTATTGCAATCACTTTCATCACTTATTGGAAATGATAATTTATCATTAGGCTTATCTGTAGGTGAATGAAGCTCAAATACACTGTACATTAAGAGCGTTTCTATTCCACGCATCCTTCTTACCCTGTATTTGCTGTGGTTACCTACCAAAAAAAGCTGTATGTTCAGAATGTGTTTTGAAATGTATGGATATTCAGCAGGAGAACTGTTTTGTTTGCAGTTTTGCAGGGATCACTTCCTACAGCTTCATTAACAGAATCACAGAATTTGATATCTGGAAGTGACCTTGCCTGAGATCATATAGTCTTAGCCCCAGGCACTGAGGAAGGAGACCATCCACGACAGACTGGTCTGTCCCAAACACTGAAGAACACTTTCCTTTCTTTTTTTTTCCTATGCTTTCTCCCATGGTCACAAGGGAAAATTTAGTGCTCTCTTGATAATTTTTTTTTCTTTTCTCCAAGAAAGCCTAATTCCTTCAGCTTTCAGAATAGCTAGAGAAAGCTCACTACAAACTTTTGCAATCTACATTACACACAGCTGCACACAGAGCTTCAGCTGCAGTTTCATAGAGGAAAAGCAGATTGAGGACACCTTCATCCCAGCGCACACCAGCAGATGCTGTGTGACTGACCCCTGGGGGCTTTGCATCCTAGCCTCAAGGACTCAAGGACTTCTTCTTCTTGGACCCTCTGAGCACTCTCTGAGCTTTCTGGACCCTGTGAGCAAATCTCAAGGTGAGAGCTGCTCTAGGAAAGAGTCAGGAGGGTTGAATGGACCTTTGCCTGAAATGTTTCTTAGATGTAGTTTATTTTTTTTCAGTTATGTAGTTTATTTTTTTCAGACATCATGGCAGTCTACAGCTTTCTCATGAGGGGAGTGGAGGGGCAGATGCTGAGCTCTGCTTTCTGGGGACAGCGACAGGACCCGAGGGAACAGCATGGAGCTGGGACAGGGGAGGGCCAGGCTGGGTGTTAGGGAAAGGTTCTGCACCCAGAGGGTGGTCGGGCACTGGGACAGGCTCCCCAGGGCAGTGGTCATGGCACTGAGCCTGTCAGAGTTGAAGAAACATTTGGACAACACTCTCAGACACATGGTCTGATTTTTGGGTGGTTCTTTGTGAAGCCAGGAGTTGGACTCGATGATCCCTGTGGGTCCCTTCCAACTTGGGATACTCTATGATTCTGTGATTCTATGACTCTGATAGCAATGTGTTCAGGCAGTGGTTTTGGTTTGTCAAGATAAAGGTGATTACGCACTGGCCTAAACAGATCTGTTGTGTCCCTTGCACCACATGAGAGGAAGGATCTGTGTGGCTTATGTGTAACAGAGAAATTAGTCAGGTGATGTCTTCTATGTAAAGATGAAAAGAGAGGGGAAGAATAACATGGTCTTGGAGCTGTAGGTGAAGACTATGAAAAAACACAATAGATCAGACTGAATTGAACAGTAGGACGTAGCACGCAGCAATGTGAGAAGCAACTTCTTTTCTTTTCCTTTTTGAAATGCAGGTCACAGTTGGAGTGTTGAGTAGCATCTTTTGGATCCTGTTAGGTCATAGGTAGGGAGAAAGAATGCTCAGGGCAATACATAAGTTGTTGCATAGAATATGAAAGAAGCAATTATTTTCAGTACAAAGAGCAAAGTTGGACTGAGGACCAGAACATTTCTCTAATCACTAGGAGTTAAGGATCTTCCTTAATATAAGCTGTTGAATATTTTCTAGAGGTGTTTCCACATTTCTTTCAATGGTATCAAGAAAATATGTCACTGCTTTAAATTTAAAATCTATAATAGTTCTGGAAGAAAAGAACATATAAAATGTTATTGAAGATGGTGGCTTCAGGCAATTCCTAATTAAGTAGATGTAAACCTCCCTGTGAGAATTGCACCTAAGAAAACCAATGAACTACATCAATGCTGGATAAAATTTGGATGTTCTGCCAGCATTCACACCCTTGGGATGCAGCAATAAATGAAAGGAATTGGTTCATGATTATGTTCCGTGTGATACTTAATATGACTTAGCAATAAACCTTCTGGCTCCAAGCACAAGGATTTTTTTTTTCAAAAAAAAAAAAAAATCAGCATTTGGCTACTGCTGGATTCAAGTTCCTGAGATGATATTTCTTTTATAAGGTCATAACACTGGTCGCTTAATATTCTCTTCAACATTAAAATTGTTTAACACAATGCTAGAAGGAGTACTAACTTGGGAAACAGGCTGATCACAGATGATCAAGTACCTTGATGAATTTGCTATATGCTGGCAGATTGGGGACACTTAAGCATGACAAATTTATGACATTTTGAGCATTAACTGGGAAGCCAACTGTACAACTGAAAGAGAAAGTGACATGTTGGAAATCAACACCATGTCAACCAAGTTGCAAGACAGATTACTACACTGTTACAAAACAAACTAAATATATGATTGAGATGGGAACTGGATGTTGTGGTCTGTTGTCTTAATCTTATGTCAGCTGCCTGACAGTCTTCATTTGTGTTCAGAATTGCTGCTTTGAAGGCAAAAAAAATATCAGAATCAAGAATTAGCTAGCCATGACTGCTTCCCCTTGAGAAAGGCCTGTAAGGAGCAACTAGCTGCTTCCTAAGACAAATACCTTTATCATGAAGTTACTTAAGTAGTTGTATTTCTTTTCATTTATACTCCTCTCTCACTTCTCAATGGGGCTATAAACATTGCTCTCTTATATGTCTGTTTAGTGTCAGCTTTTGGATATGATTCTGCAATACAAATATATAAATACTTGACAAGGTGGTCATATGGTCAGATGAGGATTAAAAAAAAAAAAAAAAGAATTAATTACCAGGAGAATGGTTTAGCACTGAAAATGTTGACCAAAGAAGCTGAGGAATCTCTGTCTGTGGAGATCTTCAAATTCCGCTGCAAGGTCCTGAGCAACCTGAAATAGCTTTGAAGTTAGCTGTTGGAGTGGCCAAGAGACCTCCGGGGGTACCTTCCTGCCTAAATACTTCTATGATTGTATGATTTCAGTTAAAAGCCTGACAAGTGAATGCATAAATTACTTTCAGGTGAGAAATAGTCTCAGTTGTGTAATATTGTCTCGTACTTCTGAAGTTTTCAGATAAAATATTGCAAATCCAGTCTGCATGTTTGAGGACCTCCATACAAGGTGGGGAAGATACAGGCTTTTGAAAATATCTTTTTTTTTTTTTTTTACCTGATACATAAAGTAAAAGAAGCTCTACAGCCACTAGCAAAGCCAGGCTTTGCTGTAACAAATCATTGGCAAATATGCTGAGATGCATTTTCCTATTCTTCTATGACTTCAATATCTGAGATAGAAACTAAGCTCTCCATCAGATTTCAAAATAATTTAAAGTTTGTAATCATTCTGAATATACTAATACTACAGTTTCACTACTGACAAGTAACTGCCTTTATTTCCATATCTAGTCAGTCCTACTGGTGCTATAATGATCTTTTGTGCTAACAGAAAGGTAGCACTGTGACAAAACAAATTATATCTCTACATACAGGAAACCCTTTTTAATTACTAAATAAATTGTCAAGAAAAGGCTATGAACTTGTTCAGAGTAATAAGCTCATCTATACAAAGTCTCCTCAGCTGTAGCAAGATGAGTTGTTAATCTGTCCACAGAGAGAGCTTGAAGTGCTCCACTCAGTGCACTCTATCACTGAAAACCAGTTAACGTAACAGACAAGGACATTTCTTCAGTGAGGTTGATTTCCGTCTCTCCTGATTATAGCAGTACATTTTAAATCATAGTATTGAACACACACACAAAAAAAAAGTATTCTGCATGTATCTTGCTCTTGATCTATTGGGGTCCTTGTAAAGATTAGAGATCTGCAAGAGGGTGCTAAATAATCTGCACTGCTGTTGCGTTTGGTAGGTTAAAGTCTCTGCTCTGTCCCCTACCAAGCAGAAAACAAAAGGTAAATATCAACAGGGTTTTTTCATGGTTCCCTGATCTCAGTGCAAATTTAACTATCCTACGATAACTCTAATTGGCTGGAGTAGGCAATGGTCTTCTCAGGAATTAAAAACAACTAGCAAATGATCAGTCACTTCTCTCAGCATGAAAAGATGGTGAAGGGTGTCCCAAAAGATAAAATAATGGTAGGAAATGAGTCAGACTTGGTGTGTGTATATGCCACACACATTTCTCAATCTCTTATGTAGACTATAACAGGAAGTGCCTTTCATTGCACAACTGTACCCAGCACACAGGCCAGTCTGTTGTTATGTACTTAGGACTGTGTGACTAGGGACTAATCAAATCAAGTTCTATTCTTAATTATTTTCTTTGAGAGTCTGTTTTCTTTTCTGTGTTTATGTGTGTGATCTGCTAGCAAGCTTCAGGTGGAACTAATTGGCAAGAAGGCAAAGAGGCCTGGGTGGCAGCCATTGGATGGAGACTAAAGGTTTAAGGAGCCTGAGGATCTGTGTTTGAAGCAAGCTACTGGAGAGATCTGTGTGTGTGTATGCCTGTGTATCATGGTAGCAGACACTGATTTTAATCAGCTGGAGAGAAGGAACACATTCAGTCCATCTGTACTCAACAGAACAGAGTTTCCATTTGTGTGGGTACTGTAAAAGTCACTGCTCTCTGACCATGCTAGTCTGCATGGCTGGCTGTGGGTGTGTTGTGTGTGTGTGTGCACCTCTACTGGGACCAGAAGAACTCACTATATTCCTAGTGAATCAGGCAGAGTCCCACAGTCCACCGTATTTGACTACATCTAACAGGCAGCTGAGTCTTTGGGCACAGGGGTACAGCTGGTCCCTTATGTCTCTAAGGTACCCACAATCAAGGTTGTTAACACCTTACAAATAACAGCAAGGAGTATTGACATTACATTAAACTTACTAGAAATTATTTCATGAAGAAATATCAACTGTTTTAAAGTGTATTTGTATTTCAAATACTTCAAATGTCACAAATGTAGACCTTTCTACATGTTTCTTTATAAAGATACCTCTTTTTATCAGTTCATTTCCCTATCAGAACTTTAAATTTTGTCAGCAATTGTATGTACATATAACAAGAAATTAATTGATTCTATGATTGTTATATTTAATTTGTTCTTCTGGAATAAAGAATTAACTGCTTCACATGTTTGTACGTGTGATTAGTATTTATACAGAAATGCTTTGTGCCATCTGAAACTAATCACTATGGATAGCGTAATACACAAGTGTAAACTGAAAAAGCAATGCCAAATACTTTGTATAATACTTAATACTTTTTATTCTGTGTTACCAAGGGGATTTTATAGTTCCTCAGCAACCTGATTTTCGGTAGGTAGGACATTAATTTAAACAGCATTCTCAATAAAAATCATAGGTCATAAGAGATGTTTCCTGTGTAACTGAGTGGAGCAAAGGTTCATAACATGTAGGGCATCAAATATGAAGTTGCCTAATATTATTAGTAATAGATAAGAAATAAATTGTCACATGAAAAAAATGTAATATTGCATATAAAAGAATAGAACATAGGCTTAGCTGGTATCTTCCCTTGAGAAAGAGGTTGAAGTTGGCAATCTAGGTGAAAGTGAACTCTTGGGTAATACAACAACCTGTTGTGAGATGATAGACTGCAGTAAAGGGATTTTCCTTCCTGACCTCTACAGACAATTAGCTTCCTCCCTCCAGCATGGAGTTTAATAACCTGTGTCATTATATTTCCTTGCATAGCTAGAATGCTAATGTTATTAATATTACATTCAATCAGAGTGTTAAGTTGAAAAACTGCTTCCAGTATGTCATGATGTGTTCGGTTCCAGAAATTACTCTGTCATATTCTATTGATGGGTGAATGGATAACACCTTCTGTCAACACATGTTGAAGGAAGAACATCATAATAAGTTCACAAGAGATTGAAATATCTGCAGAGATTAAAGGGATGATAAGATGAAAATAGAGTTAAATCAGAGGAATAGTTACCTGCAAAACTGCTCGTGGAGAAAAACAGATTTCAGTGAAGTTCTCACTACAGTCATTTTAAAAACTGATGGAAAAAAATCCATTTCTTTCATGGTGAAGTTTCTCAGGAAGTAGTAATACAGTACAATTCTCAATCTCAGTCTTCCCCTCATCAACTGCAGAATGTGTTCTTGCTCTTAAAAGTAACATAACTGTTCTGGGTGTTCTTTAATATAGCAACAGGTGCTTTGATTGTTTTATAATGTAGCAACCAAGGCATTTTGATAGTTGAATTTGAAAAGAGGCAGTTATTTTTTCCAGGTTAAGACTTGATATACATTTTCTGGCACCACCTGCCACTTTTTGTGGATCCAGGGCATGATACAGACAAACCTGGCCTGGTTAGTGTTCTGCTCCCCACACCAACAGGGGCTTGGAAGTGGTCACTGAAGCAGCCTACATGGTGTTGTGGTATACCTCACTGCAGATACAATTAGTTAAGGTATTTTCTCATAATAATATTAATTTTCTTTAAAAATATATTTCAATTAATTTTTAATTCCTCCATCATCAACAGCTAAAAAAAAAACAGGCACATCTTTATTTTTGCATGTGTCCTACACAAAGTACTTCAGTCACTTTTCTTTTCGTCTTTTCAGAGAAACAGATCCTCTTTATGAATTCCTCCTTGCTTTCTCCAGGCACTCTATTTTTCCACAGCTTTTCACAGACCCCTTGTGTTTATCTGAAGATCAGAATTCTTATAAAAACTAAGTACCCATAGGCAAATTTGAGCCATCAGGCTTGCAATATGTCTTAGTATTCATCTGACCAGTTATGTATTTTGCTCTTTCTTCCAACAGAGGCTTTTTCCAAATCTCTTTTCAATTTTTATGATTTTTAAGCCTTTATTTATTTATTTATTTATTCATACAATGTACGGCACCTTGCATTTAGTGGTATAAGAGTTCAGTAACAACATGGACCTCTCCAGTCAATGAAAGAATCATTTCTCCTGAGTTTTTGACAGAATGCCTTCCAAAATATACACTAGCATGTCATCTTGACCGTCTTTATTTTTAGAGAATTGATGGAAAAAGAATGCTGTTTCTATCTGTTTTATTATATTTCTAAGTGTTCGTCAAATATTGCCTACAGTTCCAATAAACCTGATTGAATCCTTAACTACTCCCAGGTAGTCAACTGGGTCATACTGGTGGTATAAGGCAGCATTATGAACAGACAGTGTACTGTTACCTTTCTTGCTTTTTCAGCTTCTAGGCTTTGAAAGCCAACCTTAGAAAAAAGTGTCTCATATTTCCAGTGAGATTGCTTTGATAGCAGACCTTTGATGTGTGTCAAGGAAGCCACATTTTGCTTTCAATATGAGAGCTTGACCTAGTGACTATATCTTATTAAATGTGCTGAGAAGGAGACATGATGGGAACTAGTAGGTTTCCTCCAGAAATATTTCCACCCCACTTTCTGATTATATCCCCTCTGAAGCAGACTTAAAACTTTGTTCAAATAATAATATTAATAAGGGGGCCACTGGCAACCGAAAAGGATATTTTAACTTCTTCATCTTTGAGAAGAAACTAATGGAGGTCACTAGCAATAGAGTTCTTATCTGATGATGTTTTATGTTGTGTCTTGGCAAGGAAATACAGACAGGTTAGGTGAGAATGGCTAGATATTGAGATAAAATGTAGATATGACAGAAATATAAGAAAAAGCAAAACAGAGGTGAAGCACAGCATAGCTTACCCAAATATAACATTTAAGAAACAACTGCAGAAATTCTCCTTAGTTTTTAAGTACCTTCTTTAAGCTATGCATAAATCCAACAAGTGCTTTCTTTGTTATTGTGTTATGAAGTTTAATTTATGTGAAGTTTTTCACACAAAGTACCCAAGAATCTGAAGCCATGCTGAAACTTGCAAATACCAGTACAGTTTGATATCAAAGATAGAATTTAATTAAAAAACACATCCTTTTCTGTTCCTGCCTTTTCTGGCAGAAACCAGCATCTGTTTTCTGAGGAAAGTTTTGCTGAATTTGTTTATATTTTTTAAGCTTTTAAGCTTTTAATCAGGCTAAAAGATTTAAATAAAACGATTAATTCCATGTATAAAAGCAGTATTCCATGTATAAAAGCAGTAATGAAACGTTGTTCTCTGTGAAAGAGGCCTGTGATTGGATTCTCTGATGTCTGATATGAGTGAGACCACCTTTCTTGTAATGAAGACTCTCCTCTTTGCCTATGTCCTCAACATCTGTATTTTGGTAAATTGTAAAATTTACCATTACATCTGTAAATTTTGGTTTTATTAACTTAAATTAGTTAGAAAGACACTAGGGACATATGTGCGTCTGTACTGATAGGCTTAGGAATTGCTTAGGATTGCTTAGGAAGTTAAGCTAAAATTATTAGTAATTTCGGTGTCTTTTTCTAAAAAGCTTGCTCTGTTTTGCTTGTTTCCTCTTTCTCTTTCTCTTTCTCTTTCTCTTTCTCTTTCTCTTTCTCTTTCTCTTTCTCTTTGTCTTTCTCTTTGTCTTTCTCTTTCTTTCTCTTTCTCTTTCTCTTTCTTTCTCTTTCTCTCTCTCTTTCTCTTTCTCTTTCTCTTTCTCTTTCTCTTCCTCTTCCTCTTCCTCTTCCTCTTCCTCTTTCTCTTTCTCTTCCTCTTCCTCTTCCTCTTTCTCTTTCTCTTTCTCTTTCTCTCTCTTTCTCTCTCTCTTTCTCTTTCTTTCTCTTTCTCTTTCTCTCTCTTTCTCTTTCTCTTTCTCTTTCTCTTTCTCTTTCTCTTTCTCTTTCTCTTTCTCTTTCTCTTTCTTTCTCTTTCTCTTTCTTTCTCTTTCTCTTTCTCTTTCTCTTTCTCTTTCTCTTTCTCTTTCTCTTTCTCTTTCTCTTTCTCTTTCTCTTTCTCTCTCTCTTTCTTTCTCTTTCTCTTTCTCTTTCTCTTTCTCTTTCTCTTTCTCTTTCTCTTTCTCTTTCTCTTTCTCTTTCTTTCTCTCTCTCTCTCTCTTTCTCTTCTCTCTCTTCTTTTCCTTTTCCTTTTCCTTTTCCTTTTCCTTTTCCTTTTCCTTTTCCTTTTCCTTTTCCTTTTCCTTTTCCTTCTCCTTTTCCTTTTCTCTTTTTCTTTTTCTTTTTCTTTCTTTTTCTTTGTTCTTTTTCTTTTTCTTTTTCTTTTTCTTTTTCTTTTTCTTTTTCTTTGTCTTTGTCTTTGTCTTTTTCTTTTCTTTTTCTTTGTCTTTTTCTTTGTCTTTTTTCTTTTTCTTTTTTTTCTTTTTCTTTCTTTTTCTTTTTTTTTTCCCTCTCTTTCTCTCCCCCTCCCTCTCCCCCCCCTTTTTTTTTTTTTTTTAAATCGTTGCTACTTTCCTGCAGTGGGATCTTGTTACATCTAAATAATAATAATAAAAACATTTTAAATTGTTAAGAAAAAAAGGTCCTATGGTATGGAACTAGCATAAACACTTCTCTGACATTCTGCTGTTACAGAAGAGGAGATGGAGTATGTGACCTTTATAGTGTCAGTCATTTTTTAACTTAATTGGAAAAATCTCAGAATAGCTCCAGAGGAAAATTCTTTCAGAATAGTTTATGACTAGACTTTTAGTATTAAGTCTAAGAAATGGATGTATTTGAAGAAAGAGGTCACAAGTGAAGGAGAATTTGCAGATCCATACAACGGTAGGCAGCAGAGACATATTACGCAGTTGCATTAATCTTTTAAATTGACATGAAATTATATGAAAACAGTTTTGTAATCATAGTACTATAGTTCAATGATCGGTAAATACTCTGGGAAATGTTCTTTGTAATGCTGAAGTGCTGAATATGCTTTGGAAAGAATTTCAAAACAGCTATAAAAGGTAATACAAACAAACAGAAATAAAGTCAGTGATATACCAAAGGTATAAAATTAGAAACATAGGTAGAGACATGTTCCCAGTACGATAAATGATAAAGTTCTCATTGGCTTTATGAGTAAAGTGGACTTGTACAGATAAAATCTCTCAACATATGGCCAGTTATTATCTCAAGTCAGGGCACCAGTATACTGTCTTTCACTCAGAATGAGACTAACATAAAGTATAGTGAATGTTAGCTGAAAGTCATAGTGTTCAGGCTTTCCATTATTACGAAATGAAGAAACTGGAAATGTCAACAGTGGAATACCTAAAGTATTTTCATTTATTTATTTATTTTAAGAGGATAAAGCATATTTTCTGAAGTTTTTCTGTTAGGAACTGGGCTTGGTTTTCTGCAGAGCACATCTGGACTGCCTGACCATCTGCCAACTGTGCCACAATTATTTAGGGCCTTTTTACAGCTGTTGACTAAATCAACCCATTTACCAAGTGGACCACACCCCACTTCCCCAATTGCATTGGGGAAGATTCATAGAGTAAGAGGAAGCAAAGTACCATGTGAGGCAAATTTTGGACTCTAAATTAATTCAGGGGAAATTTCACTACATTATTCACTGGCAGTGCTATGGACATGAGGATTGTTTCTGGGACCAGTAAACAATGTACATACTCCAGCCAAGATCAGGAAGCAGTCCTGGGGTAGTTTCAGCCATACCACCTGGATAGTGAATACTCTGGAATGAGCCCACTTTTCCCATTCTGCCTTGCTCAGAATTACAGATGGGTTTTGTCTCAGAGGAAACTAGCTGTTCCAATCCAAAAGAGAGTTCAGTTTTGAGCTCATATATTTATAGTGTTGACAAGTGGTGGACCAGGAACTGAACCAGAAGGTAAGTATTTTGGTAAAATAAATGCAACGTGTGTTATTAGAGGAAAAGAGACAAATTCTTTGCTGACCTTCATTTTCACTCAGAGAAATCACTGCTTTAAAAAATACCCTCACGCCACATGAAAAAAAATAAATAAATAGAAATTGTGCTAGCTTTCTATTTACTGCCATATCACTGTGTCTCATTATTATTACTAAATCAGCAATGGATAATTCTGTAGATGCTGAGGAAGGATTCATTGCAGTGTTTGCAGAAACTGGAAAGGCATCCTAAGCATGACAGTTCAGAGAGTTCATGTCCCTTGAGACCATAGCTTCAGGGAACATTGTTCTTTTCCTTTGACATTCAGTAAATAGTCACAGGAGGTTGGACGAGAATCAGGAGTGAATACAAGATCTGTTTGCACTTCAGATAAAAGTCATGAAAAGGAGCAGCAGTAAATGGAATTTCTGTCAATTGTGTGCTAAAAAAATCTCTCCCTAAATATCATTGTTTGCATCTGAATTTTCTGTAGGGAAATCAGCAAGATTGCACAGCTAGGAAAATATAAATATTGAATGGTATTACCCACTATTGAAAAGTTAAACACTTCTCCCCATTGCTTATTTCACTGTGCAGCCTGTGCCAAAACAGAGTATTTCCTCTAGTTCTGTTTCTTTTGGATCCAAATGTAGGGTTAACAATTCAGTGAATATTTGTTGATTTTCTTTCAGATATTACTAATTACTAACTTAATAATAGTTGTATCTAACTAGCTGAATATACTGGTTATTCTGTGCAATGCCCTATACATTCTGAGAAGACTAAAATATGTAAAATTAGATTTATCTATGCAGATAAGATAAGGAGAAAGGCACCATCTCTTACTTATACCTGCAATGTTTGTCTAACATGAGTAAAAATGAATGTTACCTATTCTTCTGATGAAAGATGATTCATTTAATAACTATGAAAATGGTCTGTGGTTGCCTACACTAAATATGTTATCACTCCACAGGATGAAAACTGTATTAATAGTAAAAAAAAAAATCATACATATTGGCAAATTCAATGTTGTTCAGGATGTATTAGCAGCAAGTTCAATGTTAAACAAATTCTCCAGACATGCCATTGATAGCTGTTTTAAATATTTACCTATTTTCTCCTAATATGGAACCTGATATTCTTGCCTCCCCCCGTTACCCAATCTAACCTCACAAAGTAAGTTAAATAAAATTTAACAAAACCAGAAATCTAATCCTGTTCCAGATTTAGCACTTCCCCAACCCCAAATGAGAACAACAGCAGCATCACTCTTGGCTTTAGATAGGAAGAAATTGAATAACGTGATGAATAACAGCAACATCATAAACCTCCTACATAAATTTAGTTAGCCAAATCAAACTTGGGAATACAACTCAAAATTTCTCTTAGCCTTGGGTAAAGTCATAGCTCTGGGTACTGATGTGTCTTGATGCAAATGCTAAGAAAATGTAACAGAAAATCTATTGAAAGAAGGCAGTCTTCATTTATTCTCCCTCTCACCCTACCCTAGCTATGAGTTCCTGGGCTCTTGCTGTGTCATATCTAGATCTGTCAGAGAACTTCTTTCTCCCACGTCTGTTTTTCAGTACATCAACTGGCTGAACCCCATCAGTCAACAGCTACATAAACTATATGTAACCTCACAGGCAGAATGAATAGCCGAGAGTAGTGATGTTCCCTTAATCAAACATTTTCAGTAGATATTTGTGGAGAAAGTACAATTACTTTTGATACACTGGTGCTAGAGAAGGAGATTCCTATTGACCTACCAGCTTCATTCACAGATGTTTTATGAGTAACTATCACATGTTTAGCCCACACATGCAATCTGAAAGCTGCTAATGCATGTGCATGAGGCATTTTAGTTGGAAAGACAAGAAGTTGGAGAGAAGTATATGTCAAGATCAGTGCTCTTCTTTTCCTATAGAGTATGCAGAAGGACCTTTACAGGAAAGCAAATTAAGTTTTGTCTAGAGACAAAACATCTGGCTAAAGTAAGTTGACAGCTGCTGACACTGCAGTCCTGGGTAGCCCATACATCAGGCCTAACTAAGTTTTGTGGGACCAGAGGTCTAGCTGTTAAAGAAAAGATTATATAGAAACAGCAGATAAGAGAAAAATATTTTCATGCCTAGTTCTTTGAGTTAGCCCTATAGATTTTGATGTGGTGGATAGGACCCTATAGCTCCACCTTGCCTTTTGCCTTAGTCTTCAGATCATGGATACAGTACTATATGTATTTCAACACATGAGCTGAAATAAATTCATGAAGGTTCTGGAAAATGTCTTTCTATTACTGTACACATCAGGAATATTACATTAGTTTCATTGGTGGTGTATGCATGTACTCAAGTTATATGAATGAGACTACTACCAAAAATACAACAGAAATATAAATTGTCCACTATTTTATATATATCCTTTGCAGCTTAAACTATGAAAATTTGAGCAAGCTATGTGAGTAGCATTATTTAAGTGGTTATTATTAAGAGGTTATTATATTAAGATTATTATTTAATTCATTCAGTTCTTCTGGAAATGTTACGAACTCTTATTCATTCAGTTCTTCTGGGAACGTTCCAAAGTCTTCTGTGGAGTACACAGACAGATAGAGTGCTGTACCTAGGTTCTACTCCAGCCACTTGAGCAGTCTAAAGGAAGCATTATGTTGCAAATCTGAAGCTCGAGCATACGTTGCTCATTTCAGCAAAGGGCTGGGAGAGAAAATTGAATGAAAAAATGTTACTGCTTTGAATTCTGAATCTTCTGCATACCTCAATGCAGAGGTATGGCTCAGGTCACAGGCTGGAAAAGTGGCATAGACTGCTGTGATAAAGTAGTCTGATTTCATGTGTAAAATAAGAGTATATTTCTATTTCTATCCACATTTAAATACTACTAGTGAAAAAAAGGATCTAACGTCATTTTTGAAAAAAAAAAAATAATATGTATAGTGGGCACACATCCCAACTGCTACAATAGAGCAACTTCTTTCTGGACTACACTTTCCCAGAGTCAGTTTTCAGCAATGGGCTCCTGTAATTCCTTTAATAATTAAAAGAATCTTTCTCTTTGGATATCTCTAAGGACTATGATCAAGAAAACTATTAACCTTCTTTTCATTGAATAGAGCTGGAAGATATCTTTCCACAAATATTTCCCAGATCTTAAATCACTCTCATTTCTTCTTTTCTTACCCAGCTCCTATGTATTGGTATTATTCTTTTCCTGTGACAGTCACTGTGCTCAGCATTTGCTGCAGTGCCAAATTCACAGGTAAAAGACTCAGTCTGCTATTTTTTGACATTTTCATGTTTATAGATTAGAGTATTACATTATTCCTTTGGATTAATCATTGTACTTGGAACTGTTGTCATACTTCTGATGAAATAAACTGGCCTAGAATGACAACAATGGCAATTTAAACCTGCTCAAGTACATTTTTAAATAGTTAAATAAAGTTTCATATTTCAAATGCACAGAATTCAATTTACTTAATTCTTTGACCACAGTTGTTTTTTTTTTTCCTGAATCCTCTTCAATAAAGATGCAAATAAAGGAATATTTACAATATCAAAATGTAAAATATTAACTGAGGATTTAATTTTAAGACTATCCCTTATTATTTTACCAGTTCTCTCATCCTTTCCTCATAGGAGGGTTGTTCCAGGCACTTGATCATCTCCACGACCCTTTGATGGGCTCTTCTCCAGAATGTTCATGTCTCTCATGTACTGGGGGTCCCAGAACTGGACCCAGCACTCCAGGTGTGGTTTCACCAGTGCTGAATAGATGGAAAGGATCACCTCTCTTGACCTGCTTGCAACACTAGTGTAGCCAGGATACCATTAGCACACTTTGCAGCAAGGACACTGCTAGTTTTTATTCAAGTTGTCCACCAGGACCCCCAGGCCTTTTTCTGCAAATATCCTTTCCAGCTGGACAACCCCCAGCATGTAGTGGTGCATATATGTTCCTTCCCAGGTGTAGAATTTTGCATTTCCCTTTCATGAATTGCATGAGGTTTCTGTTGGACCATTTCTCTAGCCTGTCTCATTCTTTCAAAATTTGGACACAATGTTTGTTTTACTTCTTTTTTTTTTTTTTTTTTTGGATCTTTACCAGTGTTCCAAGCACTATTGAAAATCAACATCAATACTGCAGAGAGATGCTCAATCAGCATATCCAAATTCTTGCATTAAATCAAATGCATATGATTAAATAAATTTTCTCATGTAACTTAGAATTAGAAAGCTAACAAACTACTCTCATTTGGGGACTTATTATTTTATCTTTGTGTTAAAAAGAATAGCTTTTTGCCATGCTCTTCAGACTCCTGAGACAGTAAGTAGTTTGGGCA
The DNA here is from genome assembly GCF_013377495.2 of Cygnus atratus. NCBI lineage: Eukaryota > Metazoa > Chordata > Aves > Anseriformes > Anatidae > Cygnus > Cygnus atratus. The sequence goes on along the minus strand of NC_066363.1, from coordinate 85,326,542 downwards.
ACTCTGGAAGGACCTGCTTACAATTATGAGACTTGCAGTCTAGCTAGAAAGGGTTGTATTGAAAGAACTCTCTGAAAGCAGCAATGTGGGCAGTAACGCACCATTACCCTTACCATTGCTGTTTCGCTGAGCTCAGTGTATTGGGAATGGAAAATTATTCCCACATTTAGGTTATTCCCATAGCTAATTAGGTAAGAATTGGAATTTATGGTAGATGAGTACCCTGAAGGTATTAAAATATCACTATATAACATACATTGTTTGTCAGACACTACTGCCCTGAATCTTCTGTACAAAACTCATAAAATACAGTAACTCAGTAGGGGGGAACATTTAAACTGTTAAATTGTAGCTCATACATCCTGTATAGGCAGACTATTTTCAGTGGTATTGAAGCAAATCAACTTAATCTCTGCCTAGGTCTTGACTGATCAGTGCTTCCAGTGGCTTAGTGAAATTCACAATCTTAGAATTTCATTATTAGCTTTATACTTAAACATGCTAAAGATATCAAAGAAAAAAGGATAAAACCAGTGATGTGTCAGAAGAATGCCATTGATATTACTTGTAAGATAGTGCAAAGAAGCTGAGTGCTGATGCCTAACTGTTTTAGTACCATAAAATTTCACACCCTTTTTACGAAAGTGCAATCAATACAAACTAGATGTTTGTAACAGTGGATTGTAATCTTAGGTTTATGCGGCAGAATCAGGAGTACTACAAAATTATCACATAAAGAGACAAATAAAGCAAAAGATATTATCTGATATGCTGACGGAACAAATACTGCAATTTTAATTACAAAAATGAACATATAAGCAGCCAAATAATCACAAGAATATCACTGTCAAGTGAACGCAAGAACTGTACTTTTACTGGACTTTTGCTAGTCATCTCCTGGGTCTTCTGAGTACATTCTTCATTTCCTCTTGTCTTTGGCTCAATGCTATCTGAAACAGGGTGGTCCAAGCATGACGAAAATGATATCCTCAACTGGAAATCTGAGTATTATTCTCAGATGAGATCATTACATGGAGCAAATTGCCAGTTCTCTGAGTAGACTTTGACAGTCAAGATTCCCTTGCCTCTTGCCTGTTTAATCATTAGTCTTCAAAGTCATGCCCACAGCTGTTCTCAATTCCTTTCTTTAAATCTTGGTTTTCCATAACCTTGGAGTGGGGAGGATTTTCCTAGTGGAAATTACCGTGTTAAGCTGGACCACCTTCACAATTTTAAAATTCAGTCATGGTTAGAGCTATAGTTTATTTCAGCTTACACTTTCAGCATAAACATACCACATTTATCTCTCAGAAAAGATGTGAAGGCTCCTTAGTTTCTAGCTTCTTAGTTTCATTTCATTAGCCTCATGTATAAAGATTGGTACTAAGATCTGTTTTGTGTATAACGTTGTTTTAAGAACCTACAGAAAAAAAAAAAAAAAGATTTTTAAGGTAACAGAAAATGTTCAGGTGCCTCCAAAATTTACACATCTCAGGGAATGAATATTTGGCAACTGAACTAGGTTTTTTCAGGAGCATAATTTCAAAATAGAAGGCTAAAGTCTGTTTTATTCTCCTGTAAAGCATCCGAATACATTCTGGATCTTTTTCTAAGACTGTGCTTTGCTTAGGAAATAGCAGTAGCTTAATTGCTATGAGACATGCTGATATTAAAACACAGCTCTAAAAATGACCTTTTCCACCATGCTCTACCAGTTATCTACTCAACATTGCTGGGAAGAAGAAACTATAGAATACCAGAGTTAGATTGTTGCAGTGCTTAGCTGCATCTCTGTGTTTAAATGACAAAACAAACAATAGACTATAAATAATATGCTACTCAAGCATAACATTTTTTTCCCCTTGGATGTCTATGCAGAGCGTAATATCTTTGAATTTACAAGTTGTATAAATTGACATTTTTATTATTTTATATGCATTCCTTGATTAAGATTTGTTTCCAAACACTTTCCTACATGAATGTCGATAAGCTGGTATTAAAAATTCAAGACCCTGCAGTCTGTTGTAGCTGATCTAATAAGAAATTTGGAATTGTATTTATTCTACAGCTGTGAAAAAATAAACTGTTAATTAATATTCTCCCCCAAACTTCTAGCAATCGTGTTTTTATGTCACTTTCAGAGTGACTCAGTTGTACCAGCTTAAAACGTTTTGCACTTTTATATACAAAATTGTATCAGTTCATTGTTTTTATAAAATCATGTGCCCACTGGACATAAACAAATGTTCAACTGAATCTGAATCCACTTTTTTAACTTATTGATCTGGCCATGTATAAACATATTCATTGTCATGTAGTATTAGAATGAGCTTTAGGACAACCTCTTCTGCTTGCTGTGAATCATAAATAATATTAGCTATGCCATATAGATTTAGTACAAGTGCTTTCCACATCTCCTCCACCTCTTATTTAAAATGCAGCAGTACCATACTCTTATATGATGGGTCACAAACATTTAAAAGCAACTGTTTACAAGTCCAAGTCCCATTAGCATTCTCTATGCCATTTCTTCTGTCCTTCTGGCAGCCATCCTTCTAAAAGCAAACATTAGCAATTACTGTATAAATCTGTAAAGAAGCAAGACATAATTAGCTTGGTCAAACATCAGCAAACACAGGCCACAGGAATAAGAAAATTGTTATTGTCTTCAAATACTTTAATATATTACGTCTGTAGTTACTGGTTTGATAAATTGCAATGTAGAAAAGTGTGAAATGTTGAAAAAAAAAAGTGTTGACCTTTCAAATCTGGACTATAGGAAAAGAGTGAAGTGCAAGTAGAGAATTAATACATTTTTTATTAGCAAAATTAAATTTTAAACTTTGGAGTTATTTGTATTCCCACATTTGATTTCATGAGAAAGCATTCATTTTAGGAGTACATGATTGTACACCTAAATATGCCTTTTCCCTCACAGTTCTTTAGCAGGCATCAAAACAATATTTATATTTGCTTTTGAGTCAGAGAGGCATGATAATAATGTAATGCTTCTCTTCCCTGTTATTCAGTTAATCAACAGTAGATCTACATGCTTGCTGCTGGAACAAAGAACTTCAATAGCACAAGGAGTTTGAGATAAAATTATTTGTTTTTAAAATCCTGCCTTTCTTGGGCAAAGAAATATTAGGAATGAAAGCAGAGCACTTTAACTAGTGCTATTCCTGCCAGAGAAAATGTCAACCTTTTCTCACATGAATCGTAATGCACAGAGACGTGTTCAATGACCCACAGTTCCTCTGAGGTATGAATATCCCCATAAATTTTACTTGGCCTTTAGGAAAACCAACCAACAGAAAGAAAGTTATGAAACCTTTTTGATTACTGTAAGTCTGCTGATGGATGATCTTAATATCTTATGTTGCTAGGTATGTTTCGTGCATCACCGGTAGAGAGTTTGATATTTATAGAAAGAAACCTTTGTATGGGCTATGGATTTAATATCCCAAACCAGAGCTAGCTCCTGAGAATGGGAAATCTGTGCAAGTTAATAATCATAACAAGCTTTTGATTTTCTCCTCTGAAGAGGAAAATATTTTAATAATAACTGGATGAACAGCATCATCTAGAAGCAAGAGAAGCTTTTGTGCCCCTGGCTTGGATCAACAGATTGGTGTTCATCTCATTTGTTTCCTCTTTCTTTTGTTTTTCTTTTTTTTTCCTAAGGTTTTATTAAGGTATTGGATATGGTGGTAAGTAATAGCAGAAATATATATGTTATTCTGTTTTCTTTTTTGTGTTGGTATTGTTTTCAGTAGCAACTAGTAACGGTGTGTCTTGATAAACTATAAATACTGCTTCTTTAGGCTTCATTATAAGAACAGTGAGCAACGGTCACAGGCAAGGCAACCACTTGTAACTCCCTTTGATTTCAATAAGTTGCACATATGTGCATGATCTGGGATTCTCTGTCACCTTTTCTGTTTTTCATTGTATTTGTATTTTCAATTCCCAACCCTTTAAAAATTAGGATAAATCCACAAAAATAACAATGAAGATAAGAAATAACTAATCAAATCATTTAAAACTTAAAGAAACACTCTTGTCTTGGGTCAATTCTTGTTTTAGACAGGCCTCTTTACTCATCCCTGCAGTAAACTGAAACATTAAGCTGCATTTAAACATAAATAGCTTCTGAGACTGATTCAATATACTTGTATATGTATATGCATGTATATGTATATACGTATATATGTATATGTATATATGTACATATATATATATGTATATATGTATATAGTATGTGCAGCAATTCATCAAGCACCTAATTCAAAATTCCTAGCCTCCTAATTACATATGGTTCGTATGTGTGATAGTTTACTCTTTTGATGCTTCTATATAGAAGTAATTTCAATCTATTTTTAATGAAAAATGAGATTACTTCTGAACTTGAAATGCAAGAGTGAAATAAAGTAATTTAAACACATTCTACGGGTAGTAAAGATAGTTCAAAATGACACCTGCACAAATTATTCAGAAATACAAATACGGTCTAGAATCATGAGAGGAGTTTAAGCTTCTTATATGATGATCTTAATCTATCAACGGAATGCATTAATCCATATTTGTCTTTCTAGAACTTCTGACTGGCATAAAAATGAATTACTTTCAAATTTTTGCCACTGATGTAAGACTCCTGACTTCATATTTAAAGTTCAATTGCAGTTTATTTTGTTTAACTCTGAAAAGTAGAACTATATCACAGTCATTTGCTGTCTGAAACTGACCCACAGTCAATAAGCACAGGAGACAGAGTTACATGGATTGGTACATCCTGGCTTATGAATATTTTTTTTTAGTCCACTGAAGTAAAACAGAAAAGGTACAAGGAAACTTACGGCATTATGAAATTGCCATTTGATTTCTACTTGAAATGGTAGGTTTGATAACTTCTGAACAGGCAGAAACAATCACACACTACATACAGAATTGTTTCCTGCTGGTTGACAGGTTTCTGAGAGGAATCTCTATTGCTGGATAACAGTGTCATGAGGTAAAAATGTTAGCAACATGACAATGCCACCAGTCCGTTTTCCATCCATCCTGCTGGCATAGAAGGGTGGCCCAAAGTGTTGTGCACTAGCTTGAGGGTTAAGAAAACAGATTCTATTCTTGGTTCTATTTCTAACATACTGAAGAACTTGGGTAAGTTCTTCAGCCTGCACAGTGGCATAGTTGGCAGAAGAATATTAAAAAACAAACAAACAAAAACTACAATGCAGCACTGGAAGGACTAGTAACTACTTTGTTAGAGGATCTGTAGATGGAAAATGTTAGGCTCATGGCAAAATAATATGTTCTGAAATTGGAATTTACTCTTGAGGTAGAGATCTTTACCTTGAATTTCATGAAATGTTAAAACTCCTTGCAAATTGTCAGTATGTTTATCTTTGTGGCTTTATTTTACATTCTCAGTTTTCCCTAACTAATATTTTTATGTGATGATGTGAGTAAGCTCTGCATTTAAAAGCAGGAAAAAGCAAGTTATTCTTCATAAGGATGTTTCTTCTATGCAGGAGAATAGAGCTTTCTTCCAAGGTAGAATCTGGTAAAACTTAATCTTTCACTCATAATCACAAACTAAATCACAAACTAAATTTCTTCAACAGACCATGGAGTTATGTGGCTTCTTGAAAATCAAAGAAATGGCACAGGTATGTCACTATTCTTTCCCTTATGTCATGACAAAAAACACACTGAAGTTTTCCGTCTTGATGCATATATATTAATTCTATCTATGCATCTATGTAATGAGAAAAATACATTATCCCTCTAGTTTTAACCTTTCCTTCTTTAAGCTTTCATGTATTGCCTGAAAGAGAGAGTTGAAATAGATTTGATTTTTCAAAGTGAAATTATTTCAAACCAAGCAAGGCAAAATAAAAGACTAACATAGTGTTGCCATCATGGCACAAAAATTTGAACTATATTCTTGTGTTACATTGATTTATTTGTAAATTGCAACATCAAAAAGGATGTAAAGTTTTGTGAATATGTAGTATTATCAAATATATTATTAGTATTATCAATTATATTATCAAACAAATCCTGCAGGTGAACTAGGTGATTCCTGAAGACCCCTTCCAACTGAACTATTGTATTCTAAATTAATTTTCTAGTATAAGTTACTTTTTACCCATGTAAAAATCTGGGCACTTTTTGTAAATTCATACGTTACATAAGAAAAATGCACTCTGTCTTTACTCTTGTCTCCAAAAAGGACACTGGGACCTACCGGAAGATAACATATTTTGGTGTCCCACTTAAGTCAAAAAAATAATTAATTATTACTATTCTAGTTGCATGGACAAAACTAGGCATTTTAGACAGCTTAGTTATAGACCTTCCTATGTTGGGACACTTCCAAGTTTTTTTTTTGTTTGTTTGTTTGTTTTTATTTTGCTCTCATTTGAGTTTTCATAATCGTGAATGTGCATATCTTCCCTCATAAAACCTATTTTACAGTGCACGTTCTAGTTTTCCTGTTCCTTGATTTGAAAGTGAAAGACAATTTCTAATAGAAATAATTGTTTTCACACAATACATAATCCTTGAAGATTTGAAGTCTGAAACATTCTGAACATTCTTGAAGTCTGAGTACCATTGAAATGAACACTCTTGTTCGGTAGTAATTATGCTTAGAGCAAAAGGATTTTACAGATAAGGTATTTTGTACATTTTGCTCTCAAAATCCTCAGATATAAAATGATCACATCTTAAATTTCTGTTCCTATTCCATTTTGGACAAAAGTACATAAAACCCATCAATAAATAAGATGGTAGTGCATTTTCATGATAAATATTGAAGATTTACAGTAACATTACAAATTCACTTCAGTAAAGCTACAGTACATAAATTTTTTAGCTATGCAGTTTTGAAGTGCAGTTCTTGATGGTAAAATCTAAGGGCTGTTTTTTAGCCTCTAATAATAATTTGTCCAGATACAACTGCTCAATGCAAGAGAAGTTTATTACAGGTATAATGGGAATAGAAATATTATTACAAAAACTTATTAATTTTAAATTTTGTAGAGTTGGAAGTCATATAATTTTAGTAAGGCTACTTAGGACTGAAGTAAGGCTGCTTAGGACTGAAGATGAGTAAATAAATTACTCAGCCAAATCAGCTTCTTCTGTTAATTTGGTATATGCAAGCAAGATCATATATATATATATATATATATATATTATTTTTTGTTTCTGTATTTATCCACCATTCATATTCACTCCACTCCATAAGTTTTGGGTTGTTTTTCATTTTTTTTTAAACAGCTTTGTGAACTCTGCAAACATGCAAGTCTATTTTATAAAGGGATAAATGACTATGATTTTCAGGTCACTGTCTGATTGTCACTCACTCACAAACAACAACAACAACAAAATGGAAAATACTTTCCTACTTATTAGATTTCCTCTATCAATTACTTAGGGAACAAATTCTATTCTACAAATATCCAAACCAGCAAAATAATATAAATATGCATTTATCTTATGAGTAAAGTTTCATAAATTCCTCTCTCCAGGTATTGTGGTTACTTATCCACTCTTCACTTATTTTTAATGTATCTTTTGATTTTTGATTACCTTATATTTCATGATTTCATTTGGAATAGCTATGTATAATGGACAAAACTTCTACTTGCTTATTATAAAATAGCCAAGAGTTAGGCAGTGTCTACAAATGTAAAACAGATGCTCTTTTCTTTTTTTTTTCTAGTGAAATATTTTCTCTTCTTTCTCATTGCTTCATCATTCCCTGAGACTGTGCCTTTTTTTTTTTTTCAAAGAAGCTTGAGCTAACTTTACAGTGTCTATGACTGTATTATCTAATTCTGTCCTATTAAACCTGCTCTGGTTTGTTCTTTGGAAAAGAATGGTGTCTACAGACAGTGAGGGCTTTTAATTACCAAATTAATTAAAGTTGAAATGACTCCAGATTTTTTGCTTTTAATATGTAAATCCTAGTTTGATATTTTCTGCATGGGATGCTATAGAGACTAATTCTGTATTCCAAAAATGTATTCCATCGTGTATTCCAAAAAGATATGTATATGGAATTACTCTTTTAAACAGATTTATTTTTCTCTTTGTAAATATACTATTATCCATAAAAATACAAAAATGTTCTACCTATAATTTAGGTCACCAGTGATGGAGGAAGCAATGCTTTGTCTCTCTGCGTTTAATAGCACTGTGCTGCTTGAAGCAATGTAACATCAATAAAAAATCTACATGCTGCATACATATGCAAAGACTTGTGTCAGCAGTCTCTGACTCTGCTCAGAGAGGCTGCCCCAGCATTCCTCACCAGGACCAACACCTGGGCATCTGCACCCAATGTAGTTCCATACCATGATTTACTGACGATTGTTCTTGGCATTGGAACCAGGTATATCTCTGACCTTTACTGCACACTAAAAAAATTAAAAAATATTCCCTGTGCTCACATGTTTTATGTTGTTATTACATTGTACCAAGAGAGATATAACTATGTCCCTGGCTCTCTGGATCCTTTACATGAAATTAGAAGACATCATTTCAAGTACCAAAATTTCCCCAAAGCAACAGATAGAACAGAGAAATAAAACGATGTTCATCAGGTTTTAAAACTAGACATATTTTGTATCCTCTTTAAGGTATGGAAGGAATTACAGGCTGTCAAGCAAAGTAATTTGAAAATAATACTCTGTTTCTCTTCTTTTGACATTAATATGGTACAATTACTGTGCTCCTCTTAGAGGTACAGGTACTTATGAAGAAATTGACTTCCACTTGGGGGTGAATTCAGAGAAACAACATTAACAGTATTTCAATTATATTTACGGTACAAATGAAAGAATATGATCTGCCATGCAGTGAAGCAATTGCTTCATTAGGGCATATGGAAGATAATTTTCTGTCAATATATGGTTAAAAACAGAGAGAAGAGTGTTAATATTTGGTCATCTTCCACCCTGCTAAAAGTTTTGAACACCTTTCTTGTTCTAATATAAAATGATCACATATACAATGTGTCTTCTTAAGACTCAAGACTTAGCTAAAAAGAAAAAAGAATGGGATAAAAGCACCACTGGATGGTGTATCTTCCATGCACAAGCATCCCTTATGGAAGGCGTTTCAATACAAGAAAGCAGCAATTAAACATGGCAATGAAATCATACATTAAAAGGATATGTAATAAGAATAATTTATATTAATCTGAAGAACTGATTCACTTACTGCAGTCCAAGGGGTGATAAATCCTAACCTACCTATGCTGAAAGATGACAGGCAGATTTTGGAACTCACAGGTCTGGGCCAACTCTTTGGATCCCTTATAATTCACCTTCGTTCTTATGCCCCCAACAGTATGAAAAAGATTGTGAATCATATGTAACTGAAGCACTAAACAGAAAGTAAATAAAAACAAACAAACAAAAACAGCCAACCAACCAAACAACAAAAAAAAAGCAAAAAAAAAAAAACACCCTAAAAATATTCAACAATTAAATGCCAGTGAAAGTAATGTTAGTCTAACCTATTTTAGTCCATGTAGGTTCTGAAAATTGCAAAGACTCAAAAATACATTTCAGAGTCATTGAAAACTGTTATCTGAGACAGGAATCTGAAAAAAAAAAGTTGATAAAATTATAAATGCATACCAAGGCATCAAAACTGTGCTAGAGTAAATAAACATACTGTTGAAAACTGCCTAGTTCAAACAATGCAGTACCACATCTGTACTGACAGCAAGTATTTTGTGAAACCTGTGTTTGTCTCTGTACAAGTGGCAGTGAAACACAATACACGACGGGAGATAGCAAAAGATTCTTTAATAAAACCACAGATACAACTTCATTGTTTCTTGAGGATATTGATATCCCGTTGTTAACAATGAAACTGGAAGCAAAAAAAGCTAGCCTCCTGACCCAGGAGACCACAACAGTATCAGTAGATGTTCATTGTTCCTTGAGTAAGAGTTCTGATGCAGTAAAGTGGTTTGAACACTTGCCAAAATCCATGCTTCTGGGATATGTTTCACTAGGATTAGAACAAAAGAAATGGTAGACAGGACCTTTCAAATTTGCAATGTAACAAATTCTGATAAGTCACTTGCATAATGTTTCTCCATATCAAAACTGAAATTTGCCTTTCCTCATTTCTTATGTTTGTTGAAGAATCTTTAGCTTGTTTTCTTCTGTGTCATTGGGGAATACATTTTAGTTAAGCAGCTCAATTCTGTGAACAAATAGCATACAGTGTTCTTGAAGGTTTAAATATTTCTTTGATCTTAGATTCTTTCAAAGTCTCAATATAAAAAAATATGTTCATATTCTGAACTGTTTTTTTCAATCCAGATTTGATTTAATAAACAATGTTTCTGGCTAGTTAATTATATAATTGCCACCAATGTCAACTCTCAGATGCATAATGGCTCCTGCAACAATATCATAAATATTGTTAATAATTTCAAAGCTGCCTGGAATTTTACAACTTTGCTTATCTGATTGTAACATTTGTATGGTTAGCTAGTGTTTTATACATAGAGAGATCACTGAAGTGTTTTTGTAGCCATAAATTTGGGAATTGGCTGCATTATTAATTGTTTGTGAATGTGGGAGTGAATTATTAGGAATGGCAGACAAATACCAAATAAAATGATTTATAAAGATGCATACATACAATGTTAGTATTGCAAAATGAGAACAGATGCAGACCACTGAAGCTGTAAATAATTCTTTCTGGAATTTCATTCACAGTGCAGAGAACAGAGTAAAACAGTTCATTTGCCCAGGTTAGCCAAATGACTTGATTTCTTTCAAAATCTTTGTGAAATTATACTACATAGATCAATGAAATTACATAACTTGAATTATTCAAATATATATGATAAATGCTAGGCTTTCCTTCTTTGACTTTACCTATTAATGTGTATCTCTTTGACACAGCCACTCATCAACAAATACCGATAAAGAAAAGAGTTTTGCTTATACTATAAGCTCATTGAATCGGGTATTGTTTTTATATTGTATGTGGTAAAACATTTGTGATTGATTCTCTCTAGTGCTAACATAAACACAAAACAGAGTTAATACACAGGTGACATTTACATCATATATCAACACAGAAATGTTATTTATATCCCCTCCAAAACCTGATGTTCTGTAGGTAGAAAAGGTTTCATAAAGAGGATTTGCAGGAAATGGGAACAAAGAAAGAATAATGAGATTGGGAATTTTTTAATATATAGAAAAAAACAAGACCAAGTTTTCATTAAAAAAAAAAAAAAGAAGAAAGTCTGTTTCCTTGCCCAAAGTCTGGAAGCAGTGAGTGTGACCAAACATGATAATATGAGAGGGGTACAGCTAGTGAAAGAACATGTCCTGTTCCTATAGAATAATACCAGTGGTGACAAGCAAACTCAGATAAACTTATAAAGAGAATAAACACCCATCTAGAATTATATATTCTGCAGTCATATAATAACATCAAAATCTGCATTGGCTTATATTTGCACATACATACATATATTTATATTTACATTTATATTTGTATTTATCCTTATAGAATGATATAGGTACACTGAGGACAATGGGAAAATCTGTACTGATTCACTAATTAAAAAAAATTAATGTAGATTAAAGCAATGAATCAGGTCCATTTCTGATTATGGGAGAGTATAAAAGTTTTGGTTTCAAGTAAATGAAAACTTGTGTAAACAATGGCTTCTGGCCACCCTTTACATCCTCTTCTAGAATCATAGAATCGTAGAATCATATAATATCCCGAGTTGGAAGGGACCCATAAGGATCATCAAGTCCAACTCCTGGCACTGCACAGGTCTGCCCAAAAGTTTAGAACATGTGACTAAGTGCACAGTCCAATCGCTTCTTAAATTCAGACAGGCTTGGTGCAGTGACTGCTTCCCTGGGGAGCCTGTTCCAGTGTGCAACCACCCTCTCAGTGAAGAACCTCTTCCTGATGTCCAACCTAAACTTCCCCTGCCTCAGCTTCACACCGTTCTCGCAGGTCCTGTCACTGGTGATAACGGAGAATAGGTCACCTGCCTCTCCACTCCCCCTCGGGAGGAAGTTGTAGACTGCGATGAGGTTCCCCCTCAGCCTCCTCTTCTCCAGGCTGAACAGGCCAAGTGACCTCAGCCGCTCCTCATATGGCTTCCCCTCTAGGCCCTTCACCATCTTCGTCGCCCTCCTCTGGACACTCTCCAACAGTTTAATGTCCTTTTTGTACTGTGGTGCCCAGAACTGCACACAGTACTCGAGGTGAGGCCGCACCAGCGCAGAGTAGAGCGGGAATTTAGTCTCTTCTAGACTAAATGGAAAGTCAGCTCATGCTAAGATGTTTTGTGTAGCACAGACACCCTGACAGTCCTGATCAGAGACTCACCTAGAGAGATATAAAGCACTATTCTTGTAACTCAAACAGATTATCTTTCCCCCAAAAAAGGCACAAATGACAGTATATGCCAAGACATTTCCTCTAATAGTTTTGGGGAGCAGCCAGAATACATTTGCATGAGTACCTGTTTAAGTGTAGCCTACCTGTACTTCTAGCCAAAAATGTGAGTAATAGTTTCTTGCTCAGCACACAGCTACAAAATCAGGCAACTATATAACCTCACTTTTGCTAGCTAGCATATCTCTAATGCAAAGATTCAACTGAAATGTTGCAAGGTCCAACACCCACATTGGTCTGTTGCTTTCCCTGTGTAACAGGGTCATCTAGATGGGATGATATGACTACATGATTTTCCTCAAGCTAGTTTCTGCCATCAGTAGATTAAAATGCTGAAACATTTTAATTTGTCCCAAATACATTGTTTATGCTTTAAATGGTAGGAAGTTTTACCATGAATTAATATTTTTTGTTGAGAGGAGTAAAATGCTCTTCTTTATAAACTAAAGATTTTCAGTTAGTAAACTAAGCCTCTCTCTGTTCTCTAAAGAAAGGAAGAACTCTACTTTATCATTGAAAGTACAGCGTGAGTTTACAGTCACTGTCCATATTCTGTTAGTCATAATACTCTAAGTGTAGAGTTCAATAACATTTCGTATGTTAATAATGCATTTCATATATATGATCCTTCAAAGAAAAATGTTCTAATGGCTTCGAAGTAATTTGCAATGTGGGAACAGAACACTGTCATAAAGGTTTTCATATGCAGTTTTGCTTATTTTGCTTTAATAGGAATGATCATCTTTTTATACAATACATACTTTATTTTATATAGTCAGTCTTCAAAATTGAAGAAATTATTTTGCAGCAACTACTGAAAACTTCTAACTGTGCAGGGGAACCTGACCAAATGCGCCTCATGTGCCTTTAAGATACATCCAGATGAGGGGCACCAAAGGGAGGGGTGATATGACTGAGTGTCAAGAATGGAGAATATTTCCTAAAAACAGTGAGACAAAGACATGTATTTGTGTCTTTCAAAGGTCATCGTGTGTAGACTTTCCTTCTACTGGTGAGATTTGCCATCAAGAATAGATGGAAAATGGACTTTTTATTCCTACAGCAAAAAATGCTGTAGCTTTTCTCCTTTGCAGACTACAAAGATCTTACTGCATTTCTTTGTAACCTAGAACTTCAGGTTTCACCTTGAAGCCACCCAGTATTCTAAGCCCTATATAAGGAGATGTCCTAAAGCTTTACAATACCAATCAGTAACTCTGTTCAGGGGTAACAGTACTGTTTGTAGCAATGATTAAATTCACCTGTGAGGGAAGCAAAATGCTGTGAAGAGCTAGTCCCAGACCAAGACCAAGTTACCTAAATTTCCCAAACTGTTCCTTGTATAGGGTGCTCTTCTTCAATTTTGTATCCTCTAAACTGAATTCATGGCAACATAAAAGCATATCAGGAATAAAACTTTTTTTTTTTTTTTTTTTTCTGGGAGAGTAGTAAGGACAAGATTGACCCATCTGGGAGAGACATTTATTAAATCATACACAGAAATTGCTGAGTTACTTCCAGGTGGAAGACAACATTAGAAACTAGAAAAGAATGAGATAGTAAGGTTCAGGTTCATAGTTTTGGATAGCACTTATGCAGGAGGGAAAATTGTCCTTAAAAAAAAAAAAAAAAAAAGAGTTACAGGTAAATCCTATGTGTAAATGTGACGTAAATTACACTTTTTTTTTTCTTTGAATATATAGGCCTTTAAAATGAAGAAAAACTTGTTTTTCTTATCAAAAAAAAAAAAAAAAAGGTAATATAAAAGGATTTGATTGGGTTTGCTGTACTACCTTTGCTGTTGTCTCCATGCTGTCCTCCACATGATGAAAATTTTGCCTTCCCCTGCTCCTTGGTATTCCTTGCAATTCTCCAGTAAACTAGACTGGCTTCTAGACTAAGATGATAACAGTTCTCTCCTTGGAGGTCCAAAATATGTTTCTTCTTGAGCTGTTAAGATTGTAATACAAGGATAAAACAGTCTTCTAAAACTAAAAGTCCTTTTTTTTTTTTTTTTCTTTATAGAGATAGTGTTAGAGAAATAATTATTTTTGAAAAAGTCCTACACACTGGTCTCTTATAGGAAAGGGCTTAGTAACTCTTCAAGGTAAACTACACATGTCAAAACACCTTGAGGTAATTTTGAGAGGGTTCTGATTCATTTACTCGTTTCTTCAAAGAATTGATCCTGCCTAAATCTTCCTTCACAAACTAATCATAATTCCTTTGATATTTTTATATTCATCATGTGTCTCTTCCCTAAATGGTTTAAATAATGTTGTAGACTTTCAGGACAGGAGGCCAAATATTCAAAGCTGGTGGCTTAACTGCTATCAAGAAACTATCAGAGTGACATAGCTTGAGCTAGTCCACCTTTATATTCCCTTCCCTGAACAGTCATTTGTTGACTTGAATTAAATATGTGAACAAGAATAATGAACTTCGCAATTAACCAGATCAATATACATAAAGAATTATAGAGCAGTTCCACATTGGTAATAGATGGAACCGCACAGAATTTTATCTCATTGAATGAAACAGTGGAGAAAGGCAGGAGGAGGAACCATCGAATATAACCTCTGAGTAGATGTATATTTGTATAATAATTAATTCTTGTTATTAGCTGACATTTTAATTGACTTTACTTAGATTATAAAACCAAAGTTTGTTAACAACCTTTTGCATGACAAATATTAATGCTAATTTTGATGGTGTCAAGTAATGAATACAAAATTTAGTCCTCAGTCACTGTCCATTTATAAATAATTATATGGGAGAAAACTCAGTATTTGTATCTTATCTCAGATGTATCTGGGACACACTAGAACTGATAAACATTTCATCCTATACAGAGTTCATCTTTTGAAAACTTAATATTTGCTAATATATTTTCTAATAGGGATGACTGTGTTCACGTTAAACTTATAGAAGTCATTATCATTGGCCTCGAAATATGGGGGGGAGGAGAAGGGGAGAGAGATTTGCTTCTAAAAATGAAGTAGTTACTTCCTAAACAGAATATGAAATAAGTGTATACAGACTTACCACACCAACGTGCCAATACCCCTTTGTCTTCATTTTGACATTTGTCACATTCCAGCTTCAGTTTGATCATTTTTGACTATACTAATACATCCATGGCAGAAATGAGAGTGCAGAACCCCAAAAATGCCTCAGTCTTTTCTCCACATAGTTCTTTCAAATTTATTTGACATTTGCACTAAATGACTGATGCACATTATGATTTGAAAATATTTTTATTAGTTCTCTAAAAGAAATCAGTTGTGGCCAATGTATTGACATAAGATGGGTATTAGCCAATTCAGGAAAATCAGTCCTGGTACAATCTTTGTTAGTAGACTCAAAGAGAATAAAACAACAGAAGTAGTTCTTAAGCTACTTTCTCTTTTATTGCCTTGGCTTCCAGTATCAGGGTTAGAGTTCATTGATAGGGATAATACTGAGAAGCTTATATGGCTGTTTAAGCAACACTGTCCTATATTATTGCACGCAGGCTATATTTGCTCAGTAGAAGAGATAACAGATGGAAGTTTCAGGATTTCAAACCACACATTTAATTGAAATACTAGGTGGGGTGGCAGGATGACACTGTTAGCATTACTTAATCTTACCAGAGCATTTCCATTATAGTCTTTATTATGGGTCAGGTCTATACACTCTACCAGTGTGAAGGCTGGGCATGAAACTCTCTTTGCCACTGTTCCACCTGAGGCTGAAGAGAAGACCTGTTTTTATTCTGGGAATGAATCGAGCAAATCCTTACAATGGGATGGCAAGAAATGTGCAGTATTAACTTTACCAATATTGAAACTAACTTAAAAATACACTAGTGACTTTTCCTTTGCTCTCTCATTTCCACTCTGATACTAGCACTTGAACTGTCCTAAATGGTGGCAACTGTGATGGATACGCCTTTTGATGGCTCATTGAAAAGCAACCCAAAGTTAATTTTGAAAATAATTCCAGTTCATGGATGTGCCAGAGGAGAGTAGGTAAAATTTCTGGTTTTGTTCCAGGGAATATGCTTTAATCCATCATGGGTCTTCATTCTGACTAGGCACTGCATGTTTTATTCCTTTCACATGACAGATTGTGGGTAAACTCTGTAAGGGTTAAGCCAGACACCCTTGTCTCTATTGCACTCCCAAAGACCTACCTTCAGTAATACAAATGTAGTAATCATAAGGATTCTAGAGGTGTTAGTCATGTTGATGATGAAGATGCTAATATGATAGAACAACTGTGTTGTGACTGTTTGTTAAAAGACTTGGAAAATCACAACCAATATTTAATGAAAATGAAGGCTTCAAAGCTGAGAACCAGAAACTTAGAAAGTCTCAACACATCAGGCCCCTGTGCGCACAACTGGGCCTTAATAGTCCTGACCAACCATCAATGGCATACTCTGCCTGTTGGTCCAAGAACTCCACTTAAGCTCAGAACTGGGCTTTCATTTCTTTCTCAGTTTTCTTTGTATTTTATCACGTTTTTTTTTTTTTTCCTTGTGCTGCTACGTTTTTCCTCTTTCTTTTTTACTGTTATTTTCACATATCCTTTCCTGAATTTATTTCCTTTTTCTACCTTCTGCCTTTTTTTTTTTTTTTTTTTCTTTTTGCAAGGATGACAGTGTTGAGGTCAGCTTAACGGCAGACATTTTGAAATGCCAATTTGAAACATGTCAGCTGAGAAGACAGAAAACTGCGAATCACCTTTTGAAATTGCAAAATATGTAATTTGGGATCTATTGCAATTTAACATGGTCCTTGCTTATATTTCTTCAGCACTGCCTAAGAGGGTTGTTGACCCTTTATAAAAAAGCTTCCCTATATGGCATAAAATCCTATGATCTGACAGATGCCTGCAGAAAAATGAGTAGCACATTTCTGAGTTCATTTAGAGCTTTAGTATGAAGGACTGAAAATGACAGCTGAGGATGGGAGGCAATTAGGTGATATATTCTGAGGATTTCAAATGAACAAAACGACTGCTTTGGGAAGTCTGTTCAGAATTCTGCTTCTAACTGGATTTCTTTATGGGCTGATACACCAGGCTGGAGACTAAGTGTGGGATTATTTCATAGAATTAAAGAAAGTGGAAGATGCTCTGGAGGTTGTCTTGCACAGCCTCCTATTCGGAATGGGTCTGCTGTCTTCTCTATTATCCTTTTAAATCCACGGTTCACTAGGATGCTGAAAGGTAGCAGTTCACAGCTTAGAGTTAATATAGAAGTATTTTTCCATTTGCTTTTTCTCCAGAAACTTTTGTCATGGGAAAGACAACTGCTTAATGAAGTCACCTGATAATGGCTGGTGCAGCTGGTCACCTCTGGAAGCTTAGCAGGAGGACATATAACAAGGGATAAGGAAAGTTTCTAAACAGCTTTTCAATTACTTTTATTAGTTTAAGTCAAGCAGTGCGGTTTTCCCAAGAACAGGGTAAGCTGGAATAAAAGGTGTTGTGTTCAATGTATTGTAAAATTAGAGAATGCATTCCCGATAGTGTGTTCTTGCCAAACTGTGGTGGGCTCAACAGCCATGGGGAGAGGCCTTTCCATTGTAAATAAGAAGGAACGGTTTTCATTGGTTGCGTGTATATCAGCACAACAAAATGTCTCTATAGCTAACCAGGGTTGGCAGAGATCCATGGGTATCTGCATAGCTTTGTGCTAGAGAGGGATGACTCGTACAAGCAGCATCCTAGCTTCCCCTGCTGTGGCATTTTTTTGTTTCTCCTGTGCTTTCAGAGTTTGCACAAGGAATAGAATAGGTACTGATGTTCCAGTGTGCCAATAAGCAAAGTAAAAACTATGAGAAAAAACATGTACAAACACTGAAATACCACTAGGACTTTCTGCAAAAGTCTTTTACAAACAACTCTGTTTCCGTACATCAAAACCTGGCAAAAAGTCTGTGGCTCCAAGCTCACTGCACAGGAATTGTATGAGGATCTTAGTGTAAAGACTTGTGTCCTTTGCCAGCCTCTCTTATAATTCCTGTGACTCCAAAGGCCTTCATAGTATGGATTAGGTCAAAGGAAGTCATGTAACCCGCTGTCTTCACCAACACCTCTTCTCAAGGTGAACAGAGCTCAACTTTTAATTTCTCTAAGATTTTCAGTTAGGACCCTGTACTGACTCCTCAGATTACAGTCTTCACATAGCTGTTTGTTTACTTCTAAGAAAACTTTTAGGATTTTAGAAATGAGAAGGAAAAAAAAAGATCTACTACGGCTATAGAAGAAAGAAAAACTTGAGTGATAAAGCTGTTAACAGTAAGCTAGTGAAGAAATAAGAAGGTAAGAAAATTAGAAAATGTATTCAAGCCAGTGTTCCACATAAGTGCAGTATTCTGTCTCAAACAGTGGTAGTATAAGATACAGTTTAAATAGAAAATGTTTTAAGCACTGAAGTTATATGTTCTTCATTGAAAGTTTAGATAACTTGCTAAAGGAAGGCATGTTGTTATCCATTTCTAGCATACAACTGGGAAAAATTCAAGCTGATCTCTGGAAGAAAATGGGTTTTGAAGGAATCATAAATGAGATCAAGGAGAAATGAAGGTAAAACTAATATTCTTGTTGGGAAAAAAAACAGTATCTTTTGGAGTAAATTATGCATTAGGTGTCATCTCATAAGGTACAATCATGCAGTGATGTATGCAAATTTTTTCAAGATTTTTTATTAGTTGATATGGCTGAAGGGACTTTGTTCCTACTTCATATTTACCACAGATTCATGTGGAGAATTAATTAATTAGTACATCTGCAAAGTTTTTAAAATAAGATAGCATGAAGCAGTTCCATAGAGTATAATCTCTTTTTTTCACAGTATTCTTTTAAGATTGCCCATGGACATGCAGGAATATGCAACCCATTGCTCTTCTGTTGGAAAGTGTCAAAAATATTCATGGTTGCATACCGACTTTTTTTTTTTCTTTTTCCCCTAGGTAGAAGAAAATGAAGGCACTGAGGTCTCATTTTCTGGAGATTTTCTGTTTCTCTGAAGGGATGAGGTGGGGATTATGGATTATTTGATCACTTGGGTAGCTTGTCTTGATGACAGTGCAAGGCAATCAGAAACTCCTTAAAAACAACTTTATTAAAGAATATCAGCGTGTACTTAAAAATAGCCCTAGTTCTATGTCCTTCATGAGGACATAAGAGACAGGATTGTAATAGGACCATTTTCTTCATTTGCACAACCTGTGGCTGATTTGGGAGTCTTGGACTGCTCAGGTAGAATGAAAATGACTCCTGGAAAACAGGGACAAGGAGTTCCCACCTCCTCTTCTCACTGCACAGCTGGAGGGGACAGTGGTGGACCAGTTCCAGCCTCCCGAAGGAATGAGGCACTACCATAGCACTCACCACAGAAAGGCCTTTGCATCACAGCCTCCTGTTTAGTCAACCCCAAAACCCCATGCCATGTGCAGGTACAGGCTTATCTTTCAAATGCATAGTTTATTACCTGAGGGCACAAAGTGAAGAAAGAGTAAAGAAGAGTACTTGGGAATTTTTAGTTCAGAAATTGCACCAAAAGACAGTGTTGCCTTTTCCCTCACATGCTTCACTTCCTTCCAGAAGCTCTCATAAAAAAATAGGCTTAAAATAAGGTCCAGTACCTCCATGCTTCATAATGAGATGTTAGCCACTAGATGCTGCTCATGCATAGTCACACATGTTCCTGCCTCCTACTTTCTTGCTTCGCTTTGCTCAGGATGACACTAACTTTTGTACAGTTCTCTATTTCACAAGACTCTATTTCTTTATATTCAGGTTCCTGAATATAAAGAGATGTCAGCAAGAGAAGAAAGCTTGTATTAAAAAGTTCATCTGTCGCAACAGATATGACTCAGTTAAAGCTCCTTTAAAAATCCTGTGCACATCAGGAATACTTGACCCAAGTGACTGGATTTATTTTACACTTGGACAGTCATGCTTAATTTGTCATTCCCATTAGCTAGATAAAATGTTATTAGTCCTCCTTTGTGTTTGTCTTTTTTTTTTTTTTTAAGAAAAGCCTAGCAGCAAGCAAAGAAACTAATTAGATGAACATTTTTGACGTCTGAAAGTGAATAATTAGCAAACAAGATATATAAAGAATGTTTAAAATAGTACCAACACTTTCTTCCCCATTTTTTCTCCCTCTCTTTTTTTCTTCTTTTTTTTCTTTCTTTTTCTTTTTCTTTTTCTTTTTCTTTTTCTTTTTCTTTTTCTTTTTCTTTTTCTTTTTCTTTTTCTTTTTCTTTTTCTTTTTCTTTTTCTTTTTCTTTTTCTTTTTCTTTTTCTTTTTCTTTCTCTTTCTCTTTCTCTTTCTCTTTCTCTTTTTCTTTCTCTTTTTTTCTTTTTCTTTTTTTCTTTCCTTTTGCATACTTTCTTCTTTTAGTTCTCTGTCCCAGGGTACCTATAACAGCAATCACTTCTCCCATAATAATGCAACTATAAACTTCTTCATAGTAATAGTCAGGAGTGCACAGAGAAAAGATTTTTGTTGTGTGGTTTATTTATTCTCTTGCCATCTTTCGCTACATCTTCTCTCTGAAAATGCAGAACCTTAATATGTAGAAAAAAAAGAATTGTAACTGTGAAACAGACAATGTGCTTGCTGTCATTGTGTTTTCCATTATAAGTAGATTTTAGTGGGGTCCATTCAGTTTAGAAGTCAAAGTGGAGGGAATGTTACGGAAGCATAAATACAGAGTTTTATTCTTCCAATTAACTTCGATTTTTGAACAATGTGCAGTTATTATCTCCATGACGCTGTTGCATTGGTAATAGACAGAGACTTGATTAAGTTGTCTGCCAGCGAAACAACGACAGAATTTCATCAATTGTGGTTAGTCTCTATTGCTATGTGAGCATGAAAGTATGTCACTTTCAAACATTTGGGAAGGTGAGCTATATAAGCTAGTAGGGCAGAAGACTATTAGAACTTCAAGTTAAATGGGACTAATGATTTACTTAAAATTATAGTGCATCATATAATTATAGTGCCTCATGGAACAAGGGGTTTAGACAGTTGCCTAGCTAGAAATTGCTTAAATGTTTTTCCAGTAGCATTAGTACTGATATGAAAAAAAAAGCTTCGAGCCTATGTGAATACAGAACAAGTAGCTGTAAAAGTTTTTTCTGGTTGCACAGAACAACAGATAAGCACAATTGTCTCAGTCTGAGTCTCTCAGACAAGGCTACAATTACAGTTATTGCACTGAGGAAAAAGAGCTTGGAAATCATCTTTATAGACTTAGCTAATATTCTTTTTCTTCATTCTTTTAAGCTTGATTGCAGGGCAAAGCTTCTTCACATGCACTGAGACAGAGAAAGTAGGAAAAAAGAGAAACTCAGACTGATATACATGATGAAGAATAAATGATAACAATGGGATCAACCCCCCTTGTTGTTCACTGTGATTGCCACCTCACTGCACAGATTTGTATTTGAGAGAAACAACACTGAGTGGCTTGTGGGTTCTCAACAGAAAGGTGTGACTTGGATGAATCAGACTGCCAGATTTGGACCTGGAGCTTACACTATATTAACTTTGCTTCTGTGTCTGTAGCTGGAAGGTTACAGACCGCGTGCATTTCATTCAGTCAGAGCTGATGGAGAGAGAAGGTGGAAAAGTAAAGACAAGCTGGGTTATATAACTGAAGCAAGGAAAAATAATCTGTCAGAAACTGGTGGGGAGGATTCTCATGGAGCAAGAGACTTGTATTACCAATCAAAATAGGCAAGTAGAAAAATACACATAAGAAAAAACAAACAAACAAAAACAAACAAAAACAAAAACAAAAAAACACCATAAAGCCTATTTGTCTTACTGTAGAATATTTTACAGATCACAGAGGTAACACAAGCTGTATTTTATGTTCTGATTAAGCCTGGTTGTAAGATAAAGCCTAAATGTGATTGACTGCTTGCAGAAAGTAAAGCCTAATTTAAAAAAGTAAATATGTCTGTGCAGCTAGTGCACACTGATATGACAGCTTACCAGGAAAGAAAGCACTTAATATCATCCTGAAGCATATATTAGCTTGATAAAAAGGGTAGATAACTCCAGAGTTGCAAATATTTAGAAATACATTTATGAAAGATCACTGTACAGGACTACGCATAAGAAAGGAAATGAGATTTCACCTGGAGAAAGCCCTGATATAAGGAGACTCCCCACTCTCTTCAATACAATGTCTGAACACATACAGTATTCTGGTAAATATGGCAAGCAATATCTTGATAATATAAGAGGAAAAGCCTTATTTAAGATTTGCTGATGGATATTAAAATCCTCTTATTTGCAAAATTATTTGCATTTACTGAAAAAAAAAAAAAAGATCTGGAATCACTGAAATAATTGATCACCAAAGCAAATGAAAAGATTAAATTTATTATTATTATTTTAATTTTAAAAGATGCCTATACTTCAATTGAAATTTTTATGTATGAAAGAACCACACTTTCTGAAAGCAGTATCATTTCAAAAGTTGACAAATGGGTTTATTTGGAGAGCTAACTCAGTGCTGTTTAGTATATTTTTTACAGTGGAAAAGCTAAGAGTGAAATTAGATTAGGATGAATTGGGAAGCTTCCCAGGGTAATGAAGAGTAGGACACCATGTGTTTTGAACGGCAAAAATATTTGATACGTGTTCTTCATGATGCTGTGTAATACAGAGGTAAAGGAGCTGGTATTAAAATGACACAAAGTAACATGAGTAATGACAAACAAATAGAATAGGAAATAAATGAAAACCACAACTGATTCTTAGGACACCTAAAATGCAACCAATGTTTGGACCACTTTGCCATATAACAGCCATAAGAATTATTTTTTTGCAATGGCCAGAAATTTTCTAAAGTAAATAATCTGATAACTCTTTTTTTTCTCTTTTGAAGATATGTCAGTGGAAAAAAAAAAAAAGACTATTGGGCTGTTACAGAACCCAGGCAACAGGCTGACTATTAGACAGACTGATTATTATTTTTTAAAGGGTCTCTCTAGTCTGTTTTGCAAAGAAAACATAAGTAAAACATAAGTAAAATGCTGAGGAGCTAAAATGGACACAATTTTATTTCTCCTCCCATGTGCTCTTCACACTTATTCTAAACAGCATAGTGATGGTGAACGATACTGCTTTTGATGCATGTGATCAACAGATAAGTGGGCAAGCAATCTCTGAAGTACATAAGGCCAGATATTGGCATCTATTTTGAGAAATCCCAATGGGTGTTACACATGAATTGTATTTGTGCTGCAAGTTTATAGTGCTGTCTTCCAAAGGAGAACTGCATGCCACAGCTCATGGTATAATAGCAAAAGCTCCAGAATATTACTGGATAAGGCTGAAAACATCAGATGTATGTTTGTTCTTATCAGTAGACGTGAGGATGAGGAGGAAGACTTGACTGAACAAAGGAGGCTTCTGATTCAAAAGGGGAAACCCAGGTGCGTTTTTGTGCCTTTTACAGGAAGATGGGTAGTGATTCTCTTCAATTTGTAATAGTGCTGACTCCATATCTCAGCCTTCTCCCAATGCTTTCTTTATAACTTTAGAATCATTGAAGCCAAAAGAAGAAAGGCACAAGCTTTCTCTGGATGTATTTTAAGCAAGTTCAGAATGAAATAAAACTTTGGATCTTTACAGACAGCTCTCTCCCCCCTTCTCTTGCCCCACCTGTTTTTGAGAAACATGAAAAAGCAAGGACCGGCTGGGAAAAAC
The DNA here is from genome assembly GCF_013377495.2 of Cygnus atratus. Taxonomy (NCBI): domain Eukaryota; kingdom Metazoa; phylum Chordata; class Aves; order Anseriformes; family Anatidae; genus Cygnus; species Cygnus atratus. The sequence goes on along the minus strand of NC_066363.1, from coordinate 85,302,334 downwards.
AGGCAGGAAAATCAGGCAAAATCAGGGTAACAGTACATTTGGTGGTTTGCTTCCATGTTTGTGGAGAGCTGGATCATGCCACACTTAAGAATGAAGAATCAGCCCATGTTGCTCGTGGTCACTGACCTCTCCTTGCTAAGTCTCATTGAAAAATCAGTCTCCCCCTTGTATTCTAAATGCTGCACTGCTCCTGCAGGCCACATCTGCAGAGCTGGGCAGTTCTGCTAATTGACAAGGGCCTCTTTCAGCAGCCTACATCTGTCTTCTTTGCACTTCCATGTGCAAAGGCCAGTGCTGCCTCCCCTCAGATGCTCTCAGCAGAATTGTTCTGATCCCTCAGATGAACAGGAGAGACCTCTCATGTTTCTCAGGATGCAGAGATGTAATTATAAAACTGTAAACTAGATGTGAGACTTAATTATAATGTCAAATGGATTGGATTTTAATCAGCTCTCTGGATATATGGTTAGGAAGGATTTATCAGGGCAATGACCTAATTTTAAGAGTACGGATTTCATTTAAACAGTCAGAAAACAATTTGGTTCAGTGCCTGTAGCAGGGAGACAAATAAATGTAGACCACTGCTTTTTAATGAGTCATGTCCCAATCATGGCACAGGCTTTAGGAAACAAATTAATCTCTGATGTAAAGCCAAAGAGTATTACTATGCAATGGTAATGATTCTGGTCATTGGCCTGCCACAACAGCAGAGCCACAGTAGAAGAAATGCTACAAGGAGGGTTGCCATAGGAAATGAGATATTTTTACTGGGTTTACCTGGCAAGGGCTTGGTAGCAGGGATCTGCAGGGGTGGCCTCTGAGAGCAGAGCCCAGCACCTGTCCCATGTCAGATCAGAGCCAGCTCCAGATGGCTCTAAAAGGGACCTGCTGCTGGCCAGAACTGAGCCGGGGAGTGACATTGGTTGGGCTTCTGGGAGAACAGACAGAACTAAAAGGTAAAAAACTGCTGCACAACAGCAGCTGGGAGAGAGGACTGAGAACCAGCCCTGCAGCCCCCAAAGTCAGTGCAGAAGGAGGTGCTCCAGGCACGCAGCAGCAGTTCCCCTGTGGCCTGTGGAGAGGCCCCTGGTGGAGCAGGCTGTCCCCCTGCAGCCCGTGGGTCCCACATGGAGCAGACCTCCATGCTGCAGCCCATGGAGGAGCCCCCGGCGGAGCAGGTGGATGTGGCCTGGAGGAGGCTGCGGCCCATGGAGAGCCCCCACAGCAGCAGGCCCCGGGCCGGAGCTGCAGCCCGTGGAGAGGAGCCCATGCAGGAGCAGGGGGCCTGGGGGGAGCTGCTGCCCGTGGGGGACCCGTGCTGGAGCAGTTTGCTCCTGAGGAATGGATGGACCCCGTGGTACGGAGCCATGTGGGAGCAGTTCTTGAAGAGCTGCTGCCTATGGGCAGCCCCCCAGGCTCAGTTCCGGAAGGACGGCATCCCGTGGGAGGGACCCACTTGGAGCAGGGGAAGGGAGGGACCGTGAGGGAGCGGCAGAGACGAAGCATCAGGGACTGACCGCAGCCCCCATTCCCCGTTTCCCTGCGCTGCTCGAGGGGAGGAGGTAGAAGAGGGTGGAAGGGTGTTTGTAGTTTGCTTTTAGTTTCTCACTGTTCTAGTCTGTTAGTGATAGGCAATCAAGAATATTAATATTCCTATGTTTTACCCATGATAATAATTGTTGAGTGATCTCTGGTCCTTATCTCCCTTGAGCCCTTTCCATCGTACTTTCTCCTCCTTTTCCTTTGAGGAGGAGGAGTGAGAGAGCAGTTGTGGTGGAGTTAGCTGACCAGCAGGGTAAAGCCACCACAACATTAAAGTGCTTAGATATGTATATCTGACACAAAGTTATTGCAGTTACTCGTGAGAATTTATGGATGTATGGTTCAGCTCAGTAGCAGCTGGACTCGTTAGCCAGGATTTTGCTGAGTGTGGTAGGACGCAGGAGGCAGAAGGGTCTGCCTCTCTCTGAGATGGAAGGAAGACTTCGCTCTCATGAGTAACAAGGTCCCATAGTTCCTTCTGAGATAAGACGTCAGGAAGAACTCTGAACTAAGACCTATCACAGTGGTGAGATATTTCCAACCTGATCAGCCAGGGGGCTGTCAGAAGAGGGGGCTGCTGGTTGAGGTACACAGGTACTGCATCGGTGCTGTGTGGTGACCTTGGGCTGCAGCAGGGGCTTCTCTGCATCCTAGAAGTGGCAGCTGGCTGGGCAGGACTTTCTTCTTCAGTTGCAGAACTTTCTGTGTTGTGCTGAGTTCAGTATCAAGAGGGAGCAGCCATATGGGAAGCCTTGTCATCCACAGATATTCAGCATTATCCCTTCAGGTCCTTCTCAGGCTTTTTGGCTTCCCAGCTCTCCGTAATTACTTGAAGTATTATGAATGAAGCTGACGTGCTCAAAAATGTCTGTTCGGTTTTGCCCAGGATTTTTTAAAGTGGTGGTCTGGTTTGCAATAACCTACCACCATACTTTTAGGAATCACTCAAAAAAAGTGATCTGTACAGATGGCCACCAAAAGTGTTTTTAAAGAGGAGTAATGTAGTAAAACCAAGTCTTCAGAAGTCAGAAATGCTGAAATTAAGGAAGACTCTGTAACTCTGTGCACTGATATAAAAAAATAATAATAATAAAAAGAAGTATCACACCAAGGATTAACTCTGTGCTAATTGCAATTTGAAAATACCACAAAGACATTCCATAGGAGTCCCATTGCATGTTAATTCTGGGGATTAGTGTCAGATTCAGATACGAGGTCTGTTGCAAGACTCTTTTTATTTTTTTAATTCTTTTAATGAGTATTATGGAGGGCAATAGCATAGTGGTTTGGCAAGCTTTCTCTCCCCATACCATCAAGCTTATACTCTTAGTTTCTAGTGGACCACAGAATATTGCATATCTGTGCCAGGTTCTCAGATTGACCAGACTGGTGAATGTTTCTCCTTGGATGATTGGTTTAAACAAACTGTTGCAGTGGCCTTTTAATAAGGTTTATCTAAAACAGTTGGCTATGTTACAGGTGTGTGATTTGTAACAGAACAAAACAAAAAAAAACAAACAGAGAAAACAAAAGAAAAACAAAAGAAAAAAAAGAAATGAAATGAAGAAAAGAAAAGAAGAGAAGAGAAGAGAGAAGAGAAGAAGAAAAGAAAAGAAAAGAAAAGAAAAGAAAAGAAAAGAAAAGAAAAGAAAAGAAAAGAAAAGAAAAGAAAAGAAAAGAAAAGAAAAGAGAAAAGAAAAGGTAGGTAAGAGGGCCTCCTAAGATTTTTAGTTTTTTTTTTTTTTATATACAGGAAAAGATTGATGTTAGATTGTGGGGGAAGCACAGTCAAGAAGAAACATATCTGAAATAGAGAAACTCAATAAAAGTCAGGACACTTTTTTACCTTTTTTGGTTTTGTACTTAGAAAGACTGTTTGCTTAAGTAATCAAGTTCAATGGGATAGTTAAATAATAGATCATCTACCAGTAATAGTGAAAGTTGTTTATTTTAAATGTAAAAGCACGGTTTTCAGATTAGTTTTCAATCTTGTGTGCAACTTTCTACGCGAAGATATGTGCAAGGGATCAGAGCTAGACTTCATACATTGTACCTGAAATCCATTAACCATTCTATACTCTCAGATTCCAATGAGAGAAAATTTACAAGAATTTTATACAGTTAACATAAACTACTACTCTTATAAAGTTTAAGTTTCTGGGAAAATGTAGAAGAACTAATACAATTTGCAATTAAGAAGTGTGAACTGTAAAGTTTATTGGTTTAGGAAGGCTGGGAAAAGGGTGTCATTCTCCGTGAATAAAGACAGCTCTCAGTTTTGTTTGATATATGGTGGATATATATAGTTATTTACAGTATTTGGATTTGAGTAGAGATGCTAAATTTTATATCATTCCTGGTAATATTACCCTAGAATATGAAAGTCCTATTATGAACCTGGTATTCATTTGTTCATAATTCTTATGAAAATTCCATATAAATGATTTCCAGATGAGATTTTGGAATCATGCATGCATGTGCCAAAAATGAATAAAAGATCATTTTTATAATGTAAAAGTAAACTTCAAAATTGCTCTTAAAAGTCATAGTACATTTTATATGATGTAAACCTTTTTATTAAGATCAATCATATCATTTTTTTTTCTGAACTAAAAGCCTATCAATTTCTTTAAAAAAAATTCTCCCACACAGAAGAAAACAAATTTGCAAAAGAAAAATGAAAATCACAGTCTTGCACTTAAAATCTCATTAATTACATTCTCTTCAACTTCATTTTTTGTCTTTTAATATAACAAAGATAAAAATATAAATGTAAAATATAAATATATTTTATTATATATAAATATAAATTTATATAAATATAAATGGAGCCCAAAAGAGTTTCTGTATGGAAATTTTAGACACTCTTGCAGAAAATATAAATAAATAAATAAATAAATAAATGGCTTTTCAAATACCAGGGGAGTGTAATTTTAATGTTTAAGGTATAACAAAACCTCTATCAATACATCTGCTATGTATCTTTAGAAAGGTAGTTGACTATAAGCAAGATTGGTTTGTACATACCATATGCAAAGGTTTAAAAAGATTTTTGAGTGCATATGTGCTTTGTAGTGTTCTATTTAGTGTTGAAAACTTGGCAACAAAACGTTAGTAAACTAAAGTCATGTTTTATCTCCATGTTGCAGTAGTGTAGGTTCCAGAAACCCTAAGTATCTCAATGTCATATCAGTGGCAATTATATTAACTCACTTTAGTAGCACTGAGATATAAAAATATGTGATTCCACTAACATTGTTCTCTCACAATTGGATTCTGTTCAAATTGCAACGCAGGTAGCACTGCATTTTAATTAAGAAGTATTGCTGCCTTATGCTGCTGTAGTGATAGTCTGATAGAAAGTGAGTCGAGCTAAACTGTTCAGGAACAGAGAGATGGAATTGCCTGTCAAGTAAAAAGGATACAATTCAGCTTTGGAGCAGTTCTTGAAATGAGTAATATGCCAGCACAAAAGTTAAAGGGAGAGGCTGCAATCGTAAGCAGAACAGTCAGGCAGCTCTACGTAAGAGTAAAGAATGGATATTCTATTTTTTATTGCATTTTTTATTTTACTCCAGAAAGATAAATGTAAAAAGAGAGGTAATTAATGGATGGGGAAGGTCTTTGGTGCAAGAGACTGGCATTTTGAAATTATTAGTTGAAAAATACACTATACACTGTATAGGTGGCAAAAAAATAAAAATAAAAAAAATAGCACAAGTTCAGCATCTCTGCTTAAAAGGTCGAAGAGTTTTAAAATCACTCTCTGGGTTGCTGGCCAAGGCTGGCAGACAGGCACCCACCCAGATGCTTTCTCACTGCCCCCCACACACCCAGTGGGATAAGGCAGAAAAGATGATGCATAGGAGTGAGAAAGGTCATGGGTTAAAGTAAAGTCTGGGAAAACACTCCCTGGCTTATGGAAAAACAGACTTGACTTGAAGAATTTAATTAATTTATTTCCAATTAGCATAAATATTTGATTACTGGTTTGAGTACTCAGAAACAAAGAAGAGAAACATTAAGACACCTCTTGTCCCCCTTTCCCAGGCTCCACTTTACTTCAAGCACCTCTCCTTCCCCCTTGTCAGCGCTGAAGTTCACATTCAGTCCCTTCAGAAAGGCAATGAGCGATGCAGGCAGTGTTGGGGTAATTGTGTAGTGTTTCTTCTCTGCTGCCCTTCTCATGCCTTTCCTATGCTCTGGAGTCCAGCACAGGCTGCAGTCCCCTCAGAAGTGTGCCTGCTGGGGCACCTCCTCCTCCTCTCACCTTGAGGTTCCCCCTTTCCCTCCACTGTCCCCCCACCCCCTGCATGTTTTCTGCCCTTTCTTCCCCAGGCTGTACCAAAGGTGCCCACCCGTGCCCTGTTTTGGGGCCACTGAAGCTGGCACGGGGCAGCCCTGGCCTCATCTCATGTAGCAGCCCCACAGCACCCCAGTACCAGCACCTGCGTACACTATCAGATACCTTTCATCCTTATGGTTGTCATAAATCTGGCTGTAAAATTTCTTAATTATCAACTTTTGAACTTTGACTTTCTTGGGCCCTTTTTTGTTTTAAGGGCCCATAGTAGAGAGGTGTTTGTTGTTGATGGTGGTGGTGGTGGTTTTGTTGTTTTTTTTTTTGTTTTAAGATCAGGTGTTCTGGTTGAAGTTCCTTTTTATAAAGGAAAATAAGATACAAACTTAAAGCAGAATGGAGCACAAAAAAGACATGCAGAAAGAAGCTAATCCTTCCAACCTCGCTACCATACCACCAAGCTGATTGTGATCTAGTTATAAACATCAGCAGATGGTCGAGCTGGTTTCAACATCAGCACTGTGACCTGTGAGCCAGAAACCTGTTGCTCTCATGATGTTTCCACTGTAGTACAGAGCATGATAGATCAAACAAGATTGCGCCTACATGGCGGTGAAGGCTGAAGCTCCAGAAATCCACAATCAAGCTCTTGAACACCCTAAATGCTGCTCTTCACTGGCAAACATTGTTTGGCCTGGTTAAAGGCCCTTCAGGGACTGCTCAACACAACAACATCCAGACGGAGAGGAGTCAGCTTCAGAGTCAGAACTTATATATGATGTACTATAAAAATATGTTCCAGGCGGTATAAGCCAAATGAGAAAGCAGCGCTAACTTCTCCCATGGCAATTCAACATATTCCACTCTTATCTGGTTTCTATTCTATGCTGTGAAGAAAATCAGCTGATGCCAGCTTTATTTATCCATTGGGGCTGTTTTTCTTTCACATGCTTTTGCACAGATAAGGATGCTATACATGCATCCCTTGATATTCTAAAAAGGTAATGAATTTAGCACAAAAGTTTATTTTAAAAGACATGTGGGGGACCTGTTCAGAATTTCAGAGCTCCATCAGCTTCAGAAAAGTTAAAAAATCCTATCTTCAAGAAATCTTCTAGGAATACGTTGTGTTCATTTGAATCTGGTACTTATGGCTTCGAATGATTCATTCAACCAAGACTGTTTGGCTTAAAAAAGCCTCTTAACTAATGTGTGTTCTATAACAGGTTCTCATCAATCACCACAGCATTTAACCTCCATGGTATACCTTTATCAAAAAAAAAAAGAAAAAAAGAGAGAGAGAGTGAGAGATTCTTTCTAGCAATTACATTCAATCTGATAGGTACTGATTTTTTTTTTTAATCGAGAATGACGATCATTTTCAGAGGTAGGCCAGCCACTAACATGCCTCACTTAAACAAATTCTACCATCTCACACTTATGCATGTCTTTGGAAAGATGTCAGATGTCTCATAGAGTGACATAGTCTGCCTACACTAAACTTTAAATATATTTGCAGTACGTTGTTAGTCTGCCATTAATACACTGGTGTGTCTTCAAAAATTCATATGTCACATTTGTACCTAATAGTCAAGATAAACAGTAATAGCTTATTTTCAAGTTTAGTAAACAAGATCTCTAACTTCCTTGCTTAAAAATTTACTCTGGAAAACAGAACTTAATTTAATTCCATGCTTTAAAGTGTTGTGTATCAGCCTACAAATTTATTCAATGCAGTGCTTCAGATTAAATAGGAAAGATCATGAGAAAAACATAGGGTAAAATATGGGGGCAGGAAACAAATTATTGTGTGATATAGATTGCAGTTTATTGCCAGTTCTTCATGTGGTATTGATTCTGCTGGAGAGACTGCTAGATCATTAAAGATGTTCATTATTTAAACTTTTAAATGCTATTAAACAGGATGTAAAATTCCCAAATTGCTAAGCAAACTATTGAAGAGTCCTATCAAACCTCATAGCTTTTGGAAAGTATTTTCAAAGGCTTATGAATAACAATTTCTATGTGGATAATGTACATGTTTCAGTATATTAACATCAAATGATGTGAACCATTGGACTTTACAGGACTGAATGCAGATGGTTAAACGCCCTTGTACAAAGCTTTCTTCTGAAACTGATTTTAGATTAAAATTAGTAAATGTGTTAGCTGATAGCCCTAGATTCAGCAGGGTCTGTTGACATGTTCATCACCACAGATTACAGCAGGAATAAATTTCTCTGCTGCGTAGGCAGAAAGTAGAATACATCTGTCAAATTCTCCAACTCCTGTAGAGGTTTCTTTTGTATGGCTTACAGAGATATTGAGAACAGTAGTCTTCTCCCACAGTCCAGAACTGAACAACTTGAGCTGAAATAATTTAGCTCTTATTTTTGAAGAAGACAGCTAATGTGAATAATGGAGTAATAGTTCAAATTGCACTATTAGGTTCAAACACCTGGTTCTTCGTCAAATATGCTACTCCATCTCTTATTTTTATATGGACAGCTTTTTATACTCTTAATAACTTAACATGCATATGATATTATCCATGATAGCTAATACTATATTTCTCCTTGTTTGGTATTTTTTCACAATGACACTGAATTCTGATGTGTTTGCCAGGTACCACAAGGATCACATAACACACAAGCTTTCAAATTAGGCTGCCAAATACCTTTTACAATAAATCTTTACCTAGTCACCAGTGTCTAAAAACATTTTAGGAAGATGTCAAGCATCACAACTCTAATATTTTGGCTTTAGACATTTTATCCACGAATATGTTTACTGCACTCACAGTACTGCTAATAAAAAGGCTCTTTTCTGTAATTCTTGCACGTATTGATATTTTTTATAGAATGAAATTCTCCACTACTAAATATCTTAGATAAGCTTTAGAAAAAAAAATGTTTATGCATGATTTTATCACAACACTTATGTTCAGTCAAAATAAGTGTATCAGTATTAAAACTAAAATTTTATGTAGTTTTTAATCTTTTTAAGTAAAACATCAAATACATATATATATATACATATAACATATATATATACATATATATACATATAACATCAAATACATATTTCTAGACCTGGTTTGCCTACATAAATCCTAATTTTTTAAAGAATAAATTATTCAGAAACTAACTCTACTATTTTATTACTGTAACTGGACTTGCTTCTACCTATTGACCCATTAAATGAGGGTCTAATTACATTTCAAAAATTGTAATAAAAATTAAGTACACTGAGCAAATAAAGTAAATCTATTTATACAGTAGGTATAAATTATATTGTGTCCTAAAATTAAGGAACTGAGAAGTGCCTTACATAAAATTTTATCTGTGCATGTAGAATTATCTTGGGTAGGTATCTTGTGGTTTCCTGGGTTTAAAATGCACTTATAGATTGCTGAATGGAAAAACAGCAATATAAGACTTCATTCTTTTTAATTCTTATTTGAAACTGTAATTATTACACCAAAAGATCAGACATTAGTATTCCATCCACATTCAGATCAAATTTTATTGAAGCCCTTTGTGTGGAACACTCATGGATCTATGTGAAAGAATTCTTGTGAAAATATTATCAAAATGTTTAAATTAAATTCATTGAAAGATTTCCAAGTGGTCATAGTGACTTAGTAGATTTTGATAATTGACGATGCACTTGTGACTATCAACAGATTAAATAGAAATTGACTTTGTTACTCTAAATTCAATAACTGAGAATTTCAGCAGTGATACAATAATGACTGTCTGCATCTATATTTGAAAAAAATATGCCAAATTTGGGGTGAAATAAAAAGAGGGAAAAGCAGGTTCCTGTTTTTGAAATTGCATGAAGTCTCCAGCAACCATGCAGTAGTCTAGTAGTAGTGAGTGGCTGGCAGGAAGAGAAAAGGAAAAGAACCTACTGATCTGAAAAGTCCAAGCTATTTTCCTTTTAATGTGATTAGTAGCTGAAGGAAGAATCTCTTAGACTACCCTATACTCAGCCACCCAGGAATTGTACCGATATGAGTTCAAAAATGACTTGCATATTTCTGCATGTAAAGGCAGGGAAGTGTCTGAGGACTCTAGGCAATGGGGCTGAGGCAATTATATACATAAATGTTTTGGCATAGAACCTGCAAAGAATAGAGACGCATTTTATTCTGCAGCTCCACTAGCTAGGCAAAGAATACCCAAAGAATCTGTTTGAGAATCCATTTTATATTTATGAGAATGGCACATCCTAAGAAACATAAACCGTATTTCCTGCAAAATAATAATAATAATAATAAAAAATGCACAAGTTTACACTTCCGTAAGCTCAAAACTGCTTAATTTTAAATAATGTTTTCTAAAAGCAAAGAATTCATGCTTGAGTACAACATAATGTTACACTCCAGGTATGAAATTCTGTCATGAAATATTGTTATCTTATTAGATTTTTACTAAGTTGTTAGATAAAGTTTGAGAACATTTATAGATTACATCCAGCAAGTATTTGAGATTTAGTATATTGCAATTTAATACAGAGAAAGATCAAGTGAAAATGGTTATCATCTTAGTATTAAAACCATTGACATCTTACTGCATTTGTGCATACGTACCGCTGTTTGTTAATTCTGTATTAATCTGATCATACTAACAAATGATGTAGCTGATGTCAAAATAAGTTTCACATTTTATGTCTCTCCAGGAAAATTCGAATTTTTAAGAGTATCCACTGTTTTCTGTTAGGAAATGAAAATAACTGCTTTTGTAGCCTGTTTATTTCACTGCAACCCAAGAAATAAAGATATAATTTCCAAAACATTTTCAATTTTCTATTAGACTAAATACCAAATGTTAGTACAGAAAAGTGATACACCTCAGTTGTTCCCTGATAGCTAGAACAGAGGATAATGTTTGAACTTCCAGGTTAGATTCATCCAGAGATGGTATTTTTATATAAATGGATGGAATTTTCTGGTTTTATTTTCACCATGGAGATGTTTGCATTGTATTTCTAGATGATTATACTGATATTTGTAAATGCTGAAATCAGTTGATATGAAACATTTGGGGGACGAGAAGCTGGAGAGCAGTCCCACAGAAAGGGATCTGGTGGGTCTGGCTGACAACAATTTGAATACAAGTCAGCAGTGTGCCCTGGAAGCCTAAAGAGCCAGCCATATCCTGGGGTGCATCAGGCACAGCACTGCTAGCTGGTCAAGGGAAGGGATTGTCCTGCTCTGCTCTGTGCTGCTGCAGCCCCACCTCAAGCACTCTGTGCATTTTGGGACACCACAATATAAGACAGACATAAAATTAATTAGGGAGTGCCCAAAGGAGGACAAGACATGTTTGGAGGGCCTGAAGTCACTCGGTTTGTTCAGCCCAGAGCAGAGCAGGCCGAGGGGAGGCCTCATGGCAGCCTGCAGCTCCCTCACGAGGGGAGCGGAGGGACAGGCGCTGAGCTCTGCTCTCTGGGGACAGCGACAGGACCCGAGGGAACGGCATGGAGCTGGGACAGGGGAGGGTCAGGCTGGGGGTTAGGAAAAGGTTCTGCACTCAGAGGGTGGTCGGGCACTGGGACAGGCCCCACAGGGCAGTGGTCACGGCACCAAGCCTGCTGGAGTTCAAGAAGCATTTGGACAACGCTCTCAGACGCATGGTCTGATTTTTGGGTGGTGCTGTGAGGATCCAGGAGTTGGACTGGATGATCCTTCTATGATTCTATGATCTCAGGGTGGGAGATAGGCTCTTCATGTGGTAGGAAATCTTTGCAATGGAAAGAAGGGATGAAGGATCATGGGTTAATTCATACTTCTTCCTCTTAATCATTGTTTCCTTCCTGAAAAAAATGAGCATAATGACTCATTTACACCAATCTACAATTTATACAATCTGAATGGCAAAAGACTGCACAACCACCAAAAACGGTACAAGGCTTATTTTTTATTTAGCATTTTAACATAAATATACTGTAATAAGAAGAGTCCTCTGCACTTCAATAAAATGCAACTTTTCTTTTTTAATTACAGTGTTAGGAATGCACATTTGCATATATATATTATTGAAATCGGTATGCAATCTGTGCGCAGAGTTAGTTTGCACTCACAAATGCTTTCATTTGTCATATTGAAGCCAATGCTCTTTTTCAGACTTTATCATAATACCTTTCCAGTACTGCAGATGTTAAAGAGAATTTCAATAATTCATGACAATTATTTAGATTGTTCATGTGTAAACATGGAAACCAGAGCTGCCAGCAATGCAGCATGACGTAATTATTATTGTTGATAGTGTTTGTTTATTTTGAAAACTGGTTAAAAAAGATGCACTTTGCATACTTGGATATTTTATTTCCTATTAACGACATGTAGACCAGAGAAATCTGCATGAATGTCTCGGTTAAAAAAAAAAAAAAAAAAAAAAAAAGCACAAGGGTATATCGTATTAACATATTAGGGAACACTTCCAAGTGTTGACGCCAGACTGGGATTTGTTTAATCGGGTGTATGATAATTTATACAGTGGTGTTTCTCATTATTACGCCTTATTTCTCATTATTACGCCTTATGTTTTCTACAGTACAGTGGTGGTTCTCATTATTTTGTGGCCACCATAATAGGATGTGTTACTGGCCATCAGCAGAGCAAGCTAGCTAGCTATCTTTAGCTATCTTTCTGTGAACAAAAAGACAGATTTTTTTTTTACTGTTTTCTAGCCTATTACTGGTGCATATATGTACTTTTCTGCCTTGTCTATACTTGGCTTGCGTTAGTTTATGAACAACAAATACAGCATTATTATTTTGTACTTTTCCCACCCCAGCTAATTGGTGTATAACTCCACTCTTCAAAAAGCTTATCTCTAAAAATAAGTCAGCTGGAGAACAGGATGAATATTGACTAGACAACATTTAGTAGCAGCTACACCCATGAGCTAAGCAAAAGACACATGGAAAGTGTTTGGAGTGGGGGGCTTGTAGTATCCCGAGAAAGGCCTCACATATGACCAGCAGATGCTTGTATCCAGCTTCTGATTGCTATTTAGCTGGGTCTCAGAAAGTGTGGCTGCCTGGAGTGGCAAACAGGGGCTCAGCTGGCATTCAAACTGGCAAGAGAATAACGAGAAAGGATTTTATATCTATGTTAGTAAAAAGCAGAAGTATAAGGAAGATGTAGATTTGCCACTAAAAGGTACCGGCAAATTGCTGCAAATGAGACAGGAAACGCTGGGCTATTCACAGCCTTCTTTGCTTCAGATTTCATGGCTCAAGTTACATAAATCTTCAAGGAGAGTGAATCTAGGGATCATCTGTACAAATTAGACATCTACAAAGATATGAGACTTGTCAGGGTATGTCCAAGGGTCCTAGAATATTCGGGGCTGACATTACTGCAGAGCCACTTTTCATCATCTTTGAAAAGTCATAGAGACCAGGGGAAATCCCTGACAATTAGGCCATCTAAAGTGAAATCAAAAATAAATAAAATAAATAAATAAATAAATAATTGAGAAACTATAGGCCAGTATGCCTCACTTCATTCTCTCGGAAAATTATGAAACAAGTCCTCATGGAAGCTATTTCCAGGCACATGAAAGACAAACGTGTTAGGGAAAAGTCAGCAAGGATTCACCAAGGGTATATCATGTTTTACCAACTTCATTGCCTTCTGTGACAATAAATAAATAAATAAATAAATGAATAAATAAATCTCACTGGATAAGGGGAAAGCCGTGGATGTCAGCTACCTTGATTATAGCAAGTTGTTTGACGTAGTCTCCCCACAATATCCGTGTTGGTAAGCTGATCAGATACAGACTTGACAGATGGACCAAAAGGTGGATGAAAAACTGGCTAACTGCCAAGTTCAAAAGATTGTGGTTAATGAATCAAAATCAAGCTGGCAGTCAGTCACAAGTGGAGTTTCTATGGGGTCAATATTGCCTCTGATACCATTCAGTATCTTTAAAACAAGCTCGATGATAAGATTCAAGGTACCCTTACTGAGTGTGGATGTCAGCAATTTCGGAAGAGAAGCAAATATTCTGGACGGAAGAGGAACCATAAAGAAAGACCTTGACAAGCTGGGAGACTGGATCAACAAAAATTGCATGAGAATAATTTAAATTCCTGCACCTGAGACAGAAAAATCCCAAGCAACAGTACAAGATGGGATCTGACTAGCTGGTGGTGTAGCTCTGTTGAAAAGAACCATAGGTCCTATTGGACAGCATTCTAAACTTGAGTGAGCAGTGCATCTTTGCAGCAATGACAACAAACCATGTCCTAGACTGCATCAGCAAGATTATATCTATCAGAACAAGGGATGTGGTCATTCCACTGTACCGGGCACTTTTTAGTCTACACCTGGAATACTATGTCCAGTTTGGTCTTGCCAGTTCCAGAGAACCATTGAAAAACTTGAGATTGTCCACTGAAGCCCACCAAAATTAGTAAAGGATTGGAGAACATGACATATGAAGAACTTGGATTCCTGTTGATATGAATCAGAATCAAAACAGATGAGGACCAATAGAGAACTGGTCCAGTTGCAAGCTGGCCCTCAGAACTCTGTGTCAGCTGGAGTCTCAGGAGGAATTTACACGTTTTTTATTCAATGGGAACTTCAATACTTTTCTTCTTTATAACAATAAGCCACGTAGTCCCAATATTAATAGAATGACACTTAGCTAAGGTGTAATAACCAGCCATTACATCAATACTTTCAGATGTTTCCAATCTTTCTGTCAAACAGTCACCTATTTTTCAGGAAAATGATATCCTAGAAATGCCAGATGCTTAAAGTGGAAGTGGTTCCCTCTATATTGGATGTTTCCTTCTTTCAAACTCCAGTGTCTGTATTGATAGTCCTTTCCCATCACTTATATTAAGATCTGTCTACGTGGTTGTGTGTACCAATGACAGTCAATCTGTTTTTCAGTAAGCTAGTATTAAATTTTGCCCCAGAAACAGCCTGAATATAGTAACAAGGAATATAGCCTGGAACAATATAAGCTGTGCTCACACCACAGCTTAGCCTACTCCTGATTTCCAAAAGAAAGTGCCTCAATTTGCTTTGTAACACGTAAAATTGTCTTGTTAGAATTAACCTTTGAAACTCAGAACCTAATTTCTGCACAGTTTTGGTTTATGGTAAGTATATGGTCAGTGGTGAAAGTGGGAAGCAGAAGACAAAATAACACAACTTCTGGATAAAACTGTCTGGAGGATGGCATGCAAAAAAGAGCAGGAGGAAAGAGGTGGAAACAAGCAGGAACAAATCACTGTGTTGGCCCACAGCTAGAGTGTCAGCTGTGCTTACAAAATCTCTTGACAAAGCTTAGATTTACAAGGAGGATGCTTGTAACATGCAAGTTACTACTTTGAACATAATGTTTGAAAACGTGTGTCACTGGCCAATGTGTCAAGACCTCTAGAATGAGCAAAGTGTTTTTAATAAGAAAGTGAATCAGTACTCAGCAAAAGAACACATCTGCAAGAAAGAGAGACAGGTAAGTTTCAAGTGAAAACACTTCAGTGAAAATAAAAGGTAAAAACAGGACGAGAACTTTATATGCCATTTTTAGCTCTACCACATTGAAAAACAGAAACAATAGGGAGAAAAGGACATGATCTGGGTGCAATTATATTACTGAAAGGAACTCCTGAATCACTTTGACAAGCAAGAGAGGAAATAACTTTTGTTACACAACTGAGAACTTCAATATTTCTATAACTCCACATGCCACATTTCACATATTTAAGCAAGTCTTGTGTTGTGAGAGAGAGACACACACATATCAGGTTACATTATCACAGAACAGTAAATCTAAGAAAAGGATAATCCCTCTTATATTTTTCATCAACTTCAGTCACAATATCCTTGGCACATTTTCACACAGTTTTTCTTAACTTTGCACAAAGCTCAAATCTGCCCAGATAGGTGCCCAGACAGGCAGGTCTTCTCTCTCTACCGTCCTTCCCCTCACTCATTCTGTTTCGTTAAGTTTTTCTTCTATTCTGTCCCTCTGCTTATTTGCTATTCATGCACCACTTGACCATCATAGTCTTTATATGGTGTAGCAAATACACTGTTTGGTCCAATCGAATGTATCACTGCTGGGTACACACATAACAAGCCATACATACAAAGGTCACGCACAACTACAATATTTCCTAGAGACATGCCTGTAGCATGGAGGGAGGGAGATAATCAAAATGTTTTGGTTCTGCCCTCCACATTTTAAGGGCAAAGTGATTTGTGGTTGTATAGTGTGACCAGTAAATTGACTCATTGTCTTACATACTGCAAGATAGCAATAAATACTAGGACAAGAAGCTAATTGCTCTTCTTTCTTCAGCAATTTAAAGGGAATAGCAGACTGAGCTCCAAGCTTTTCCTCAGAAAAATAGATGGTATTATTTCCTTCTAAAGTTTCCCCGGCAGAACATTAGTCATATCAGGAAAGAAGCGAATGAACAATCCTTTGTTTCAGCTTGAAAAATGTTTCCAAGTTTAGTGCAGCATAATGTACCATCTCAGGCTGTCAGAGACTTCTCTGATTATGTGAACATTTTGCAACAATACATTTAAAAACATGTTATATAACAACCTGTAGCATAATTCTAGTTTATTTATGACTTTTTGCCCCCTGCCTTTTTTCTTTTTTTTTGGGGGGGGAGGGTGTTAGCCATGTGTATTCAGCACCTAATTATATAGTATGCGTTAAACTTACTTGCATCATGAATTATGATAGTTAGAATACTTTGATTCTACAGCTTTCAACATTCCAGGTTGGAGTAATTTTAACACTAGCAGGCTTAACACTTTACCACACACACAACTTTTCCTGAAGTAATTTTTAAATTAGATACAGAAACCAGAATTTTATTCAGCACTGAATTTGTTTACCTTCAGCTTCCAGTGACTGGATCTAGTCACAGCCCTGACTGTGATATTATCCTCTATTATCAAGTTGTCATTTCCCATTAGGGTTCTTACAGTCCTAGACGAAATTAAACTTATTAAACCATTTTAACTTATCGAAGAAAAGTGTACTTGGTTGTGGTTTTTCACCTCTCTCACAGAAGTGATTAAACTGCAGCACGTTAGTTAGTTTTATATCTGCTGGATAAAAGGTAGGACAGACAGTAAGTTAGTAGAGGGCACTGGTACTGGTACCACTTGGTCTAAGATGTTGACTGCCTACCCACCTCAGCATTGAGCTCTGATTTCTCACCATTCTTCCTTGACACATGGCTTTCAAACACAAACTGATTTTCATAACCATTTCAGGAAAACTAGCCACTCCTGGTTTAAGGTATGTCTTCTAATACTTGAACTGTGGACACCATAACTGGAAATCTGTCCTGATTGAAACAGAGAAAAATGAAACAAACCCATTTACTTCAAAGGATTAATCTTCTGTGTACAAGTATTACCTTAGCCTTTTCAGGCCAGCAGACTACATGGAGAAGTGATGTTGTGTTTGTCCACCAGAATCTGCCCTTTTCAAACTCCACGAGTGCCAAGATAGGGTTCCCTCATGAATAAATACCTATGGTGTACATCTCTCCTGTAGGATTTCACATTGGATACTTTGATATAGTTTTGATTTCACTCACTGGAAGAAAGCCAAATCACCTAATAAGGTTTAATCAAATATGAATTACATTAGTCATGAAAAAAAAAAAAAAAAAAAGAGAGACATGGGAAACCCTCCAAGACATAATTACTTTAGGACATTCTATCCATTTTCAAACAATTTCCACGGGCACTTAAAAGAAATTCAACTTAACAATTTTTCTTAAGTGTTGGTAAGAGATATTCAAACAAACTTAGTAAATGTATACAGCTGCTGGATATCTTTATAATGAGAACAGGAGAATCTCTCTCAAATGCCTGGCTGTATGACAGAGCAGGAGGTCACCTCCCAGCACACCCTTTTCCCTCCCTCTCCAGGGTGCTCAGAGGGGCAGCCTCTCACCAGGATCTGGGGAACACATGGTACCTTCCTCCCAGGGAGGCTCTGCCCCAGGGCAGACACTTTCCTGCAGCCACCTAAACAGAGGGGAGCTACTTAAGTCCTTAATATACCTTAGCAGTACCACTTTAGCAGGTTTCTAGTATGATATTCTGTGAATATACATGAAAATGTCAAGACGGGACATACATACCTTTACAGATAAGACATGTGGGATGTGCTAGGGCACCTGAAATATCTATTTAAGTTACAGTTGCTGTTCATAGGATTCCATTGTCAACATCACAGACATTTAGTTCAAATCTAGATGCACCAAGAACAGAGAGATTTACAGCAAGTTTCAAAGAGTCTTCTGCTAGAATCTGGCCCTTGACAAAACTTCCACTTCTCAAATAGTCTTTGAGGGTCACCAGACTACTGATACATATGGGTCAAGAAAATGAGGCAAAACAAACTGACGAAAGAAATAAAATTTGATACAATGTTTTGCATAGATGGTTTTCTAACATGATTACTCTAAAGTTATCACAACCATTTTAAATTAAAATACAATTACTCGATGTACTTTGTATCTCTCTGGTGTGGGAAGCCCTGGCACAATCATATTAAATTCAATAATAATAATAACAAAAAACGAACGAACCCACAAACAGACACCACTACCACCACCACCCCTCCCCACCCCCCAATTACCATTTTCCACAGCCCTAAAAGATTCCCAACTTTCTATTTGCCAATATATTGTAGGCAATTTGGTACCTGTTGGCAAAAAAATGACAGATATATTTTAAGATTCCTAAATTTTCTTCTCAAAATCTCCCAGTCTTCTCTTGTCATCCTTCAGTATTTTAGCAATATATTATGGTAAGTTTTTTTTTTTTTTTTTTTTTTTCTAGGCCCAGAATTACAATTCATTTCCTCCTATGCAATCATTTTGGCTATAAATTCTAATTTGATCTGGTCTCCATGTTCTATTTCACTATTTTATTGGATTCTTGTGAGTGGTATGGCATTCCTTCCCGCTTTCTCATTATTCACCCCACTTTATCGCTTTCTATCCAATATGAACTGGAAAAAGGAGTGAGAGGAAGAGACACTTGCCATTGATAGCAGAGACAGAAAGGAATCTTTTGAGTTATTGAAAAAAAAAAGTATTTCTATCACTTTTAAATAATATTCTAAATAATATTTCTGTGAGTTATCTGAGACACAATATTATTTCATTGATGTACTACATATGTTCTGGTACATATTTCTCAAGGGCTAGCTCACTAGATGATCTTAACTATATTGGTTATAATAGAGGTGGCAGCTGACACCAGACAAAATGCTTAATACAGGGACACTCTAAAGAAATAGCACTCAGATTTGGTACACTCTTCTGAGCACCAACAAATGAAAGCCATCTCTGCTAAATTATATCTCCTTTTCTTGCAACAGAACACTTTCCCTGGATTTTCTCTTTGTTTTGCACCATACAACCTATGTTACTTTTTTTCTTCTTGTCATGATTGCTTGATTGCTATTTGGAACCCTGTCCCCCCTTCCCCTGTCCTCTTGCTGGTGTAGGTCTTCTGTCCAACACATGATGTTGGTCTCTTTCTTTTGAGGTTCTTCTTTTAATATAGACCAGCCCTGAGACCTCATGATGTGATGGTGTTTCCAACCTGTCCAGGAGAGCCTTACAAATGTGTCAATGCAAGTTTTTTGCAAAGTCTTGAGCAACACTTTTAACAATTTCCAAACACATTTTCAAAAGCAGAATGGCCTTTCCAAGCAGGTTGCAGAATGTACTTCCAACCCTGCCCCATACACAACAGGAATCCACCCTGGATTCATAATTCATGTACAATGCTGAGTCCCCATAATTCTTTACCATTACTATTTTGGCATGGTTTCTTAAAATATCAAGGGATTCTGTGGCAGAGGATGTAGATTCACCATCACCTTCCTAAAGCAAAATGGGATATGCTTGGCCAGGTCACATGGGGTGTAACAATCACTAAAATTGTGACCAAAAATTCACAAAAAGGTGGACTCATGGAACAGTTATGAGGGATGGGGCTGCCTCTGAAGGTCAGGGATGTGGCTCCTGTTGCTTCCTGTTTGGAACAAAATTGTCCCTTGCACCAGTCCTAGTACATCTTTAGCATACTATTTGTCTTCTTTTATTTATCTTTTCCATCCAAAAGCAGATGACTCTACACCCCATGGGGTGCAAACATCCAAAGAATTCAAATCTACTAAGGCTGCTGCTGAAGCAAAATCAGACCAAGGAAATTAATATTCAGGTCCTCTGGCACTTGATATGAGTTATAGAGAAACTATTATTTATTAATACTGGGGTTTTTAATAAATTATCTGTTAACTTACTCCTTCAAAGAAAATACCTATTTACCAAACAAGACAACAAACAAACAAGCAAACAAACAAAAAACACCAGAGTTTGTACATACAATTGTAGAGTCCTATTTTTCCTTATGCTGCTCATTTAACATATTTTGGGATTTCCTTTCCTGAAGTAAAATAATGCATAATCAACTCCAGAAGAAAAATTAATGACTGACAGTGGTTACCCTGTTCCTGTACACATATTTTTTAGTGAAATTCTTGCCCATCAAAAGTGCAGTGTAATTTGATCCCTCAGAATGCTGCCAGGTCAGCTCTGATTATTTTCTTCTATTATAATGAGAAATGTCTGTTGAAAATAATTCTTATTCATGTTCTGTGCTGCCAGGTTGCAAGCCTAAATTTTATTCCCAGTCCTGGCTATATGTGGCCCCACTGTAGGGCTAAATGTCTACTTGTGAGGTAGTGAGAGACCTCATGCAAGTTGAGGTTTATTTTCTGCTCAGCTAAGTTGGAACAGCTTAGAAAGGCTGCCAAATTGACATCTGATAGGTGAGTGATGGTGGTAGAATGAAATGATCCTGCTCTCTCCATACTGCAACAGCTAAGAAAGCAGCATCCATAGATTTGGGAAGAAGCTGAGTAATTGTTTAAAGAAAGAGACACAAAAGTATACATAGCAATAAAATTAATTTCCATTAGGACAAGGGATATTTCAGTAGAGGAAGCTTTTTAACTAATCCCTGAAATCTCTGAAGAACTGTGAGGTGAAAATAAAATAGAGAATCTGGTCAACAGGGGAAGGAGGAGGTAGATAAAAGAGACTCCAGATTATGCTTCTGTGTCTAGATCTAATGGGGCTATTATCCAAGCACTTTGAGTTCAAACAGGTATTTTAAGGAAACTCGAACTAGTAGTTTGGAATTGAAAATAGGTAAATGGACACTGCACTTTGAAGACACAGTCTCTTTAGCCAAGTAAGTACACAGTAGATTCTTTGTGAGGTTGTCTCTCAATGGAGAAGAAAAAAATAAAATCTGGCAGACAAAAAATCTCTTAACCTCTGTACTGTGGATTGTAGTCCTTTGGGCCTTGAATCAGATGATCTGACTTCTGTATCAGCTAAACTAGGAAAAATACTAGGGCTTTCAGAGAACCTAAAGAAGAGCTGTAGGACTTATGGTACTGAAATTGTTTTCATAGACTGGCACAGTGAATAAAATATAGCCTTCTTCTATCTTACCTTGGTAGGACCTTTGGTAACAATAGAATTTGAAAAAATGACAGCAAGCCTTCCAGACACACCAAAAATTGTAGTCAGAGAAGACCTAAGTACTGATTTACTGACACTTGTTGTTGTTGTGGAAAGTAAATATTTTATGTCATATTTTCTTCAAAACAGAGAGATCATCATGATGATGATATTTGCTAGTGAATAGGTATCACGAGAACCATGCAAATACGTGGATTTGATTTTCTCTATATCAGTCCCATCTAGCAAATGTGTCTTGGCAGAAAATGGGAACTTTACACATCAGCATTTACTGATATAGCACATGATGTCAACAGTGGAATATGCAGACTCTGGGTACAGAAGTAGAATACTCTGCTTATATATCAAACAACCCTAAGCTATAACATATTAAGCTTTTTTCTTCTGCTTAGGAGGTTGGACATGCACATGACCAATGATGATGAGGTTTCCCTAAATGAACTCTACAGCCTGCGAGAGCTGATATCCTTGCAAACAACCAAAAAGCTCTAGGAGTATGTTCCATAGTTTCCAATGTTTTGGGAGTAATCTTTGCACTGAATCACTGAATTGAAAGAATTTCCCACCACTTTCCCCAACGTGAGCAATGAAAAAGTTTACTTGTTCAAGGACTTAAATTTATATAAGACAAGCAACACTTGATAATATGAGGTCACTTACTGATGCAAGTTGTAAAACAAGCTAATTCCCTCAGGACAATAAGGAGCTTAAAGGGATCTATTCACCTTTGAATCTAAAGTACTTATCCTTCACTCATGTAATACTCACTGGCAGTGAATGTGAGATAAGATGAATATAAAGAAAGCTCATATTCCTTAGAGCTTGATATTTCTTATCAATGCCGTAGTCAGCAAGATAAGATGAGACAGACACTTTCTTAGAGACACTGAAAGGATCTACCTTATTAAGGGGCACTAACACTAACAATGCAGACAGTTGGTAAAGTAGTATCTCCTAGGCTTTGTGGTGGTTCTTCAGCCGTCTTAAAGGGACCATAGATCAGCATCTACCATTTCTCAGGACCTTATGATCCTTAAAACATTTCTAGGATACTTCACCCAATAACCTTATTCTTTGTTGAAATTAAGTTTTTCATGAAGAAAAATAGCTGGTAAACGTCTGTAATAGACAACAGTCCTTATGAAAGCAAGTGAAGAATGTATATCCCACTGAAAATGCAGAGATAAGCTGTATTGTCTGGGTTGGAGGTTTGCCAGTAGAAAACATTTCAGTTGTTGTGAATAGTGTCAATAGGATGTTGTCTTAATTGTAGAAATCTCCTATGAAATATTTCAGTCATAATCTTGAGAGAGAGCTGGTGCATATTTTCCTCTGAGGGCATATTTAAGTCTATGGAGTTCAAAATGCCAAACTAGTGGTGTTTTAGTTGGCAGGAAAAATCCTGGGTAGGACCCAAATGTGAAACTTTTATGCATGTTAGCCTTCCCTAGGCCTAGGAAAATCAGTGCTATTTTAAAGCATATGATTTCATGCATTTTTATTAGTATGTGCTTAGAATACTATTTAACACTTAGTAGCTACCATACACAGATTAACCTTGCTTTAGAAATATGCTATCTAATCATGATCAATCCTAAGGATGATGTCTACACTGTTTGCAGTTTGACACTTGCAAATAAGCTATTAATTCAGAACTGCTTGCTAACTTGCTGTGCAGTGCTTGAATTCATCCAGCATTTCTTTACAGAGAAAGCCAGAATTAAAGAGATTCGTGCTGTAAATAAGTACTACATGGGATGGTTCTTGACAGTCTGGCATGGGTACTTCCAAATTAACTGGGGCTTTTTTTCATTCCCTTTTCTTGCAAATCCTGCACTGACCACTGAAAAAAAAGAACAACAACAACAAAAAATGTTTATTTCCCATCCTCTGTACTGAACATCCCAACTCTAACTGGAAACCTAAGATTACCACTTTCAGATGTGGATCTCCTTTTTGTCTCGTATTCTTTCTCTTCCCCTAACTTTATCATGTATTGGACTGTAAAGATGATAATGTCTCTTTAAAAAGTATATTGAAATAAATCCTTTTCTCTTTTTCTGTAAACAATCTGAGTAGGACTCTGCTCATGTTCTACAACAGTAATGGAAAAACAAAAACAACAACAACAAAAAACAATAAGAAGTTGTTATTCTTGACTGAAAAACAAGCATATATGTGCTGAAATTGTTGCATGTCATATCATTAGTACAGCGGTGTTTGTAGCACTACTGCTACAAATGCCTGATCTACCTGACTGAAATGAGATGAAAAGAGGATTTAGAAGAGAAAAAGAAAGTAAAACTGGATCCTAAAACATTTCTAGCCTTCTGTACTCCTTCAGTTGCATGTATTCCTTACAGATATTATGGCTTTTTTTTTTTTTTTTTTTTGCTTTTTTTTTCCCCTCTCTATCATAGATGATAGTGGGTTAAGAATGAAATTATCATGGAAAAACACTATTTGGGTAATTCCTTCAAAAAATAACCAGATGACAGATGTAACTGGCAGCAGACAAGTACACTATGTGCTGACTGCTCTTTGAAGTCCAGGTCCTGGAGGTTTTTAAAAGATTTTGGTGGACGAAGCCACAGATAACCTGGTTGTGTTGAAGATGATCTGCCTTCTAGTTGGATCTTGGACTATATGACCCCAGAAGAATAAGTAAGTTACTTTCTTTTAAACATCTATTTTCATATTTAAGCTTAGAGATGTGTATTGAAATCTGCCCACGGGGCATACTTCAAAACCCAATAACATTGTAAAATGAAGAGACGTTGTTAAATGAAGAGGAAAAAGGAATAACGAATACTTTCTAAAGACAAACAATGCCTGTTATTTTGCATTTTCCAGTTTGTGACTACAAGCTGTGCCCAGGAAAGATACTGAGATAAGAAATGAGGTATCTGTACTGAATGTAACCTGACAGCTGAACAGGAAAATAATGCTTTATTGGAGCTAACGATTATGTATACGGAAGATCTAAAGTGGAAAGAAACCCCCAGTTTTAGAAACTTTCTTCTGGGCCTCCACATGTTTCTGCAACAGCTTATTCATGAGACTAAAAGTCTGGCAATTTGAAAATATGAGTCAAATGCCAAAGACATTAAAATAAGTGAGTCATAGGCTGTTATTCACTCTGCTGAAGACATGGCTTTTGTTGTAGAAAGAAAATGAGAGCTGAGATGAATGATTGTGAGGGACAACATTTCTACTGAATTTCATTGGCTCTCTATACAAGTTCCATCAAAAATTTGTACTCTCTCGTGAGATACATTAAAAAATAGGAGCCTTAAACTACCACACATATATTGACATTTGGAACACGTTTGGATCTAGGTGAGATTTATTATTTTTCTTTAAGAAAACAAATTGAACTCAGAGTCAAAGAGAGCAGAAGACATAAAATTACTCATCCTGAATTAACCATGAAAGCTTTCACACTGCACAGGACCAGAAGTCTTGTCATACTCGGAACAGGGTTTTACTTCCAGCAGCAAATTGGAATGATGACTCCAATGACGGTTTATCATCTCACCAAGCTTTTGAGTCACTATCTCTGTTGGACAGTGCAGTATCAAGAATCTTTCAGTTGAATTTGAAAAGGCACCTCCCACCTCCTTTCTGGAATTCAAAACAACTATTCCATAGAAGTTTAGGTTAGTGTATAAGGAAAGTATTATGTGAACATAATATTAGATGTGCTGAAGTTGTTGCTGTGTAAATTCTTACTACAAATGTGGCACAAATTTGCACATTTAAATAGTTTAATAATAATAACATTTAATAATTCTTTTCACAAAAAGAAGCAGACTGTACATTGTTAGTTTCATGATCTGCTTTTGACAGCAGAAAATAAAAATACCAGCAAAAAATTCTGGATGATGCAAACCTGCTTAACTTCTATCTTTTTCTCTTTCTGACCACACAACAGAATATTTATTATTGTAGTAGTAGAAAATTAGCTGAAATATCCAAAACTGCAAGGTTGATCATCACAATATGTTTTACTCTGCTATTAGAAGATATACCTTTTTCCTGTTGTAAGCATTTTCTCTATAATATAATATTATTGGGCATGAAGAAAAACAGTTCTAGTTTAATACTTATACCAATGGATTTTGAAAGCATTTTTGCTTTAATTTTTATGGTGAGTTACTTATGTTTTTTCATGCTTATTTGAACAGACATTTGAGTAGTTCCTGTGACCCACTCCTTGTTATTCAAACTGATTTTTTATTGTCTAAACAATTAGCAATTAATGAAGTAGGAATTGGATCCAATAAAGATCAAAGTTGAATTCTTTTTAACTGATTTATGAGGCTTTCAACATTTAGCATAGTGGTCTTTTATTGATAAACATCTTGCTGCTTGCTAATAATACTGAACAAACAACAAATCACAAATTGTTCATTGCTAAATGCTCCTGAGCACTTCTACTGATGAAGTACTAAAATGTGCCCATGTTGACCTAAAGGCTACCATTACCCTCCAAGCAACATACTATTAAGTCCCAGTTCTGAAAGTTAGTTTTGGAGAAGGAAGAATAACAAAAGCTTCATTATTATTATAAAGATGGCTTATACTTGTACATAAATACCTCAGATATATTGGTCTGCACTCTTCTAGTTTAGAAACAAGCAATATATGAGAACCCCTTGTTCAAAACCAGTTTATGATATTAAAGAGAATTTATAACTGGTGAATGAGAATACAAGTAAGGATGGGTTAAGGGTAACAGAAGACATAATGTGGAAACAAACAGAAAAGATTAGATACGAATTTTGCCAGATAATCAAAGTAATGCTGCCTGGGTTTGGGTTCTGCTTTGGGTTGCATAAGCAAAAAAATGGGTAATTGCTCCCTGAAGAGCATGTGTAATAGAATGTTTGAGATCTGTTTCTACTGTGAGTGTCCAATAGAGTTGATCTATGCGCATGCTATCAATGTGTAACCATAAGACTAACGGGAGAGTTATTAACTGAATACAGATTGTTGCAACAGGGTCCAATAAGAAACCCTAGGTTTTCCATGTCAGTACTGTAGAGTTCATGTATAAATGTGCAGGAACTGTGACTTCCAGCCAAAATGAAATTCTGGTCAAATGGCAATACAAAAAGGCTCTTTCTGAAATAATACATGGAACTGGAAAAGAGTATGTGCACATGATCATTTCTGAGGATGAGAGACAATACTTGCCCTCAGATTTCTGGTTTGTTTTTGTCTGTTTTATTGCAGTGATGCCTGGGGTCTCTAAACTGTTTTGGTTCCCATTCTGCTGTGTGCAATTAAAAGGTCAGCATCCCTTCTAAGAACAGGTTATTCTTTCAAAAACAAACAACAAAAATTGCTTTCTTCGCATTTTTATGTCATATCTTTTATGTCAGTTGTATTGTTCTCCTGAGCTTTCATAGTAAAGTTTATAATTAAAATAAATTTCAGTGGAAGTTTCCTCCCACAGGAGCTATGCAACAAGAATCACATGTAGCTTGTAGAATATCGTAGAATCATAGAATCATTAAGGTTGGAAAAGACCTCCAAGATATCTGGTCCAACCACCCCCCTAACACCAACATCACCCACTCAACCATGGTCCCTAAGTACCACATATAACCCTTTCTTAAACACACCAGGGGGTGGTGACTCCACCACCTCCCTGGGCAATCCTGGGCAATGCCTAAACACTGTCTGAGAAGAAGTTTCTCCAAATTTCCAACCTGAGATATTTTACTATTGACTTCTTAGATATCAAATTTGGCAAAGGATGGCAGAAAAAAATTGCAAGTAAACACAAAATTACAGGATTCACTTTTCAGCATCATTTAGTCTTATCTAGTACATCAATAGCCATCTACAACTGCTTGTAACAGAAAAAGTGCTACTTATGAAGAAATAGTCAATCCCTTGGCAGTAGAAATCAGTATCATTTAGCAGTGTGACACCTTTCTGAAAACAGTGTTCTGTTTACTTAGACACTACAAGATAGTAAGGAGAATTCCTACATTTTAATACTCTCACTTATCCTCCAACATTTTCTCACTAGATAAGGGCTGAAGTAAGGGTGTTTTTGCAGGAATACTTCCAGGACTGACAGTTCAACAGTTAAATGCAAGACTGTGCTTTACCTACAAGTTAGTAAGGGCAATGTGGGATCTCAGAGCTGTCAGGGCATCATAGCAAAGATTTTGGGCAGAGATGTGCCTAGCAGATATGCCTCCGAGAGCAATCCAAGGGTGTAAACACAGAAAGATAAAGCCATGTACATTCTCTTATATATGCTACACAAAATTTTCTTGTTCACAGCTTCTACATAAAGTGCTCTAGCTTACTTTTTAATTATTTTGTCTCCTCTCTACCTTGAACAAATAACAAACATGATTTGCCTTTATCGTTTTCTAAGGAATGATTAAATAGTTTTTTGTTAGTTTGTTTTGTTTTGTTTTGTTTTGTTTTGAATATTTACTTTCCAGATCAATGCAAGAATGCAAGAATCTTTTCTTGTGCCTGATGAGTGTTTTGGATGAATAACCACAAAAGTAGTGCTAGGACCAGCTGAAGTGTTCCATATTTCAAGATTGTTTCAAGTGGATTTCTAACAAAGCTGCAGAGCTTCATTCTTTTAAGCTCCAGTTTTCTGAGCTGGCCCACATGTTTAAACCGTTAAAAAAAAAAAAAAAATAAGTACTTACAATATAACTTAGGAATTGGTTTAGAGTTGGGGCAATTCTTCTGCTTAGAATGTCAACCCTTACATTTTCCAGGCATGTGTATGGGATTGACCCACAGACTTGCTGAACATGGATGACATGAAACACTATGGTTTATCAGAACATGCATGCAAGTTCTTGTTTGGATTATCAAGTATGAGCTGACATATCAATGACTGGAAAAGGAATGATTCTAATGCATGATTCTATCACCAGTTAGAGATCATGAAAGTTATTGCCTTCTTCACAGAAAGTTGCACGCTTGAATGCAATGTCAGGCAGAGAAGTCTGCTGCATCTAGTTGTACAATTACATTGTTCTCAACATATAAAAATAAAACACTTATTCTTCTGAAATTTATCACCCGTTATAACCCTAAGAGTATAAATCTGCCATATAACATAAAATACTACTCAGTATTATTCCATGAAAGGAACCAAAAATGTTCGAAATCTAATGCATTTGTATATATTGATAGCAGGTATTATATAAGCCTGCCTCCCTGTTCCATCAGCCACTACTTGTTACCATGACAATTCAGCAACTTAATATCCTCACCAAAATCTACTGATCTACTGCAAGAAATAAATCTATTCCATGGGCTAGTTTAAATAAATAAATAAGACAACAAATCATCATCCTACAAATAAAAAGAGAAAATCTCACTTTAAGACCACAGGAAGCCTGATGAATCAACAAAAGAGCAAGTTAAATTAAAATCTCAGGCATAGTTTTTATTGCTGAGGATTCAAATACAGATTTAATCTTTGGACATTTGCCTTCAAATATGAAAACAGTAAAATATACTTTTTTATGGCACAAAAGTGTCTGCATTAGGAAACAGTAAGAGATAATGTTTCAAACTAGGTAAAGCAGAATGACTAAGGGGGTTGGAAATTCACATAGTTCAGCCACTATGGTGGAGATGAATTGTAAAGGCAGTTTTACATTCATTGTCAGAATCAATGATTGCCTGATTTTATTTGTTCATTGTGTCTTGATTCTCATTATGCCTCACATTACCTATTGCCTTGTGCCAAAAGAAAGAAATAGTAAAACAAAAATGTCTCATTTAAACTTGTGGTAGGGTCTCAGTGTACAGATAAACAGCCATATCAACAGGTAATTCGAAATCTGTCAAATAGCTGTTATAGGTCTAACATTTTAATACTACACTGTCTTCTGTTCTACCTTACCCTAGAACAGTCCTCTTGTATTGCTGTTAGGAGAACATACTAATTGAAATAGAATCACCCAATCCAAAGTCCTTTTTTTTTTTTTTTTTTTTGAGATGTTTTGAAATAACTGAACTTCCAGCCCTTCTGAAACAACTATTAGAATTATCTCTTTGCAGTCTAGGACCTGTGCATCTGACAATCAAGCTGCTCCAGCATCACCTAGATAGTATAAGGCTTCAGAACAAGAAATGGATGAGATTTAGATCATAGTTCAAGATTGAAGGACTAGGCTGAGGACCTGTCTTTTCATTTAAGAGCTTCATATTTACAAGAAAAAATTGTAATTTAGCAATTAGCATTGCTAAAGGAATTTCTAGAATGACAGGTTTGTTTCCAAAAATGCTGGAGGAAATCTTGTGTGCCATAGGAGGAAGTTGAGTACACATACAAAGGTGCTGTTCACACATGGAACTGAATAGGTTGAAAAACATGAAAATATAAGGGAAAAAAAATGAATTCCAAAAATAATCAGTGAGGAAAGGAGGTAGAAAACACAAAAAATATCTATGCAATTTACAGTTCATTCAGTTTCACATTCAGTCACAATTTCATCTCAAATGCAATGCATGTGCCCATGCTAAAATTTTGCATTCTGAAAATTCTCCTGCTTATAACAAATTTTGCAGGTCTCTTGTAGGTAGAGGTGCAGATTTCCATTTGGAAATATCAGAAAATGTCAATGGAAGTTGAACTGAGCAGCTTCAGGGTAAGTGAAGCCCTTAAGCTTATAAAGATCAACTACCAGTCAGAGAAAAGAAAGCTGTCTAGTCAATACCAGCCAGTTAAAATAATATTTCCCAAGAAAGATGTGAAGAGATGTGTCCTACTGAGTATGCATGATGGAGAGCCCAAATCTGAATTGAAGACTATAAGAGATGACTAGATATGAGATTATTACACAACTTTACTTTGATCCAAAAGATAAACACCTCTTTAATTTGCCAGCCAATGTAGAAAAGCCAGTGTACCAAATTGTAGATGCTTTCAAATGTTGCAGAAGCAGGCACTACTTAAGGGCAAAAATTCATTTTATTATAGAGGAAGGGTTGTAGAACTTGTGAACCACATTTATCAGTCAGATGCACTGTAATCGTTCTTGCCCTTGCACTGCTACATGTGAAAAAGGGATCCCACCTTTGATACAGAAAGGGTGTAATATTTCCTGTGTGACTGCTGGAAAATAACAATAATCTCTAAACCAGTACACTGACAGTAAAGCTGACTGCAGAAGAAGCTAAAAGAGGAAAAGGACATTCATGTGAATTGCAAACCTGTGACAGGTACTTTGTTTCATTCTGTGGAATATACTCATGTTGGTAATACGTAAACAAGAATTTTTGCTTTGGAAAGTCTCTTCAGATGTGACTACAAATCCCTGCAGTACATTTGAATAGTATGATTTGATGCCAGCTGTGAAGAAGAGGAATTATCTTAACTGTAAATTTGCCACGTATAGAAGGAAAATAATCTAATTCCTCCTATGATAGTCTCTGCTAAGACAGAGTAGAGAGTTGAGACTCTACTTATTTTATACCCACCATTTCCAGCCCTCAAGAATATAGTCTTACTCTTTCCTCTGTCATGTTTCTTTCTGAACATTTAATTTGCTGTGTCTTTCAAGAATTAAAGTTATCTTGGGAGCTCATTGGAACAGTGTCTTTCCAATACTGTGGCATTTTGTAAAGACTAAAGTCCTTGGAAGATATGCAAACCTGCCCACTAAAGACTGCTCTCTTTTCCAGACTTAGAATTATACCTGTTGCTTTACAAGGTGCTCTTAATGGAAAGCATGATTATTAGTCTGTCAATTATTTTCCAGTGATATAGTTTCCATTTCTAACAATGTCTGCTGGCTGGTCAACTCCCAGTCAGATTGGCCAGTTTTACTGTGGTCTTGCCAGCTGACATCAGAGCTGTAAAGCTTATTCAGATTAACTGTATCTTTGCAAATAATGTCTGTCTGAGGTACGCTGATGTATTTAAAAGATGTGAATCCAGATGAAAAAAATCACAGGAACTGGTATTTAAAGTCTGGATATAACTCATGCACATTGTATTGGAGCTTTTGCTTTTTCTACTGTAGACAGCAGGCTTATACCCCTTACTGTATTTTAGTATATTTTAGGACTGAGCTGAATAAGACGACTAGTAGTTTAAATCCATTTGTTCTTTGAAATCTGTCACTGAAGCTGATCAATAAGGACAATTGATTACTAGTTTCTTAATTTCTCAGTCAGCAGATGAGATTTTATGTATATATATGTTCTTATCTCAGGTCTGGGAATTTGCTGAAGGCCATGATTCTTCCTAGTCAAATCTAGTTCACAGGTCTTTCTGGAGAGTCTGAAGAATTCTTGTCATTATACTGCAATAGAAAAGATTACGTGACTCACCTAAAATACAGCTTATCTTTCAGCTAGTTAACTTCTGAGTTGTGTTCTGGAAAGATAGTGTTATGGGAGACAGTGCTGAATACCTCTAAGTATATATATAAGTATATATAATACCTCTAAGGGAATAATAGCATACTGATCAAAGGGAGAGTGTTGCACTCAAGTACACAGATTATCATGACATTTCGTCCCACCTAACAGCAAATTTTGATATCAGACACAATGAGAGACAAAAACAGATTCTGGTATATTTAAATCCAGAATGAGTACTGAATCACAATAATTCCAATTTATTTTTCCTTGAGATGTGAACTGTATGTCTTGCTCTATGCAGTGCTAGGCCATGACCTTCCCTTGTGCTTGCATTTCCATCGGGGAATACAGCAAGGTGTGTCAAAGTTCTGTAGAGACAGTTATATTGACACTTTCACTTTGGACATGCTTCAAATAAATCAAACTTTATTTTAGTTTAAGTGTGGAACAACAATATACACCAAAACATTAGTTCAGGCAGTAAAATAACTTAGATACTATATGTTTCTATTTTCTAATCTAGCACTAGGTAAGCAGACTAGGTAGCCTGGCTTTGCAATTTATCTAGTCTTCTCTTGTTCACAGAACAGTGGGAAAAACAAAGGTTCTGTCCCCACTTCTCCATTCAGCACGCCAAAGCTGAAATGAATGGGACATTCATCTACAGCCTGTCTAGACTGGGACCTTACAGTTTCTGTAATAGAGCAGAGAGCTGGACAAGGAGGAAATGGAGAACAACCATCAAGTGTTACTCAATTTATTGGTCCTTATGTCAAATTTAGAATAAAATAGCTTAGTAAAGATAATCTAAGGAGAAAGAAAAAACTTAGTATAAAATTTTTCAAGACAAAAATACAATAGAATGATCTTTCCATTGTGCTAGTACACTTTGATTAGTTATATCATTATGACTCCATAGTGAGCTTTTTTCAAATAAGCCAAACAAAATGGATTCAAGTAAACTTAGTGGATAATGGGCTTTCACTAGGAAAAGTAAAAGACAAAAAGACAATGAAAACATATCTGACCATCAGAATGTCTTGATTGAAACAAGTTGTGTAAACTGGTTTATTAAGCAGAAATTACGTTTTGGAGTAGCTCATCATGTTTTATAGAATCATAGAATCATAGAATTCAGGTTGGAAAAGACCTCTGAGATCATCTAGTTCAACCTTAAACATAGTACTGACAAGTCCACCACTACACCATGCTAATAAGTTCTACACCTGCACATTTCTTGAGGACCTGTGGGGATAGTGACTCAACCACCTCCCTGGGCAGCCTATTCCAATGCCGCACAACCCTTTCAGTAAAGAAATTTCTAATATCCAACCTGAACCTCCCCTGGTGCAACTGGAGGCCATTTCCCCTCATCTTATATCTTGGTGCTTGGGAGAAGAGCCTAATCCCCACCTTGCTACAACCACCTTTAAGGTAATGGTTAAAAAGTACAATAATGTCTCCCTGAGACTTCTTTTCTCCAAGGTAAATGACCCCAGCTCCCTCAGCTGCTCCTCATAAGACTTGTTCTGTAGACCCTTCACCATCTTTGTATTAACCATTTTGTCCCCTCTCCTTTTCTTGCTCTACTTTTCTTCCTTCTCTTCCTCCCCATTCTCTTCTCTCTTCCATTTACCCTTTTCAGAAAAATAAATCTCTAGCTATAGAGATGCCAAAGAAAATCTCCAGACACCTGCCAGTCCTTTTACATAAGCAATTTGAGGTGAGATCTAATCTTGAGGCTACAGCTTCACCTGTATATTACTTTCATCCTAGGTAGATGAGAAGTGGCTTTATACCTCTGGTACCCTTTAGAGCCATTCTAATTTATGGCTATCTTCTACTACTGAAGTTATATACAAGAATTTCCATGTTTAGTTTTGTTTTTCATTTGTTTAGTGAATCACTGAGCTCCCATATTCTTTAAACATCCTCATACAATGATCAAAAAACTTTTGACAGATCAAAAAGTCACTTATATTAATATAAACTCTCATGCTGTGTTTTCTGCAATAATTTTTACTGCCATTTTTCCTATGCAAGTACTAGTTTGACTTAAGATACTCTTAAACATCTGAGCTACTCCTGTTAATTAATATTATAATTAGTAAAATCAGAGGTAAGGAACTATGTTACTTTCAGTTTTATTTTGTGATTCCAGGAGTAAACAACAGACATAGCGGTTAGTGTATTTTAAACCTCATAAATAGTTATTTTTAAGACCTAAGGGACTTGCAATTCACAATGAAAATATTTTGAAATGTCCATCTATCCACACAAAACAGCAGTTGCTATTGAAACCACAGGAATTCACTGGTAATCAACTTCAAACAACTTTGAGAAGACTACCATTCACACCCCTGCCCCCTATAAATCATTCGAATTACAGACTAGATTTATTAACTGGAAGTGACAGCTCATATGGTGGACAGAATATCCGCCAATATAGCATTTATTGCCTCTCCTGGAGCTGTAGCATGAACTCTCTGCAGCAATGGTTTCCAAGCACCACTAGTATATGCAAGTGATTAGTGATATGACAGTGTCTCCAATACCCTAAAAGACTCAGGACACCTGTCTTTGTCAGCTAAGAAGGGAACCTCTGTCCTTTCTCACATGTTAGCAGTTCAGTAAGTCCAGTGATCTTCTTTATCCTTCAGGTGTGTCTGGCAAGTGAAGAAGAATGCTTAGACAACAGTTGTTATCTTGCATGTACACTGAATGTTATATCAGGTGGGAGCAGCCATAGTTTAACCCCACAAATAGTCATGTTGTACAAGATTACTGAGCAGTGGGAGTCTGGAACACCTGGCATTGCTGCTGATCACCTTGTAATGAGAGACTATTTTCCCACAGCCAAGATTCACATTATCTTAGCCAAGGTTTCTGTAAGCATAATTCTGTATCACAGATAGGTGAAGAAGCCAGGCCTGAACAATCAAGTGGCACGACTAATTCACAACAAACTCTGGGGGTTCTGTGGCTGAGAAGATGCATCAGTATCACACAGGTGGATGTCTGATTTTCAGAGGAAATTATGGAAAAATACGAGAGGAAAAAGGTTTTTTTTTTTTTCTTCTGACACCTGCAGAAAATAACTGCACACTCCTTGAAACAGAAAATAAAAAACTCCTTATTGCTTGTATACGAATACCTGGGCTGATTTGTGGTAGCAAGGAAGGGCTTGGTTTTGTTCTTGTTGCTGTTGCTATTGTTTTGTTTTGTATGAGTAAAAGGGACTCACATGGAAAAAGAAGGGATTGTATGAGCCAGGAGATTCTTTTCTCTTTCCTCAACCTGAACAACCCACTAATCTGTAAACTGCCCCTTACTTTCCCATGGCATGCACTGTCTTGCAGAGAAATTCATCAGCCTGTGCAGAGTTTCAAAACCTTAAAATAGGTAATGGAATCTCTATCTTTTCATATCTCAGTTGTATATCTTTCTACTTGTCTTCAGGCTACTCCCAGCCCTTCATCAAAGTGAGAGCAATTCTCTTTTTCTCTGGACAGTGCTCTATGATGGGTATTTATTGATATTCATCTATTCCCACCCCATTTTGGCTCTTGCTACAAGGCAGCCTTGGGTCCTCCATGTCATCTTTCTCTTATTGTCTTGAAGATGGTTCATTTCCACAACTGTTGAAATTCACCAGTTAAAAATCGACCTGATTTGAAAACCATTCACTTTAGATAGTCTATATTTAAGCAAGAAATATGACTGGAATTCAGAGCAGCTGCACCTTTCCACCTACATGGGGTCATGAATCAAAACAAGAATGTGATCCAGACACATCAAAACTTTGGAGATTTTGAAAATTAAAGGAAGATTAGCCCAGATTTTGAGATTCTCCTTCCCCTTTTCCTCACACAGAAGTAGGTACATGCAGACATATAACAGGGAGACATTTCAGGAGAAGTAGAGGATGAAGAGCCATGACTTTCTAAATATACTGAAGAGATGCATTTGATTTACATCTACCTTCTGAAGCACTAGCAAAAGTGGAAAAATGCTGTTGACTTATATCACCATTTTGATAGCAACAAATTGAAACGAATCCTTGCTAAAACCCTTTGGAGAGATGAAGTCATCACCTTTATGACGTTCCATTGATGACTCCACTCTTCTTGAGCAGTTGCTGATTAATGAAACATTTATCTCTAATAACATCACAGACTAAAATTCCAGGCTGATCTGATTTGCACCCACCTAATGCTCATTCAGCCTTTCTTATTCCGTATCTTCCAGTTCTTCTGGAAGTGACTTTAGTTGCTTACCCTGGAGTAAGGTGCTGCAATTTTTCTTGCTTTCATCCTCGCATGCCCAATGTCTGATACTAAAATGGGTTCATTGCTGACTAGAGCATTATTTGATAATCAGAATGAAAAAAAATACTAAAGGTGGTGAATGTGCATGTTCTGAGTGACATTTCTTTCACATGCTTTGGAGACATCCTTTTGACAAACATGTTCCCTTCCTCCATTTTCACCATCTATAATAGCCAATCGAACAACTTATATTTTAAGACTATCATTAACATATTTAGCTGTAGATGCCCGAATTCAGCTTGACTTTTGCAACAGGTTTTAATGACTAAAGCACTGTATCCCAGGTGACAAACTGCAGCTCCTTTGGTCTTGTAAGATTTCACTATAAAACAAAACAAAAAAAAAATCAGCAGGGAAGACAGAGAAAAAATAAAATTCTGTGACAAAAAGGAGGCTTAACAGCTTGAACTGCCACTTGTAAATTACAGACAAATTTTGGTAGCTAATATTTTTGAGTGTTACTAAAATACAAAAGAAACATTTCATATTTTGTTCTGGCTTATTCCCTAACTTTTCAGATCTGTGTAGACTCTTACATAGCATTTTTGCATCCTGCGGAGTAACAAATTTAGAATCCAGAATTAGAATGAAGAAATAAGAACTAAAAGAAGAATTCAAAATGGAAGAAATATGTTAGTTCGTACAGAAAAAAAAAAAAAAGGAAAATGTAATGATAGTATGGCACTTTCAAAATACAGAATGCATAAAATATTAGCCAAAACATTGCATAGACAATGGAAGTTATTGTTCCGGAGAAATGGAATCGGTGTTTCTGGTTACCATTCCTAAATACTTAAACTGATCAAAAATGCACATTGCCAAATGGAAGCTATTTCAAGCTGATGTGTTGTACATTATGACTAACTATGGTAAATTATAGTTAGAGTTCTTCGTGTATATCACAGTGTATGTAAACCAGATGACATACATATATTAAGGCTAACATCTAATCAGAAGCATGAGTGTGAAACAAGGGGGAAAAAAAATTAAAAAAATTGACATCTATTTTACTGGAAGATGAACAAAAACAAGGCATATTTTGGATCATCCTCTTTGACAGTGTCCTCATATGTTAGGTTGGAAAGAACTACTCAACAAATAATAGATGAGAATGTTCCAGATGTCTTCTCTTATTTCCATAGGCTCTGTTTAGGTAATCATTTTTAATCTTTTCACATTCTAAATCAACAGTCTGGATTTTAATGTTGTAATGAGAAGCAAAATAGATATTTCTCAATTTTCCTAATTTATCATGATCTTGTTTGTGTATATTTGTCTCTCAGAAAAAAAGCTGTTGCTTTTATGTTACACTGGGATGAAAACTGAGAACTGCTGAAGAAAGATCTTTCAAGTTGTGTCAGAAGTGCTTGTGTTCTGTATTATAATTTATATTTAAAATGTTTATTTTAAAAAAGAACAAAGCAGACTTTATAAACTAATTTTGACTCCAGACAGATATAAGCCTATAGTGTCAGATACTTTTTACTTCAGTTATTTTGTTAAATGAAGAATCTAAAAAAAAAGAGTAATCTAAGTAAAGGTCTCATTTTCTAGTCACAGGCCTAAATAAAAGTTCTATTCCTGTCTTTGCTGGTATGCACCAGTTTGTTACATGATTTCTAAGTAATTGCAGCCTGATTTTAATATATATAAGTATAACCAATATTTCAGTCCAAATAACATGTCAAATGTCAAGCTGCTTTCTGTTGGGCAATGTCTCCTGAAGATTTGTGTATTAGACTTGGCTTTTAAATAGTCTTTTGTGCCCTTTTAGCAGTTCTCAGGCATAGACAATCATAAGAGCAAGTCAGCAATCTGTGGAGAAGAGAGACTCTTTACATTCAAACTACCTCAACTATTCATCAAGCTTGATATCATAGAATGGAAAATATTTTCATGTTGTTCAATATTAGTGCCTAGTAGAGAATACTGAAGCTCATCCTAAGGATATTACTTGTCATAAGTTTGTAGAATTTGCATGTTTTTTCTCAGGGACTTTGGGGACAAAATGATGTCTTTACTTTAGATTATATAACCATTAGTATTCATTTCAAACTGCTTCTTTTTAAATAGCATCCTTCTTACTCAGTATCTTTTAGAGGAAGGAAGCATAATTAAGAAAATTATACATTTTCTGGACTAATACAAGTCATTAAATGAAAACATACAAAATTCAGTGGTAAAATGTCTGGCTTGGAGCATGCACATATAACAGCTGTAATGCTATCATTACATTTTTGGATAATACTTACTAGGTTCAAAATACTTTTTCGAATGTATCAAACAAGCCCAAAACAGTAGTGAACAAACAGCATTAAACTACAAGGTGTTTTTAGAAGTTTTTGTTTGTTTGTTTGTTTGTTTGTTTAATCTATTGAGAACAATGATGCCCAGACTGACTACCTTGTTTTCAACAAGGTGCTTCTCTTTGCATTAATTTAAATTAATTTGTTAGATTAATTTTTACATGAGGGATAAGTCACACACATATATACACATACACAAACTCTAAGATTTACAGCCTGTTAGAAGGCTGACAACACAGGAAATAAATGCTCATTTGAATCAGATAAGCTTAGAGTCAGATGCTACTTCAAGAACGTGTAAGCTCAGCAAGGCAATATACTTAGTATTATTTATGAACCTCCCACCTCCTTGGTATAAATGCATTCTAGCATGAATATTAGGATCATAGTAGGTCACTTAGTGGATTAGATGAAGGTCTGTTACATTTTTCTTGAAAGCAGAAGTGGATATCAATTTGGAAAAAAAATAATATATATAAATATCATAGTTCCCTCTACTACAACAGGCTTGTTCCATATTCACTGGAGGAAGGAGTGGAAGAGGGAGAGTCAGAAATTTCCCATAACCAATCTGTCACTGATGGAAACACTTATTATTGTAACTGACCAACTGTATGTGTTTAGTGAGAATGTGTTTAGAGATCAAGATCTACGTATTGTCTTCAGCAATTTCCACAGGACAGTGCTTAGAGAAAAGTAGGAATAGAGAAACCATATTAGCCCTAATAAGATCCTAGCTTATAGATATTTTAAGATAAAGGATTTCCAGTGCCAGGTGAAACTTCTTTGCAATTAACAATACCAAATATATTTCTACTGTGAACTTGTCCTTGGAATCGAGGGAAAACTCCAGTACCTCCAACATCCTTTGACAATGAGTTCCACATATCTATCTCCAATTACCTCTCCCAGCAGAGATGCTTCTGGAAAAACTGATGACCAGGATAAAATGGCCAGAGAATCTTACATGTATAGTTAGTTGTAATACAAATAAACAAAACCTATGTACTAACGTGTTTGAAGGGGGGACATTGATTTCTCTTTGCTGAGATCTTTTACTTCTCTTTCCAAGGTAAAAGAGTGTTTTTCTTATTTTGTCACAGTGCTTTATTTTGCAACACTGAGCTAAAATCTGCAGAATGTTTCCCTGCAGTTTTTAATTTAATTGTCCCTAGGAGCATGGTGGAGATGAGATCTGCTTAGCTTGTCAAATATAGTTAATATTAAATTTATAAACAGTTTAATAATACAGAACCTATGCTGGTAATTTTCCTCAGTGTAATGTTAATGTTAGTGAAGATGTAGTGATGCACAATGCTAGTCCCAAGTAAGTCTTCTCTGTAAATCAATAGGGCCTATTTTTGATCCTGGTGCTATGACATTATAGTTTGTTGACCATATCGAGGAGAGCATCCCTCAGTACCATCTATTAGAAATCTAATGTACAAGCAATAGGTAGTATAGCTTAGAAGTCCTATTTTGATGCTCTTAGCCATTTTGTAACAAGATATTTGAGAATCCAAATATTTATACTAATTCTAGAATGGTCCAACACTATCAGAGAGGTAGATTTGCAAGCCTCCACTGAAATATTAATAGCAGAGCACCCAAGGAGGAGCAATATAAGCTGAGAAACACTGTTGGATGCTCAGACATGTTTTATGCTCTGTGACACAGTAGCTAGCATTATGCTGTGCATCTAGGGGCTGTCTGACACGCTTATTGATAGTGAACAGAAGTATATGGTTCTACCTTAATGTTACTCATACAGGAAATGATGCATCTGAACATGACCCAGAGCCTGCTGATGTCAGTGGAGATATTTCTTCTTCCTCAGATGATTTCACCTCAGCTTGTATGTTAAGTAGGCACAGAGACCGGGCCCCTGATACTTATTAAGGGCTTGGATGTGATATACTCTACAATTTAAAGTGAGAAAGAGCATTGTGTGTCTTTTTCTCTAAATTCATTATGTCTCTTCCACATAAATAATATTGTAGTCCTGTAATCTTGGAAAACTGGTATTTTAATATTCAGGTATTTTAATATGTTCAGGATCGCTACAATGATAGGCCTGATTTTTGTCTGTAATATAATGAACAGATATTTATATCTATTAATTCCAAAATAACCTAGTAGTGTTTTCACTGCCACATTAGTATCTGCTGAAGAAGGCAAAAAAGCAATTAATAAAAAGTGATTTAACAGCTTAATTCAGATAACAAGCTACTTTTAGTGGGTTTTACATACCTAGAGGTATGTTTCTTTGTTAGTTTTGGTTTTGATTTTTTGTTTTGTTATTGTTGTTTTCCTAATATATATTGTCTGTTTGTTCAAACACATTCCTGATCACTTTACATTTTCTTCTTTGTGATTTCTAAGTCTGAGGAGGTATGAGTGTGCCTAGCACCCTAGCAATAACTGACAGATGGAGCTCTATAATTTTAAGGGTGAAGTTAGAAACTAAACAAGTTATAATTACCAAGGGAAACCATAAAAACAGTTTTCCCTCTTCCACCTCTCTTCAGATTCCTCAAATACACAGAGGTACCACATGGCCTGTATATTCTAAATTAACATAAAATTTCATCCATGCAGTTTAATTACTCACTACAAAGACTACAGCAGTGTACAGAAACAATTTTGCCTTTATTTATAGAAAGAAATATTTATTGTATATCTTTTGACAAGCTGAGGTGACTTTCTGCCAAATGATATTTTCAGTTACTGATATTATCATTCTGTTTGCCCACCAGATTCCTTATTTATTGGGGATGTTCAAAGTTCTCAGAAAGTTTAGCAATAATAGTAAGTTACCAATACAGTTTTCAGTTGTACACTTTTTTTTTTAAATTATTTTAAAGTATGAACAATTCAAAATGTGATTTGTAAAAGAGCTTCTGAAATTCTGTGTTATTTCCATGTTCTGATTGCTCAGGTGGGTTTGTTAATTGAAATAACCAGGTAAGATATATTTAAGAACCACTACAGGAAAAACAGTTAAAGTTAAAAATTCCTATCCTGAGCTGTGGCTGTTAGCAAAAGAAAACTTCATCTAGGTTCCAGGTTAAGTTTAATAAGGTTGCCCGTTTGTTTTGTGCAAGTATTTCCCTTTGATTTAAATCTGATTTTCTTAGTCTAGAAAAATAGTTATTGCAAGATAAGAAGCTATTAGATTATCTTGTATACTGTACCTTTAGCAAAACATCTCAATTTTCTCTTCACTTTCATGACTTAGGTTATACTTTTCTCCAAAATTTATTCTAACCCTTTTTCACCATGTTGAAATTATACTAATGGTCCTGTTGTCTTACTCATATTTTTTTCTTGTCTTCTTAAATATAAGTACTTCATTTTCAACTGTCAGAGATGTAGTAGCAATTTTGTTAGAATCTTTGTTCTAAGACCACAACTTTGTGTGTTAATTGTAGAATTGTGGGGTGAGGATTTCTGGCTTCTCAGGTAAATCTCAGACATTTCCTTCTACACCCATTTTTCCATACCTTCTTTACTATTTTCTATTCCAACCTTGACCCATTGACTGACAAAAGGAACAACATCTATTAGTGTTTTTTTTCTGCTCAATTTCTGAGTAACATTTCTTTAAGGAGAGTGACTGCATGAGATAGACCTTTCTGGAAGCAACAGGAGGTGGTTATTTCCCAAGGGATGCAAAAGCATTTTGAAGGGAGAGAAGCTTCTGGTTTGAAGGCTATGGTGAGCAAGAAGCTCTGCAGTTTAAGGAAGAGAGCTGGAAACTGATGGCCAAGCCTCAGAGAGACAGAAAGTAAACTTCCTATGGGTCAGAAAGGACTGCTCATTTCAGTTCCTTAGAATTTTTAGTCTTTGCAACAAAATTACTTAGTATGTCTGTCCCCATCAGAATGCCAGTTCCATTCAGAAAGCCTTCAGGAGCTCCCAGTAAACTCACTGAACAGGAAGTCTTGATAGTCTGGCCTTTTATGACAGCAAGAAATCAGTCAAGCAGCACTTTGCTTCTTTTTCAGAGACTCCTGGATCATAAGTCTTAGTGAGATGGAACATTTTCTGACTTGTTGTTGGAGTCAGATCTCACAGGTGATCGAGTAGAAAGGCAAATTTGTCTACAGATATTGCAATCAGCCCTTCTTTCAGAGCTTTAAGATACTAGAAATCAGTTTGGCAGCGTCTTGCTTCTGGGACAGGCAGGGACTTCAGTCCACAGTTTCTGGAGAACTGAAACTGCATCTCAACATGTATTCCCTATAACACTGTATACACTGATGTATTTGGGAAAGATACTGACTGGCTTAGTAGTACCAATAACATAGATCCAGCTCCAGAGTAGGATTCTGATACCTCAAATGGTATCTAACCATGGTTTAAACATTCAAGTTGTAAGTCTTTGGAGCATCCTGTAGTTAACCTTATCTAGCATTTGAGGCACCTAAACTTCTTAAGCACACCAGCTACTGACATCAATGTCTATGTTTTTCAACTCAGAAAACAAGCCCTGCACATTGTCAACTCTCCCCAGAGTGCCCACTGTAACAACAATACGGCCCAATGTATTTACAATTTTCACAGTAGGATTGGGACTATGGATTTCATCATTCCTGGTAGGAATATTCTCAGGCAATTTCTACTGTAACTTAATCATTTGTCTGATGACCTTGTCTTCATAAATCTGAATTGCTTTCTACAGACTGGAGCAGCCTCAATCAAATGAACAGAAAGAAACAGAATCCTAATGTCGTCCATACCTTTGGGATTAGGGCTTCTTCGTAGAGGAGTCTGTGATTTCGCTTTATGTGTCCCTGCCCAAAGAAAGAAAATGAATTTTACTCCTTCCTGCCCTACTGAAGGACTGAATTAAAGGGAAATTCCCAGTGACATACCTTACCTTTCACCAAAATGAAAGAAAAAAAAGAAAAAAAGAAAAGAAAAAAAAAAAAAGGAAAGAAAAAGAAAGGGAACCTTCCTTGGTGCTTATCATCAAGACTACACTGGGAGATGTTCAAGCCCAAGAGTGGATGAGACCAAACATGTTCCCCTGCCATTAGCAATACTATTCTAGCTTTTCATTTCAGCACAATGGTTGTGTTGTTACACTTACCAAGAAGCAGACACATAAATATTAGATCTAAATTTTACTCTGTTCTATGCTATTCACAATGTCCATGCTCTTCTGAACTTTCTTGTTTTTCTTGGATATTTCATGTCCTTTAATAGGTTCATGAGAATAAAAAATGTTTTCGTTTAGGACTCTGGATTCAGTCTCTTAGACTATGCAGTGCCCTGTCTACTAAATTATTCCTCATATCTAATATTCAATACAGTGATTATATCCTTGGGAAAGAGCCCATGAAAAAACTGTTATGGATCAAAGACATGATGACCACGAAGAAGCCAGAGGTCTGTCGGGGAGCAGCAAGGATGGGCTTCTCCATACAGCTCAGGAGTCAAGCATAGCAGCAAGACAGGCAGAAAGAGTTGCGGTAGGGGGAGCCCCACTGCACCAGAACAAGGCGAACAGGGCAGGACTGGTGATGATAACCTGGTTTAGCCTGGTTTAGTTCAGTGGTCATCAGACAAGTGAGGCAGGTCCATGGTCAGACTAGAAGAACCAGTCAGCAGGACAGAGTCAGACTTGGCATGCTGAGACAAATGGCAAGGCAGAGGCATGGCTGCAGCATAGCTCAGACAGAGAACAAGGGCAAAATTCTGACCTTAAAAGCAGCTCTTGAGTGAAGGAGGAACAGGCCAGGTCTCTCCTGAGGCTTCTCAAGGCCAGGCAGCTATGTTCCCTGTGTTGACCCTAGGCCCAAGCAGCCTAATGCCAAGAGGAAGAGGAATAGGCTTATGATACTGACACTGGCATAAGTAGCTTTGGAAAAAAAGCTTATGTGTGTTAAACTACAACAACAACAGCAAAAACACAAACACACACACACACACACACACACAAAATGTAGTAGATCACAGACTTTCAAAACCTGTTTTCATTCAAGCAGCAGTTATTTGTGTTCCATTTCAACTTTTCCGTGTCAACAACAGACCACACTATCACCAAACTTGTGATTTATTATTTGTTTTCCCCCCATCAGCCTGGTGCTGCTGTCCTTCATATAATGTGTGCCTCAGCTCTTGGAGAGGAAAATGTTTAATGATTAGTGTGTATTAGACTAAGTATATCTCCTTTTTCAGAAGAGGCTATAGGTTCACCATGAAACGTTTAATTTCAAGCTCTATTTTTATATACCAAAAACAGGAAACTCTGAAAATTTCTCTGATAAGTACTCCTACATGCTCCAAGTCTATCACTCTCTTGCCCTAATTTTAGCAAGGTCTAAAATGTCCTTTAGTTTCTTCTTTTGGATTTGTGTTAACATTTGTTAATAAAACCTAAACTT
Organism: Cygnus atratus; assembly: GCF_013377495.2. Taxonomy (NCBI): domain Eukaryota; kingdom Metazoa; phylum Chordata; class Aves; order Anseriformes; family Anatidae; genus Cygnus; species Cygnus atratus. The sequence continues at coordinate 85,257,507 of NC_066363.1, read as the reverse complement.
TGGAAGGTGGCAGCAGCAATCAGGAGTATATCTGAGAGTTCCTCATATTAACTTAATTCTCTGCTAGTTATTGAAAAGTATGTAGAAAATATGATTTTAAAGAAAATGATAGAAGAAAGTAACATGCTTTGTCACACAGTGTTTTTTGTCAAGAATTGTCTTGTTCCTATTTCGAAATTGTTCCACTGTTTTTGGCTTTTACTTAAAAAGAAAGGATTTCCCAAAGGATTAGAATTTGTGCATAGAAGTAATGCTTTCTCCATACTTATCTGTAACTGGGTCAGATTCTTTTCAGAAAACGAAATAGAAAACAAACATCTTCCTTTCTCCATTCATGGAGCCACATATAGAAAATTGGAGCTGGTAGTCAAAAGGGATTCATGACAAAGAGATGATACCTGCACAAAATTACCATGTAAGACTGTTAACTTTGTTAACGGTCTTAAAAAAAAAAAAAAAAGTTAACAAAGTTAACTTTTGTTAACTTTGTATTTTGAAACATTACACTTTTTAAAGAAGTGTAAGGGGACTTTTAGAATCACACTAATCAAAGATGTGGAATGAAATATTAATTAAGTTTGGTTAGTTTATTTCATGGAAACTTTGTTACTTAATGAATGTTTTGCTTCTCTTGGGACTCTGGTTTGCCCCTAAATACTTGAGATAAGCTATTATGGGATTCAAGAGGAACAAGGTTGCAATATTTGTAACTCATGCCTATCATACAGGGATTTGACACTATGGCTGTAGTAATATTTTTAGTTTATGATTAAAAAGTATTCTAATGGATATTATTTCCAAAGATAAAATTTGTGTTAATTTAGTAATTATCAAAAATCTTTGCTGTGTGATAAGCGCAGGGAAGGCAGAGAGTGTTAGTATAATGTTATAAAGAATTGAAGCTTCTAGCTAGCCTAGTTAGTTGGTCTAACCCATACTTGTTTGTTTGTTTGTTTGTGTTTATTTATTTATTTATTTATTTATTTATTTTATTGGGCACCAGTTTAGGAATTCAGAAGGCCAGAGTATCTTAACATCACCTTTCCCAATAAAAGTCTGGCTGACTTCCAAATATCAAACTTGTACTCTGTGCCTTTTTTAGGCCTATTCTAGGCAGTGTCCTTGAAGCTCTTTCTGTCTTCACAGAAATGATGATCCACTATATGCTTTCAAAACAGTGTTTTAAAATACTTTCTTTTCATTCCAATGTCCATATTTTGATTGTTTTGACATCAAAGAAGGAAATTCATGGGAAGGCAGGATAAGCGATCATCACAGAGTACTTTCAATATGGTAGGAATTAATGGAAAAACATGTTTTCTATCAAGATTTCTTTCATAATACAATCTCTTTAACTCATCATCTGTGTTTGAAATGACATTTTTTTTTTATAGCAGTGGGTCTCCTAATTTTAAAGGTTTATTTTTAACATTTTAAGCATAAACTATATTTTAGGGATATTAATACTTCTATTAAGTGTATTCTGTTCCATAACTTTTTCTCATAGTCTTCTTATTAAAGCACTTCCTCAATAAAGTCTGAAGGAATGTAATTAACATGTGCCATATTTTTGCTTTTTCAACCTCTCTCCCATAGGGAAGAATGAGTGCAGTGGAACATTTTCTTCTGGCAATGCTTAATTAGACACACACAAACTATACTGAACTTCTACAGAAGTAAAGATAATAATAATAATAATAATAACAACAACAATAACAACAACAACAATAATAATAATAATAAAAATATATTTCTCTGATAACAGAAGTTTGTAAAGTCTATGAAAGTCTGTTTTGCATTATAAACTCCTAAGTCAGTCCCTGTCTGAAATCTGTTTCCTCCATAGGTGAGCTGCATTGCTCTTACCAGTCTGATAAAGCTAACCTCACAGTTATGAGCAACTGTTTCTGTATCGATACTGCTTTCATTTTTTATTGTTAACTATTTGATATCTTTCTTCACAGTAGATAGAATCACCTGCAAAGTTCATACATTTGCTTCTTGAGAGTATAGCCACCATTAAGGGCAAGAATGTGAACAGTCTGTTTTTGTAGCATTCAGTTTACGTTTATACTTTTATACCTTATAAGGTATAAAGGTGCAGCCTAATCCTCACTTGCTTTAAGTGTTAATATATTATTCAGAAAAAATATTCCAAATTGCAGTAAGAATAATTTAAACAAGCTGACACATCGTGCTTCTGCTACCTTCTTTAATTTAAAAGATTAATGTTATACTTTTTGTAACTTAAAGTGTTTAAGCCTCTTTACAGTTATTTTATTGAATCAGTTGGACAAACTCACATACACATTTACATTTATACAACATTTATGGGAAGAGGATAGCAGAAAGATAAGAATATTAGACCCTAACTCTATATTTAACACTGTCAGGGAGAAATTCAGGCATGATCTTATTTAGAAACTATGACAGCTGTGACACAATGAAGGTATATAGTTATGCTCTACTATGTGGTACTAACAAGAGTTAACATGGAGTTAATGGTATCATAGATATTTTTTTTCCCCCAGGTAACCCAACATCAGATACCTAAGCTAAATTCCATTAAGTGGCAAATATCACCTAGTCTGAGTAACATTTTCTCAGTGTTTTTATATCACCGTCTTATTTCTTCTTCACCAATTTCAGTGACTGATCTTTAAGATAAATATTGAAAAGAAAACACAATCTATTTTATGAAAGGTTGCAATGCAGGAAGTGTAAAGAGGAAATACAGCAACTTAAAGTAAGAGTTTGAAAATCCACCAGCTAGAATTATTCTATCTGTTCAAACCACTTTTTCTCTCTCCTCATGTTTAGAGCTAACCACAGTTGAAATCAAAGAATTCTCACAGCTGACAGGTTTCCTTCCGCTGTTGCCTGTAGACAGAAGATAGATTGGAATTAGACACATCACTGCAACAGGCTAACATCATCCCATGGCTCATGTCCAAATGGCTTATTTGAATAAAGGCAGAGAACTTTAGAAACTGTTGCTGTGAGAATATGCCTTATGACAATAGGCTTACTTGGATCTACATCTTCCCAGCATTTTTGTCTCATCTTGCTTTAATTTCTTGCACATTTATTTCTTCAGCACCAGAAACTGCTTTTTTATATATATATTTTATTTTATTTTATTTTATTTTATTTTATTTTATTTTATTTTATTTTTTATGTCAGCACTGCTGTCTCTGTAATAGTTGTTCCCAAGCATTGCAAATATTTTCATTTACAGCTAAGACTAAGGATTTTAGGACTGTGCTTTGTTTTCCAGTCCTTCCTCAGAAAACAGTAATTTTCAGTCTGATCTGTAGTCTTCTGATACCTATAACAAATGAATATTAAATATTTATAGATTTAAATTTATTGTAGATCAGCACCTCCACTAGAAGTATTTTGACAATGCAGATTTTGTTTTTAAACTACAGCTTTAGTAACTTCATCTATATTTATTCAGATATTTAACCTACTCATCTTATTTACTTTGCATAGTCATTCCTCTCCCTGTTATGCCACTTTACCTGATACAGTTTAGTAGAACTAGGCTTTATCAGTTTATCATTATTACTCCAATTTTCCATCTGCTTTGCTTTGCCACTAGAGACCATCTCCTTTTATCCATTGCAATTAAGCAACTGTTATTTCACTTCAACTGCTTGTCTTTTCTAAGCAATTGATTGACATTATTAGATACCAGCAATCAGCTCCTACTTTGTTTTTAACCATTATTCTTTGTTCCTGCCATTTTCCGATTGTCATCTGATAGCTGATAATTTATCATGAATCACTGATAACAACAATTCTTTCCAAATATCTTTTTGCCACTTAATTTTCCACATTTTGCTTTTGCATTTACGCTGAATGTTTTTTTCCACTTTTTTTTTTTTTCTGTACTGCTGTAATAGTACTACTACTAATACTACTACTTAACTTTCAACTCCCTTTCTGCTTCATTATCTTGTCTTCTCATCTTATGTCACCTATCCTCCCCAGTCATTTTATCTCTTCACAGATTTCAGAAATTTCATTTCATCTTTCTTCAGCTGTTGCTGACCTGCACACCTATATTCACAGCAAACACTTCCCCTGTGCTGTGTAATACAAAACCATTTTGTCAGCAATGAGATCTTCCACCATCAATTGGCACGAACTCTCTGTTCCTCTGAGCTTTTGTTGTTGTTGTTGTTGTTGTTTTTGTTTTTCTCCTTGGTTTACTTTGAAATTTCTGCTTGGTTGCCATCAAGCTCAGCTTTATCCACAATCTTTTCAAGTCACACAAGGTCCATTTCTTTGCTCTCAATGGCCAAAGATAATCTCATTTGGATTCTGCACATATGAACAGTTTGTTTTTGTTGACACACTTAGACATGTATACAACATTTCTTCCTCTTCTGGACCCTCTTACCACCAAATACTTGCAACTATTCATTCAGACTGTCTATGCACTTCTCTACTTCTGTAATCTTTTTAATTTCTACCCCAGTCCCTCTAACCCAAAGCTAATTATAATATTATATCTGTGATCTTTTTTTTTTTTAAATTATTTCTCTTTGCTAGCTCTAAACTTTATAGGCTGCATCTTTTTCTCAACCTATTCCTAAATCATCACCTTCTGTCGTCTTCCCCTTCTGGGCTCCTTCCCCGAAATCTCTTCTATGTGACTGGTAACATCACTGCCTGTCAAATAGCCTTTACAATAACTACTCCAATATTTTTGCTGCTGTCAGTTCTACATATCCTTACCTGAAAACTCTTTGCTTTGTCATCTTAAATGAGTGTAGAATGAAATTTGCTTTCTTTGCTATTTGCTGTATAAAAAAATACAAGTGATACAATGAGAGTTATTTGACATCAGCACATATTAATTTATGTGAAATGGAAATACTCTTGGGAAAGCTGTAAAATGCTTCAAAAATTTTTATCAGCAAATAATGTTTGCTGATAATTGAATGTTTAAAAAACAGAATGTTTGTTTAAAAAAAAGAAATATAAATAATAATGTTTAAATAATGTTTAAAAAAATGTTTAAATAATGATTAAAAAACAGAAAATAGAATGTTTGCTGATTTTTATCAGCACACTTTCCCTTTCCCTCCAAGCTTGTCAGTCTATCACATAAAAATAAAGCTTTCTAATTGCATCTGAGTTCCAGTACCACCTTCTCCTTATGTTTCATTTTCTCTCTCACTCATTTTAATCACTTCAGAAATATTCATTATCTCAAAACATTGTTTTGCTACCTTTCTGTAGCATAAAACTGAGAAAGTTGGAAAACAAGTGGATTTTTCAGAATGTAGCAAGAATTGTCCACATTTGTTACCCCCTGTCAAATGTTCAGCTATCATATTATAGAATCAGAATATCCTGAGTAGGAAGGGACTCACAAGAATCATTCAGTCCAACTCCTGACTTCATACAGGACTACCCAAAAATCAAACCATATGTCTGAGAGCATTGTCCAAATCCTTCTCAAAATCCAGCAGGCTTGGTGCTGTGACCACATCCCTGGAGAGCCTATTCTGGTGCCTGTCCACCCTCTCAGTGAAGAACTTTTTCATAATATCTAGCCCGAACCTCCCTTGACACAACTTCATGTGTCGTGTTCCATTTCTAATTATTTCTTTTTCCCCTTTGGCCCATTGGACTTGGTTGCTTGGAGGTCTGTGCTTTAAAGGTCCTATTTCCAGACAATGATATGATACAGATTGGATTGGGATATGATAGAGATTGGATTTTCTAAAATAATAGAAAATGTAGTACCTGTCAAATTGTAGTTTATTAGTTTTAGGGAAAAGTCATATGATTTCTCAGCTTTCCTATGCTGTCAAGACAAAAGGAAGGATGAGTGGAATTTAAGTACATCAATGGTTGGGTTAGAAAGCTACCTTTGACATTAAATATGCTTTCAGAATTTTTTTCTTTTTGATGTTCAACTCCATGCTCTATATAGAATATATAATCAAAGACAGGAATTATTTTTCCTGTGAGTAAATGTGTCTGATGGACAAGAATAGTCTTGATTAATTCCTAAGATGGTTCTTACAGAAAGTGGTGATAGCCAATTTTCACATTTATAATAATACTGCATTATGTTTGACACTTTCAGATTGAGCTTTGTCAGTGGTTAGCCATTAATGGCAAGAAAATGAAGTCAAGAGATATGGTTAAGACAGTAACACAGAAAGAGGAAATATGGGAAGGATTGAAATGAGAGTACAGAATTGCTATTTTTCACAGAACTGTAATGTAAACTGAAGCTGCATAATATTTCATTGTATTACTCAATGTACACTGTAACATTCACACAGTGAACTTCTACTCATTTTTCTTTGCACACAAAGAGCTCCAACACTGCAGAGATATGTTGCAAAATAAAATTATCAATGTATATTAAAGTTTATTCATACTCTTAATATTGGCAATTTGAAATGGATTTCCCTCTGGTTGAATGCAAATATGCAAAATTCAGCACCTGCCTGTGATTAATTTAATTATTATTATTATTTTTTAATTGAAAAAGTACAATACTGTAAAACAAATTGCTGAGATTCATGGGAGTGGCAAAATATTTTGCTGTTAGTCTTTTAATATGATTGATGCATTTGCATTCAAACTTAGAAAAAAAAAAATTAGTTTTCATTGCCAGGCAGCAAATGAGGGATACTTCCTGCCCTAAAGTCAATATAAGTTTGATTACCTTTTAAACAATGATGAGTTTCCTTAACTAGGAATAGACAGATAATAACTGCAGGAGTCATGGTAAGCTATCACAAACACACATGCTTGCTCTGTTGCACACTATCTAAGCAGTGCTGAGGGGCCAGCAGAATTTTAGAATGCATTGAACTTTTTGGACAGCTCTCTGCATACTAATCCACTTCTGGCAGGATTCTTTTAACATTTAAGACCTCTTAGCAGCTTTAAAAAGTTTTTTTGTTTGTTTGTTTTTTTTTTTTTTAATCTGTTATTAATACTTGCCAACAACTCCTTCCTGACTCCATCAAGAAAACAAACGACCTGAAAGTTAAAGCCAGAAGTTCAGTCTTGGACTACTGACTCACTTGATGTTTGCAAATCCAGGGAAATGAGAAATGGGTGATTTTGAACAGATGAAGAGTGGCACTTCCCCTCCACCTGCTCTTTACTATGAAGCACTTGTTTTCATCTCTAGTTTTATCCTCGCATCCTTAAAATTGACAGTTCAACATTATCACTTAATGGAAAAATAATTCTCTGCAGTTTAAATATAGATGGTACTTTTCTGTTCTTCCAAAGACTGTACAGACAATGTTTTGGCATAAAGACAGTCTTCAAGTACAACAGTTATGAGTGAATGATAGAAGGACTTGCTTGAGAATGTGTGCTAAGTATTAAAATCTTTCTTTTATAAAGTGACAGTACAAAAATGTCTAGGGATTTTGCTATGGGTTCCTCTCAAAATAGACTATGTGAAGCTCTGTTTGGAATCTCTCTCAGAACATAATTTCTATGAAAATGAAACTGCTCCCTCACTTGACATTACTTCTACTCTAATGGGTTTGCTATGCACATTTTCCCTCCCTTTCCTTCACTACCTTTGTCTTTCTTTTCCAAAGCTTTTCATTTGCCTAGTCAGCTTTTCCTTTGCTTATAACCTTTATAGTTCGCACAATACCCCTCAAAAACCCTAAATGAATTTGCAAGAACACTTTTGAACATCTGACACACATCTCTTAGAAACTTTTGGTACAGTCTTGTTTTATTCTGTTCCCATTCAGTCCCCCACCCCCCCCCCAAAAAAAAAAAAAAAAAAAAAAAAACCTATCTGAAAAGATAGGAAGTAGTAAAAGCTTCATCTTAGATAAAATTTAGACAAAGACTGCTGCATCAGCATTAGTATTTAAACACATATCGACAGAACCGCAGTATTCTGGTTCTCCTTTGACAGATATATATTTCGTAGCTTTGGTGCACATTTAGGTGTGCATTTGTCGGATTGACATCAGTTATTTAGAGAAGCAGGAAGGAGAAAAAATGAACCCTTCTGAAACGTGATTTGTAAAGGACAGACTTTCTCTGATCTTAGAACTATTAAACATGCACCAAGTCTTATGCTTACCTAGTTCCCCTTGAATTTAATGGCAAGTCTAGTTTCGAAGGTTTTGTGAAAGTGACTCCTCTTACTAGCGTGAAACAGGAAATTCTGAAGGTAGAAAACAGATGAAAGTCACAGGTATCACAATACATACACAAGCCTTTCAAAATCTTGGGATGCTTTTAAGCCACAATTCCTATGAAAAAAAGGATGTTGTGCATGAAGTCAGCTGTTAGCTGGCCCTAAGATTCACTAGTTTTTGTACAAATTAAGTAATTTTAAGCCACCTTTCTGCTGCTAGTGGTTTCCAGATCAGATTATGTGTTTACACATCTCATGAATGTGTAACATATAACTGACTTTATGCCAAACAGTCATCCCTATGTTTGAAGAAGCATCTTATGTTGGGTGTACTACCTGCTTACCAGGCTGCATAGCAGAGAGACCAAAAGGTGGCTTTGAGGGTCAAGGGCACAGTGTAACTGTAGAATCAGATCCATTATTCAAGAAGTGGAACCAAAGTAAAAAATAAAAAAATAAAATAATAAAGTAAAGTAAAGTAAAGTAAAATAAAATAAAATAAATAAAATAAATAAAATAAAAATAAAATAAAATATAATATAATGTAAAATTAAAATAAAATAAAATAAAATAAAAATAAAATAAAATAAAATTACTAGGAGAAGAGTATTTACAAGCTTCAACTCTCCCCCAAGTTTGTGATGTCATTGTTTCCAAGATTAGTTTCCAAGATTAGTTTCATTCAGTGACATCATGCATTGCAGCAAACCTTATCCCATCCTGTTTGGTCCCTAGTGTGATGTGTTTTTTTTCACTTAAGTGCTCCAGTTGATAGTTCCATGCTGCTCTCAAAATGTTCTCTCTTGGTATGAGAACCAAGTCCCCACAGCATGCTGTTATTCTGTGGTCTTCCTCAGGAGTCTCTCCAGTCTTCTCCGGGCAAGTTCAGGGACAAAACAATTTCTTCCTCCCTCCATGAAGGATGACCTAACACAGTTTGTGTCTTCTTAAAGGAACACAATATAACTGTTAAGGAAAAAAAATCAATCCTAAAGTCTAATGTGAGCAGATTTCACTTACAACTTTAGACAAAAAAACAACCATATCAGCTCATGACGGGTCCTTTCCGTGGACATGAAATATAATTTTGTCTTCATTTGCTTAAGTGTACATTAAAGTACTGGATTCCTACTAAGGACCAAGCCTTAAAACAATCGAGAAAAATTCGTCAAGTCAGAGAATGTCTGCAGTCCTGCACAATGAAGGCACCAGAACTTCAGAAATAAAAAGCACCTTCCAGAAAGACAGAAATAAATCTTTGCTCTTAACAGAAATTGTTTTTGCAGAGCAGAGGTGAAAAAAAAATCTAAAATGTTTTAAATGGATATGAGGTTAAAAGAAGCATAAGAAACAAGAATGTGGAATTTTATGTCCTTTGAGGCACTGTTGCATGACCATTAAAAATCTCTCAAAAAATAAAGGAGGAGGGAGAGACAGAAAATTAACAACATATTTTTAGCTTTCCAGTCCATAAAGATTTAGTTTATCACATGGTTTGGCTTCAGATTTTACAACAGAAGTTAGAATTGTCTTTTAAAGGCCTTTACTCTCTGTGGAAATTTATTTTGATGAAGATTATATGACACACCAGAGTGGGAAAAAACAGAGAAAGGAAAAGGGGAAAGGAACCAATTTCTCAGATGGAATAAAGATCTGTGTCCAATCCAAAACTAGAACATAATCAAAGGCAGAGATAATGAATTATGGAGTGGCATGGTGATGACTGAGAATTGAGAAGAACTATTTGGTATATGAAAGGTAATGCAATGATATTTCTTGCCTCCATGAGGAGGCAGAGTGCAGGATCTTGGCAGTGAAACCCTGGCTATTTCCACTTTACTAGGAAGATGGGTCACAGATAATCTGCTGAGTACACACCAGCTTGCAAACGTGTCTGACTGAGCTGGGAGACATTTAATGAAGGCTTTCTGCAGATGCAGAAGAGTACAGACAGTGGAAAAAGTCAGACAAAGTGCAGAAAAAGGCTTGAAAAGTTTCACAGACATGATAGAGCCACACAGAGAACTTTGATAGAAGAGAGGAAAAGACAGACATGCCTCGTACCAGAGGGTATTTCAGTGTGACTACAAAATTAACAAGCTCAAAATGGGAAAAGGCTCTGTGATTTTTTCAGGGAAATGTGACTGCATCATGGGAGAGCTCTCAACCTGAAAGAATTCTTCAGAGTGGTGCAGAAACTGAAACAGGAAAATGAATGCAGAGATGCAGACTTCAGTTTAAGATGTCCTTCTTTCCGTTTTTATCTTCACATAAAGAAGATACTGAGAAACTTTGTGCAAAGCATAGTGTTCTATATATTGTGTTCTTTGTTAGTTGTCCCAGAGGTACATTGTGAACAGTGGTAGCTTTACATTTGGGCAACCAAGGGAAGGATCTGGGAAACAAGCAAGAGCTTTGGGGAAAAACAGTGTAATTTCAAGGATTAAACATTTAAAATTAAAATTATTTCCTATTAATATAAATAATGGTGGCATCTGCATCTTGGGTGCATTCCTAAACATAGGGACATAGTGAGGTACAGTGTTTAAACTCTGCTCATCTTCATTAGATTTCTACATTCACACATTAGGTGAGACTGAAGATTCATATAGACCAGTATCTTGTCCCTAGCTATGATTAACAGCATATAGCAATGAAAAAATAACAGAAAATAGTAAACATGGAGTGTTATTTCCCCAGAATAATCTCACAGTCTGGAAAGTAGGAATGTTCAGAGCCAGAGGTGATGTCCTGTATCTCATTCTGAGTGGGGTTTTCTTCAATGGATTTCTACAGTTGCTTTCATAACTCACATAAATTTTATGATCCACAGCATCCTGTGGCAAAGAGTTCCATAGTAGAGCAACATTTTCTCTGAAGAACCACTTATTTTTCCTTCTTTTGTTCTTGTCACCTCTTCATAGATTTAATATCCTCTTCTCCACCAGAACAGTGAGCCATAGCTCCATATTTACCTTTTCAAAGTTGCTACTGATTTTACAGACCTCTGTCACGTAGCCTTTCAGTTGATTACCAGGCTAAATTTCACAGCTGTGAGCTTTCTTATGTTGCCAAACATAGGACAGAAAGTCATCTGCAAGTTTTGTTGTATTTGATTGTTCTCTTCAGAATATGATGAAAGATAAGGAAAGCTAGAGGAAGAACCCTACAGTTAACCTTAGAAGTCATTTGATGATATTTTAACCACATTCTTCTATTCTGTTTTAGCAGCTGATAGGTTCAGTAAAAAGTATAAAAGTGTAGATAGATATATTCCTATTTATTTTATAAAGTTTATAAACATAGAAATATATTCAACTTCTACATATTTTAGAAAACTTGTAAAAGGATTTATAGCTTTTTACTTATATATGTATATACATCGTATGTCAGTTACAATTTGTATGAAATAAGAAATAGAAACACCATGAGAAAAAGACATATGAAACGTGTTCCTGCCTTTTACATAATGCAATTATATCAACTGGTGTTAAACCTGAGGTCCAGGTAAACTTATTACAAGCCCAGAATTATGTTCCAAGCCTGCATTAGTTCCAGCTATGAGGACTAACCATTGTCTTATGGATGACAGTCAGTAACAAATTTCTTGAAGACACACACCCTAAAGGAACTTCTTCAGCTTTTCCCTTCTCATCCCACTTTTTTTACAGAAAACTTATTGCTGATTTTTTCTATACAAATGGTAAAAAAATACCACCACCTTTTACTACTTTCTTTCTGCACAAAGAACAAGCAGAGTTAATTGCAAGAATAAAAACTATAAATCTCTTTTTTATTTTTGTATGAGACAGCGAATGAATCCCATTTGCTGAAAAAATGATAATGCTGTGGGCCAAATGGACTCCAACATAATATTGATTAGGACTATTATAGCCCATCAAGGAATAAATGGGACATCAATTTCAAAAATGCTCTTGTAGTTTATATGGTAGAAAGAGAAAGACAAATGATTTGACACAGAAACAGCCAAAGTAACTGGCATTGCAGATGAAAATTATGGCCATTTATATGGATATGGTATAGCCAAGAAAATTATGAAAAAGAGATTTACAAATAAATAGTTAATTTATTCTTATAAAAGTATTGGAATTAATTAATACATTTGAAAGCACTTTCAAAGAAATCTGAATGTTCAGAAACAAGCACATGTCTAGAGAGTCTGTCCAACCAGCTGGAATATTCCCAGCTCCTCCAGAGCTGTGTGAAGTTTTGTGCCTTCCCTTTCCATGAACACATCGTCTTACACAGAACATGACATTCATTAGAAGTGGTACAATGTTTCTTGAATTGCCTGAGCTTCCCCTGTATTAACAAGTTTTGTGATATGCCTGCTGATGTGTTTGAAAGAACCCTTCTGTGGGACAGGCATAATAGCAAGCAACAAACATGAAGTGATGTGTGAAACACACAGTAAGCATGCACTATTGATCATGTGTGCCCCAGCTGAATTTTCTTGGTTGATTGGTTGGTTGTTTGGCTCGTTTTTAAAGAAACAAACAATGAATACATTTGTGCTGAGATCTAACATTTACTCTGAACTGATTCTGCATACTAGGAGTCTTGTTTATTTACTGCAATACTCAGACAAAAAAAAAAAAAGTTTGTTGAGTCTTTCTTTTGGGTAATGAAAGACAACATCAGTAATAATATCACAGGGCTATCAGATCTAACAAACAGAAAAATGTTAAGAAAATTATATTCCTAAACAAGGATATAAGTAAATAATAAATTCAAGGAGTCAGAATACATCTCTTTCTTCTATTTCCCCTCCAATTAAAATACCAAAAATATTAAGCAGATCACATGTGCATATAAATAACATGCAGGCAGGTAAATTATATCTGCTGAAATGAGCATAGCAGTCACAATACCAGTTTTAACTAGATAAATAAATAATAAAAAAAAGAAAAAGGAAGGGGTGGGGATTTCTGGGATTTCTGCTGTCCTGGTTCACACCTTGGCTACTCTGTCATCCTCCTCAGAGTGCCTGAGTCTGACCACGCATGTTCTGTGCCCTGAGCTGCGAGATGGGCTCATGTAATGCTGCTCCTCCTGCTTTCATTCCAGGTGCCTCCACGGGCCGGTCAGCATGCTCCATCCATCTCGATGTATGCTGAGGCTGTGTGAGCTGCTGGGAGCTGGCTGCAGGCGTGAGGTGGCAACAAGCTGCAAGCACCCAACACAGCACAGCTGGGGCCCAAAGCTGGAAGGGGTCAGCAGTATCAGCTCTGGCATTATCCCTGAAGTTGATTGCACTTCCAAGGCTGAAGCCGATATCACCTTAGGTTGCTGAAAGATTCACATTAAATCCAGTGGCAGAAAACAGGCTTGCTTACCATGTGCAGAAGGATCTTTCTTGCAAAATAGGCACCAGTAATGCAATATAGCCTGTTTTCTACAACTCCTACTTACTTGTATCAGCATTTTGGACACTGCTGTCTGTCATAGCTTTTTTTTTTATTTCTACTTGGTATCACCGTAGTCAGAGATGTTGTAAATGTCTTTTCTATATTTGCTGGTGGTTCTATACTGCTCTGCTTTGGAGATCAATGCAAAACTGCAGCTGTGTCACTCATTCGTGCCTTGCCTCAATGATTCCTATAAGGAGGTATAACTGCTGCTGAGAAGTACTTCTTGACACCATCTGAGATCAGCAGCTGTGCTTATTACTGCAGAAAAAATGTCTTCGTTCATCTGTATTACAGCCTGATAAAATTTGAGCAAAATATCTATACAGCTATTTCAGTTTAACAAAAAACTCAGTCCCATTTCTTTCTCTCTAATTGTTATTTTATCCCTTTTCAGCACACTATTAATACTCTGAAGCAGCATGGAAAGTTTACATATAACAAAAAGTCATATTCATTATGGGCATAGTAGGTTTTCTCCACTACGGGTATACTTTCTCTGTTTAACTGTCAGCCCTTGCCCTGTTCCATGAGTAGTCTTTTAAGTGTAAACTGCTGAAGATTGGAGTATGAACTATTACTGTTCATTTTCTTGCAGAGCACAATTTGACTCTGTGTTTTCACTAAGACTGCCATGGCAAACAAATAATTATATTAGCTTTTAGATCGCAGATTTTCTTTACACATAAGGGAGTAGGAGTTCAAGATAAACACTTCTCTTGATCTAAAAACAAGTGCTGCTGTTAGCTATTTTCCCTTCAGATAAATATGAGTCATACAGTAGTACAATCAGCTAAGAGCTGAAGACAGAATCCAAGAGGTGCTTGGCTGTATACCTTTTTGAGGTATCAATTAAAAATCAATACTGTTTGGAAGTACAATCACAAGCAGTATCTGAGAAAAGGACAGACAGTAAAGAACAAAGCAGGGTGTTGTGTAGCAGCCATAGCAAAAGTTTGCTGGATCTCCTCATATAAGCTAGGTGACAACACTGCTGCAAAGCTCTGATCCTGTGAATACCCACTGAGAGCAGATGTTATTTGTATTACAGCTTAGTGACCCATTCATATACATGTTTTTGGACACTTCTAAAGACAACCAGCTTTGTGTAGTGTTACTTGAAAATTACAAAGGAAGCTAAAACCTGGTGCAGTAATTGAATTCATAAGGAGGTAGAAGCCATTCAGATAACATGGGAGATAAATAGCACAAAAAGATTTTAGAACAACACAATAAAATATCTAGAAAGAAGGTTACCAATGGGCAACATGACCAAGGTAAAACATCCATTTCTACCCCAGAAATAGGCAGAGGAGATCAAGGAGGCAGTCAATGCTCTTTGCCCAAATTACATCTCTGATAAATCTATGGAAAAAGCTGCTTCTAGACTAAATACTGAATGTCTTATCCCAGAAAGACATTTCTACATCATTAGAGGGTAAATGTGTGGATTGAGGAGCGCATGGATGGTCACTACTCTCTGCACAGTGTGAGCATGCTGAAAAGAGACTGTGAGCTGGGCTATAGTAAGTGACCAGGGGCTCAGTTAGTTTAGGTTTGGAGCTAAACCACTGAAGTTTACAGGAGAGCATGGGGATTTCCAGGATACAGTTTTCCCTTACAGCAGCTAGGCCATATGGTATTAAGGAAGAAATTCTTTACTATGAGGGTGGTGAGGCACTGGAACGTGTTGCCCAGAGAAGTTGTGGATGTTCCATCCCTGGAATTGTTCAAGGTCAGTTTGCATGGGGCTTTGAGTAACCTGGTTTAGTGGGAGGTGTCCCTGTCCATTCCCCAGGGGTTGAAACTAGGTGATCTTTAAGGTCCCTTCTAACCCAAACCCTTCAGTGATTCTATATGTATTGTTTTACTGCATCCTCCACCAAGATAGAGACAATTCTCCCTTTAAATCCTATATAACAACTAATTGTTCCAAGTACTCTCTTGGTGGTTGTGTTCAGCAAAAAGAAATTGTGCCCTGATAGCTTCTTATAACTTTGTTGTATCTGGAGGATAGAGTAAGCAGCAATACTTCTGAATTCTGACCAAGAAAAGGAGTCGGGGAAAAGAGACTTTAAATCAGCATTAACACTTCTCCCATGAATTAACGATGGCTCTTGTGCTTTCTGAAACCACGTACCCAGAGCTGGAATCTCCACTCAAAAACTAATGACCAAAGCTCTAAGCAACCTAATTTGAATTCAAGTTTGAACTAAACTTCAAAGCTAGCCCTTTTTCTTCATTGGAGGTTGTATCAGAAGGACTCTAGAGGTCCCTTCTAAACGAAATTATTCATTATTCTAAATGTAATTACTGGGTGGTAAAAATAAGATTATATTATTTTAACATACACTTTATATATCTTTACTGTCAAGCAGTAACTCCTGGTTCAGTTTGAAGAGTCTCTGTGGTTAACTACGAACTGTCTGGGGGGCTATCTCATGCCTTCCCAAAGCAGACTGGATAGTTTGAGTCTTTAAAAGAGAAATTTTATTTATTTATTTATTTTTCACACAGATGCTATTCCAAGCATTAGAATTAAATTGTAACTAACAAAAGACTGAAAAAAAAACAAAAAAACACAAAAGAGTATTTTAAATGGTATTCCATTTTCTAGTCACTAGTATATTATAAAGTAGTTGTTACTATTATTAATTACTTCTCCCTCAAGGAATCAGCTACATCACAGCTGATGTCATAAATTTACCAGCTCATGATGTGGTCAGAGAGAACATTAGAGGAAAAAACTAAGAGTATTATGAAAAATATCTTTATATATATGCACCAAGACATTCTTGTAGTTGGACCATACAAAATAAAAGGACACAAAAACGTTCCTTTCCTTCTTCTTCATAGCACCTGATGATCTTAAAGAAGAAATTCATTTAGGAATTTTCCCCTCAACATCAGCATAAAAATGCCTTTGCTCTATTTTTTTTTCTTTAAAACATGAACTTTGCTCTTTATCTTAAATGTAGACTTGCAGCCTTCTGCTTTTTTGAGTTTAATTAAAGACCAACTAAATTTCTCCTTACTCTCTTACTAAATGACTATTGAATGGATCTGTCTGGGTATGAACCTTATCTGGTCCTTTCCTTTCTCATTCCTAATCAATCGCTGCCTGAGTGTTAAGTGCTGGGAATGGCACATGTATCCATCATTCCCCAAGCGCTTAACTACAGGGACTCTGAAATGCTGGAGGAAGAAAACAAGTGACATCCAGGTAATGTATATTTTAAGGTCTCTGTCTTCAACAAATATTAATTACCTGTACAACAGTTTGCTCTCTGTTGTATGGTATCTCTGTTCTGGGGTCAGATCTTATTCTCCATTAGCATGAAGCAAGGTGAAATTTCACTCAACTTTTGACAAGATTAAATGAACTCAGAGCTCAGGGGAGAGGTGGGATGCAAGAAGTGATTATGTATTGTAATATTTTGCTGATCAAGTTAAAAGCACATGCAGTGCTCTCAACTCTATGTGATGTCTCTCCTCTGCTCTCAGCAAACTGGACTAATGAAATGATGCACCCTCCTGAAAAGCCAGGCAAAAATTCCTCCCTTTCCCCTCACATATGCTTCTTTGGCCTGCCAGATTACAGTGTTCCAACATTCTCCTGATAGAGTGCATGTATGTTGGATTTCACAGTTAGTCTTCCTTCTTAGTTACTGTTTTAACTCCTTTTCTACTACATGGTAATATTAATCATTAATCTTAGATCATCTAGACTGCAGAGGAAGTTCTTTTGCAAAGGTAATTTGCGTGATTAAACTTGTAGGTGAATTTTGCTTGGTATAGGTTTATAAGCACTATCTATTCACATGCCCTACATTAGCAATCACAGCTTTTTAGCTAAAGAAATGGGTTATGTTTGTATACAATTATAGCAAAAGATGAAACATGGAATACCTGATGAATGAAGGAATCCTATGAGTGGATACCTTGAATTTACCATACATCCTGTTTGGAGAACAAATGTTTATTTTTATTGAGCATCATCCTCATTATTTGACTCCTAACTTTCAAAACGTTCAGAATTATTTCAGTTTTGTAAAGTCTCCAGGTAATTTTCCCTTGAGGTCAATGTAGAATATAACATGGAAAACTCTGAATAGTGCAAGATCAAGAATGACTTTAATAGAACTTCCACAAATATCATTTTAATCTTTGGGTCTTCAGGTACATTAGCCACTTTCAAATTCTTCTGATCTGTATTATAACATGTTTTACCTGTGAAACTGTAGAAAGTGTCTTGCTAATATCCATAGTTATATTATTATAACGTAAATTATAAAGATATGTATATATCATCCTTCCTTCTTATTACTTACTAAAGATTTTATTTTTTATCAAAGAAATGATTTGTCTCATTGTGAGTTATTTCATCATGAATATCAGAAACTGATGTGAGCGATCCTTATTCTAGTGAAGACCCAACTGTGGGATGTCTTTAGACACTATAGATTGCTCACTTCAAAAAATATATTTAGACTGAGTCAATCATTCATATGTTTTGTTCCAGAAACTGACTATAATTCTTAAATGCTTCTTGGAAGTGATCTGTGACATATGCCAGGTGATATCATTACAGATGTCTAACAGGACCTAACAGGACAGGCTTTTTTTTTTTTTTTTTTTTTTTCCTGACATGCATACTCGACAACGCTTTACGCATTTGATTTCTGAGAGCATTTATTGTATTTATTGACTGTAATGTGAAGCTTCTTTTCCTCTTGTAATCATATCTTCACTGTTTCTCCTCTTCCCTTTTCTTTTCTTTTTTCTTTTCTTTTCTTTTCTTTTCTTTTCTTTTCTTTTCTTTTCTTTTCTTTTCTTTTCTTTTTTCTTTTCTTTTCTTTTCTTTTTTCTTTTTCCTTTCCTTTCCTTTCCTTTCCTTTCCTTTCCTTTCCTTTCCTTTCCTTTCCTTTCCTTTCCTTTCCTTTCCTTTCCTTTCCTTTCCTTTCCTTTCCTTTCCTTTCCTTTCCTTTCCTTTCCTTTCCTTTCCTTTCCTTCCCTTCCCTTCCCTTCCCTTCCCTTCCCTTCCCTTCCCTTCCCTTCCCTTCCCTTCCCTTCCCTTCCCTTCCCTTCCCTTCCCTTCCCTTCCCTTCCCTTCCCTTCTTTCCTTTTCTTTTCTTTATTTTTTTTTCCTAAATCTATCCATTATTTCTTTTTGTCATTTGCCTGTGCTACTTTCTGTTTTCTCATAGCATAGTTCATTATGGTATCCCCTTGCCACTTTCCTTTCCACATTGTACTCACACAGCAAGAAAACACTTTTTCTCCACCCACGTGCATTAGTAGAAGTTTTCCCATCAACCTTCAGAACAGATGGCCGTTCATCTGTAGTATTTCTGTGTGATTTATTTGGATGCAAAGTTTATTAAAGCTCTTGGCAACATCCCTTTGACTGGATGGATATTATTACTGGTGGTCATCATTGTATTCCTTTCTTCTCCCCTCACTTTGTCTAAATGAAAGCAATCTAGCTGGATCCTGTATCTACAGACTAAAATGTGGTAAGTCTAGCACAACTGAGAGAAATTCTAGCCCCCTTCCACAAGCAAATACTGGCTCATTTCAAGTTTTGCTCCATACTGGAATAAAATGAACCAAAAAAAGACTCCCGTAAAACGTAGGAAAGCATTTGTATTTTTATTTCCTTTGAGCCTATTCTGATACGATTTTGCCTATTTGTTCTTTCTAACATGACATACATTTGTCTCCGTATTTATCTCATGTCCTTGTTTTTATTTTTGCCAACATGGAGGATTTATTATTTTAACTAAAAATAACAAACACAATCTTTTAGCTCAGCATGAAATGTTTTCCTGTCCCTTGAGAAACAGCATAGCTTTCTCAGCCTTTTCCCACAAAATGATTCTCCTCTGAGACTTCATTCTGGCTGGTATGTGTAGATTTACAATACGTCATGTATGAAACTATCAGCACCCTGGATTTGGAAGAAAGGACGTTATCTTTGAAAGAAAGAAGCTCTCTTCTGTTTCTGTTCCAGTGATGCTGGAAGAATCAGAGGCAGTGTAGACCTCATTGTGCCAGGAAGGGCTGTGACTGCATTGCAGAATTAAGACTGACAGGACATCCTAGTTAAAAGTGGGGTGGACACTAATGGCCCTCTTGCAATTCTTCCCTCATTTCCTGGAGAATGCAAATACAATGGCACTGAGGTTTAGAAATGAGATGGAAAGGACATCACATAAGAGTCAGACCTACAAATATCTACATGGAATGAAATTGGGAGACTCAAAAAGATTAAGTGATTTGTTCTACACTGTTTCTTATGAAGTGAAAGAAATAAATTGAGCAGAAGTGATGACTCATCTAAGGCCCTCGTAAAGCTTACCTCCTTGGAAAACTCATTAAGTGTTAACATCTGCTAATGCTAATGTTAATGTTAATGTATCCTTACCTCATGGATAGGGACCCAAGGTCCTGTCAGCCTGTATATCAGGGTTTCTTCCCATGTAAATGGTAGCAGGGGAGGTGAAGTGAAGAAGGAAAAATGTACATACCTAAATCTCACCCTGACATGGAGTAAAGATGGAACTAGAGTGAATGAGAAAATCTGGGAGCTGGGAATTTTTTACATGTCCTACAGTTTAGGTAAAGCCTAAGAATAAAATCTATAGCTTCAAAGGACGTCTGTCTTACTGACTTATGAAACTAGCAGTCAAAAGCTAGGTACCCAAAACTCCTATAGTGTATGGGAGAGATTATGGTGACTGAAAATACCTGGGAGAAGCCAAAAGGCTGAGTGGAAATATAGACTGGATATAAAAAGTAGTAGAAGTAGTTGATACACTGGAGGGATGTGCTGCCATTGAGAGACACCTTGACAGGCTAGAGAAATGGGTTGTCAGAAATCTCATGAAGCTGAACTAAGAAAAATGCCAAGTCTTGTTTATGGGGAGGAGTAATGCCATGCAACAGTACAGGCTGCAGGTTGAGCAGATGGAAAGCAGTTTTACAGAGAAATACTTTGGGGTCCTGATGGACAACAATCTGTCCGTGAGCCAGCAATGTTCCCTGGTAGTAAAATAAAAGAGCAAAAGCATCCTGGATTGCTTAGGAGGAGCCAACAAGTGGAGGGAAGGGATCCTTACCCTCTTCTCAGCACTGCTAAGATGCATCTGGAACAGTGGGTCCAGTTCTGGCATGGCCCAGCAAAGGACTCAGCAAAGGGCCACTTAAATAGCCAGGAAACTGAAGCATCTGACATGTTAGGAGAGGCTGAGAGAGCTGAGATTGTTCAGCTTCAAGAGAAGAAAGCTCATGAGGGATTTCATCAATGTGTATAAGCACTTGTTGGAAAGCAGTATGGGAGAAAGAGCCAGAATCTTCCCAGGAGCTCCAGTGACAGGAGAAGAGGCAATGGGCACGAACTGAAATACAAAAAAAAGCCACTTAAACCTCACAAAAAACATTTTTTACAGTGAGGGTGAGGCAGGTGGCCCAGAGCAGTTGTCTCCATCCTTGGAGATACTCAGAATGTGACAGGACAAAGCCCTGAGCAACCTGTTCTAGAAGGGGAACTTCAGAGGACCTTTCCAACATCAACTGTTCTGTAATTCTGTGAAGCTGTATAACCCAGCCATCCTGAAAGTATGATGAGAAAGATGGGGCTTTTATTTCAGTTCTCTGGCCTTCTGGTTTTCTTAGGGAATCAGCTTCCTGGTTTCTTTATTCATTATCAGATTTAAAGAATGCTTAAATCTTTTGTTTAGAAAAACAAAACAACAAAAAAACAAACAAAAAAATAACCAAAAGCTTCAAGAAGAGAATGTGAGCAACACACTGTAGCACACTTAACATTCTGGTATTTGAATAATTCTCTCAAGATATGGAGATACTGGTTACTTTTTTATTTTTAATCAAGCACAATGATGATTTAAACTCAGAAGAATGCTCTAGTCATTGATTTACTGCATAAAATAGACATCCCAGAAAATTGTTTCTGCATCTGTTCATTTTCTGCAAGTCAGGTATGCTTTCAACGTGCCAGTCTTGGTTTGAGAATATCACCTATGCAAAGGCAGAAGCTAACAGTGTTAGGTCTCTCTGTGCTTACTACAATGCAAGGACTTTAGTGATGGCTCAGTATTGCATTTTGGCATTATCAGTTTCTTTTTTCCAAGTCCGGTCTGGATAAGACTTCCAGGTAGGATGTGTAAACTGATACAATAAATCTGCAGCGGAGTAAGGAACATGCCCCAGATGTGTCAGATCCTAAACTAGTACTTTTCCTTCTAAGACATCCTTCCAATTTGGAAAGAGAAGGAGAGTTTGCCCTCCACAAATCTTGAGAAAGAAACAAGGGCAAAACATACTACCCTCAAGTAAATATATCATGTTTCTTAGTTATCCTTTGAAACACTTAACCTCTGAACAAAGTCTTATTGTTCTGAGAAGAAACTACATAGATTAAAGAATATTTTCTTCCAAAATTCTCAGCCATCCTTTTTTCCCCACTGTGAAAATAAAACCAGTTTTCCAGTTTGTCTCATGAGATCTTTGGATGATGACAACAGACTGTTCTGCAAACAGCTGTTTCAGTACCTGGTGAATTTGAAAAGTATTTGGAGGTACTTCAGCAGCAATATCTACATCCAGAATAAGAAAAACGCAGCCATACTCTTAATACTAAGGTAAAACTGTGAGTGAAAACAAATTTCAGCTCAGAGACTGGAAGTAAGTTAGTTTCTGTGGTAGCTGCACTATAGCTGTTGTAGATGCAACATAATTAAAGTCTGAATTAGAATTTTTTCCATACTGTACTTTGTTTTCATTGGGATTGATGCTTGATCTGCTGAGTTTGTTTTAAGGTGCATAAAAACAAACTGTTCAGTTGGTCTTCCTCACATGTTTAGCAAGTCTGTTGAAGGATCTCCAGCAGTCTTTCTGAAGTTAAAGGAGGGAAACAAATTTTAACACAGGAAATTTTTTTCCATCTCTTTTTCTAAAATGACTTAAATAATCATCTCTTTGTCTAAAGAATCTCTTTGTAACTTATTTCCTTGTTTTGTTTCCCTAATGGTTTGTACATCTTGAGCCTCCCTTCTTTCTGAGTTCTTCTGAATAGTTTTGTTAGTCTGATTTTGCTTCCACAACCTTCTAGCTAAAGACAACAAAGCAGAGACTCTTTCTGGGTTCCTCACACTGCTACTGTGATTGCTTCATTATCTACAAAGATCAAGGGAAACAAGAGCTCTCTTTTGCTTACAACATGGGAAACCTTCTTTTCTTCACCCTTCATACTGTGTGTACCTACTCTGCAGCTGCATTCCCCCTGAAAAAATTCTCTGTGGAAATAATATCTGAAATAGAGAAAAAAGGCTTGTTTTTGTTCCTTCTCCACAGCATACACTCCATGGTGTACATGGGATGGAACTAGAAGGTCTGGCAGCAGAAAAGCTAATTTCTAAAAGAAGCTTTGTGCCATCACATCACTAAAAGTCTGGTCAGTCAGCAGGATGACAACTGATGTTTCTGACCTCAGTTCTTGGCTGCCATGTAACTACTCTGTCTCTTCTCCAGTACAAAGCAGTCCAAGATGGCTTAATAACAAGCATCTTTGTGTGAAAAGATTTTCCTTGCATCTGTACCTCAACTTGCCCTAATCCAAGTATGATTCTCAGCAGTGGTACACAGCTGATACACATGACCTCTAGCAACCAGCAGCTGTTAGCCCAACCATAGAAAGACTCGATTTTATTTTTCAGTAGTGCTCTGGTGGCATGAGAACATGAAACTGCCGCTCTCCATCTACTCTTAGCTTTGCTTCCTGCTTCTGCTGTCTCCCTTGATATTGCACATCTGCCAGGAGACACAGACGTAATCCCAGACCTCTCTTCTTCTTCTTGTTCTCCTTGTAACCTCCCCTCACCAACTATTTCAAGGTCATGTTTTTGATTGTTCATCAGCATGAATTAGCAATCTCTTTGTCTTGTCATTAACACTGGGTGGAGACAGAAGGAAAACTGGTCTTTACGCTGTCTGATATAAGAAAGACACTTTAGGATGCTCGTCTTTCTAGGATTTCTGCATGTGACAAGTAATATGATAGGTTAAAAGTGCAGAAACCTATTATAGGCATTCTGAGCAGTCCCCTGCACCACCTGTTAGCTCTATACAAGCTCTAGACCTAGAGCTGCCTATAAGCCTTCAAATTAGTACTCCTACATTGTCTCCTGAAGTAGTAAATGACACTTGTATTGATCAGGAATAACACCTCTCAAACATATATTGCCACACTGTTGCCTTGTCCTTTAACTAGCATTGTCAGTCTGTTTCTGTGATATTGAGTAAAGGTGAGGGGTATTACTCACCTGACAGATTTAGGTGATCCAAGCCCAACCTGGAAAGTCCCACTATTAAGGGTTGTACTCTGAGTTTTTTTTACTGTTAAGCAGGAGAGTCTGCCACTATTTAAAATGAATGACATTTCAGAATATTAAATCATTAGAAAAAATAGTTAAATGTAATCATTTGTGGAGTTTACACGTTTTTCCTCTGGACCTTCATGCCATGGTGATAGTATTAAGGTGATGTCATTATATTGCAGATGTAACATTGAAACAGCAGGTAACATTCCACGGTACAGGCAGCATCCCTCTTTGTCTTCTTGCTACTATTTGTTTGCTTGAAAAAGGTAGGGGAGTGCACCGAGAGAGCAAAGCAACTGAAGGTGAAATATAAGAAAGCTTTGCTCTGCATGCTTCATCCGAAGACAATTTGCCTTCCTCCTTCTGTACCCTCACAAGATACAGAACATTTCTTCAGGGGTCCCCTGAATTTGCCTATTAGCCATTCTTTGTTGGCTTACCAGTTACACTGGTAGTGCTGGCAGCTTCCTTCGCTCATGTACTTGCAGTGGTGTACAAGCGCCTTGTGGCAAATACTCAGAAAAGATCCCCTCCAGTTTCAGGTCTTTCTTGTATTCATTCCTTTTTCTCAGATATTTGGTTGAATTAGCTTTCAACAGAAGTTCAAATTCTGTTTCCAGTTACTCCAAACATACCTGTTTTTATAAATAAGTCAACCCAAATGCAGTGTTTGAATTTTCACCAGTCTTAAACTGATTTGTTAGCATAAACAGGCCCCACAGACAAATGGAGTTCTCAAAAATTCACAAGAGGAGATCATTGTCTATCTTACTTTTGAAGGTCTGTTGCATAAATAATGTCTTATAGCCAGCTAATCCTCAAGTGGATATAGATATTCTGCACTGAAGCAGGTTTTTGTTTAACAGATATTGAGAAATTTAACATTGTATTAATAATTGTCATAATGATGAAAATAATCGTAATGAAGTTTTTTATGTTCTGACAGAAAAAGTTTGAAAGACATATATATTTTTTTCCAAAAAGTTTCCTGAAATCTGCACTGTGTTTGCAAAAACAACCCTTTTCTAATCAGAGTATTCTTAAATCCTTTGTAAAGCTCAAACTGATTTTGTTGTTGTTGTTATTATCATAGAAAGAGATATGGGGAAGTGGAAAAGGGTCCTCTATGTCTCTCTCAGGTTTGGATGGCATTCAAAATCTGAGTGCTGGCCTCTCTGAGATTCCCTGAAAACAATTTCTTTGTGTTCCTTAGGAAGGGAGAAAGGCTTTTTGCAAAAGTATCTTTCTTTTCATTTAACAGTACTTACATGTTCTCAACATTCCTTTACTAGCTTCAGTAGGTTACAACTTAAAAGCCTAGTGAAACACTCTTTATAAGGAATTTGTAATATCTGGTATTTAGTGCTTTCTTTCTAATCTTATGTAAAAATATTTAGACTATTACAGCATATCAGAAAATCTAAAGCTGCATTTCAGAACCTACTGCTAGACCTAGACTTAATAGGTAAGGCTTTGCAGACAGAAAAGAATTTTCCTGAAATCTGCTGGCACTGGAAACATTAAGGTAGTACATATTTTCCACAGGTTTTCTTAAGTAGTCTGAATGATTTACTTTGAAAAGCAAGTAAACTGTAAATAAATATAGACTGTTTTTTCCCCATATTATCTATACACAGCTATTTCTTCAAATTTACCAGAACTACACAAAAGTCTTTAACAATCTGAACTGATTTATTTATTTATTTATTTATTACTATCCTGGCAACAATTCTAAGGTTTCCAATTTTCAATCCTTCTTCATTTACAAGCTTACAGATCAAAGACAGCAAGTCTCAGAATTCAATTCCTTGTGGAATTTCAAGACAGTTCCTTGGTGTTAATATATGGTGGTACTCTTTGATTACATGATCACATATTGCTTTGTCAATGTCACTTCAGCTACATCAGGGTACAGATTAAACAATGCTTAATTACTGATAAGCTCCTTGGTTTATTTCACTTCATGTAGCGTGGCCCCAGGTCTTATTTATTCCACAGCACTCAAATCTTCCTAAAAAGACAGAAATGTTAACTTCTTCATAGTCTCTTCCATTACTGCTGTTACTGTAACCTCTTTATCTCTGAATATTCCCACAAAACTCCTGAGTTGTTTATTATTATTATTATTATTATTATTATTATTATTACTATTATTATTATTATTATTATTATTATTATTATCTGGAGAACCAACATATGGATGCGTTAAGGTGAAAAATAGACATTAATTTAGCGATCTGTTTGTGACTCCAAGAGACTAACAGAATATAAATGTTATAAAGCAAAATGTGTTCATGACCCTGTGCCATTGACTTGTTACTGTGAATGGAAATATAATACTGGAAACCAGTGATGGAAGCAAAAACGAAATCCTACCTCCTGGAACAGACGCTTGCCTTCAAGTCATGCTTTGTGCAAACATGGTTTTATTTCAGTGCTCACTGAAATTTTGTCTTGAGAGGAGCATTGAATTTTGGAAAAGCCAAAATGTCTAATTTGAGGTTTGATTTTTTTTTTTTTTTTAATGGAGCTTCAAGCTTTTAGAAATGTGATGTACTTTTTCTATGATAATGCAATCTAAAAATGAACTACTCTGTTTAAACAACCTGAAATTACATGTTCAATAAAAATTGGCCCACCAGAAATTATTTAACCTGAGGAATAGATGCTGATTTGGAACAAACCTCTATTTCAAAATCTTCAAATCCTTTATGCCCCATACATGGAAGTGTTCAAGCCCAGTTTGGATGGGATTTTGGACAACATAGTCTAGTGGAAGTTGTCCCTGCCAATGGCAGGGGGGTTGGAACTAGATGACCTTTAAGGTTCCTTCCAACCCAAACCATTCTATGATTCTGTGATTCTAAGATTGATATAATAGAACTTGCAGTCTGAGTTGTGAGTACTTGACACTCCTGCAAATCAAACAGTATGATCCCAGTTACACTGATGCCTATCAGTAGATAATAAACACAACCAGCAAACACCTGTGTGAAGATTGGGTAAATGACCTGCCCAGATTCACACTGAGATTTTTTGGCAGATGTTCATTTGGAATCCAATCTCTTGGATGGGTTTCAACAGCCTTAAACAGGAGACCATTATTCATTCTTTTCCCGCAACTTCTTGTCCACTCATTGCACAGGTTTCAACTTTTGCTACAAATGAAACAGTTATCCTTCAGAAAATATTCCTTTCTCATCACACACCCTAATTCATCCCAAAAGTGGAATTCTGTGTACAAAGAAAATGTGATCACACAGTTCAAATTCTTTTCCTGCTGTACATGTAAGGAGATGATATCCTTGACGAGCCAAGGAAACATGGTTTAAACAAAACTACTGAAAAACAGATGCAAAACTTATTAAAAAACTGGGTCTGTCATCTGGGGTTTGAAGAAAAGTGCATTTTGGTGCAGACAAGTGCCAACTGAAGTAGGATCAATCAGCTATAAAAATATAAAATGAGGAATGGTCTAGACCCAAGTCCTCTCTCTCCTAATCTTGGAACCTCATCCCAATACATTGTCAATTTACATACCTCAGACTTCGTATTCTGACTCCAGTCTGATGGTCTAACCATTCCCACTTTAATCTGCCTAGGGTCCCCAACTCTGGATTTCCCCACATTGACAATGGCAGGGTCCTTGATCAACAATTACCTTTCCTACATTACTGCACCAGTTCTTTGTCCTCCCGTGAGTACTCAGTGCTTCTCTCAGCATAGCTTAGATGTCAGCAGATTTGTCAGGCAAGGAGATGGTACACCCTGATGAAAAAGCTGTTGCCCTTCCCAAACAAAATTTTAAGGCCTTAGTCTACAGCATGAAGTAAGTGAAATGTTACAAGTAAAACCATTATATTGATTATTCATAGAGGAGGGGAAAAAAAAAAAAAAAAAAGAATTTTCACTAGTTTCAGTTCTAAATGTCCCAAGGTTGTTTTGTCTGAAGCAAATCCTTGACAGACGTTTCATCCTATCTACAACCAAATGTGTGAGCAACTGAACTGGAAGGTAATTTCAGAGCTATCTGGTTCTCCTAGAAAAACTTATTATCTTGCTCTTTGTTCCTACTTCTCACAGCTTCTTAAAGAGGTATTCTTACCTTGGCATATTATAATTAATATTAACTGAAGTGGGAGAGGTGTGTTCATAAGCAATTAACAAATATGTAAGTTTTTAACACCGTGACACTGATGGACATGTTGCAAATAGAAACTGTAAATTCAACAATTAAATTATTTATCTGTGTTTCCCCCTATCTTACCCTGTCTTCCTCATGGCAGAATGCAAAATGACCCTTCCTTCCCCCCCAGCTTCATTCTTGCAAACATTTCTTGAGCTGATATTCCTGTATATGTCTGCAGCCAGAATTAAAAGAGGTAATATCCACATCAAAAGGAATCAGTAGGATCCAAATGAACATTGCAAACCTTTTAATTGACTTCCTTGTAAGAGGACTAATTCGTGGTCTTAATAGCTTGTTGAATATACAAGCCTGTTTAGTAGTTACTTTCCTTTATTGTAACTCCAGTCGCACAGGGAACATACTTCTGTTTCCACTTAATTTGCAGACTGGACACCAAGTGAATGTTAATATATTGCTGCAGCTTATTGCCTGCAGTTCTGCTGCTTCAAAGGCAAGCCTTTCCAAAAATAAGCAAAGCTTCTCATATATCTTTTTTTTTTCATTTGTATGGTATATTCCAAGTTTTTCTGAAATAATGGTAGTAGGTTACTCTTCAACCATCTTATTACCCTTTATGGTTTACCATGAACTGAATAAATGTTTACACAAGTAATAACGTTTTTTTTGTTTGTTTGTTTGTTTTTTCCTGTGCATTTTTGAGTTCTCCTGGATGCTTTGTATACATTCTGGAAAAAGTGTCGCATTGGTTTAAATGGCTTCTGATCTCTTTTGTTCATTCACTTTACAGATAGCTTATGATCACATTCTTCATATACTTTCCTTCGAAGCCTAGTCTATGGTTTATTGAACTTTATCCTTAATCTTTTTCTGGAAAAACAAACAAACAAACAAAAACATTTAATATTTTTGAGTCTTTAGCAACATCATAACTGTGACAAAGACAATGTTTTAACCAACCTTTATCCCTCTTACACATGCTTCACCAAAATAATGGGTGCTTTCCACTCTCTTAGCAATTCTGTTTTTAGGACAATATCAATGGCTTTTCTTATGCATGTTCAGTTCTATCCCCTAGTTAATCTATTACTCTTGCAGACCTCTATGTCTGGATGAACATAATGAATACATATATTAATCAGAATTTTATTTTGCTATGCAAGCAAGAGAACCTGGTGTCGTATTTCATTTTCATTCTGTGTAATGATTTAAAACAGCATATAAAACACTTATGGTACTAAATACGTGACATCATTCATTTCCATAAAAGGGTTTGTACTCACTCAAAAGGAAACGGATTCTGTCATTCAGAAAATATGCAGACTTGGGTGGATAAATAAAGTTGGGAAAGGTGCAATACTGGACATTCGTTTTATAGCTAGTCTGATAAGAACACGTATATTTATTAGTTGAAAGGATGATTCTGTGGTGTCTCTTTCATCACCTTCAAAGTACCCCAAGGCTGCTGTGATCCTCTTCTAAAGGACAGTAACTGGATTAGATCAAAGATCCTCTAACAGTGAAACCAGAAGTTACATCAAGACATAATATTTTTAGAAGCAACTCAACCAGTATAGAAAATGTTTCATTTGTTTTTATTTCTTAGCCTATTAAAATATCTTTTGTTACACTTCTAACATTATTCTAACTCTTGTCTTCCTTTCTTTCTTCCACCCAGTCACAACTGCATCAGGACTGGCAATGGAAAAATATTTTGTAATTCACATGAATACAGGAAAAAGATTTTTTTTTCCAACATGTAGAGTGTTCTGAGAGCTGATTAATCATTCTTTAAACAAGATACAAATTCAATAGACATGAACAAGTCCTAGCTAATGTTACATTAAGAAAGACACTTCAGTGCTCTGAGGTTTAAACTTTAATGGGAGTATTGACGTTGACGCCAAACCCTAGTGAATGCAGTAGCTGTTCAGGCACACAGGGATTAAGCGGCAAAAAGAACTCTGTTGTGAGCTGGCCAGACTTGAAGTTTAAGCAGAACATGTATGTATGCTGGAGCAGATGGGAAATAAGGAAGCAGCGTCTGTTCTCCATGTCTTCTTTTTTTTTTTTTTTTTTTTTTTTGCCTTGCTAGGAAACAAAACAATATACTTGTAACTTTCTAACTATCTCTTGCTTCCTCTGAACTCAGCAGGAGGCAGGAGGCATCCCTTTGCCTGAGCGGCTGTTTCTGAGCCTGGCCTGGTGTGGTGTGCCTCCTGGGATGTGCAATTTATGACTCATCATTGGCTCAGTGCTCAAGCCATTAAATGCCCATTTCAGACAAGCAAATCAATCGTAGACTAGTGAAAACTAATGTAAATATTTCATTGCATCTTAATCATAATTCATATCTTAATCTACTGTTCCCAGATATATTTATTTGACTACATTACAGAGCAAGAGTAGAGTCTTTTGGGCTTATATTTTTTTAAAAACTCCAATTCTCGCCAATCTCAACTTTATAAATTGACTGAACTGCTTTTTCTAGCCTGGTTCTCCTCAGGGCTTTCACCTCTTTGGAGTGGGTATAAAACAAAGTTATTTTAAGGAGAAACAGGCCAAGAAACAGAGAAAACAGCTAAGAAATTAAAGGAAAAGACTTGTCAGTTTACGTTAAGTCAGTACCTTGGTATACTTTTATCCAAGATTAGCTGGACTAGAGTATCATTCATGTACACTCAGTACATACCTAAGGTTTTGAAATCCCTTAGTACAAGAGTTTGTAAATGCATAGGTTGATCAAGCTACTGTACAAAACTGTGAAAGAAGAATCCTACCAAAACTTTTCAGTATGAAGACAGCTCCCTGTCTGAGGAGGTCTCTGAAGAGTCACTTGCTGGTGGCTGAGAGGGTGTGATGGGAAAGCAGCATTAAATTTTGGCCTTGCCCTTATGCTCTGGCCAAGACATCTGCTATTGACCATTACCAGCCACAGGAACACCAGGGTAGCTGGCCCTCCGAGACAAGTGAGTCTGTGTGGTCTCATGAATTAAGACAAACAAACGTATATATACTGAGAGTGGGAGAATATTAGTTTGATTCAAAATCTAAATAAGAATTAATAAAAACATAGACGTAGTTTTCATTTGTGTGATGGCCAAAGGACAAGCATAGAAATGAATCACTGGTGCACTCAGAAAGTTTTATAAAAAAATAAATGTCTCCATGCAAATATGATTTTTTTTTCTTGTTTTAGGAAAATGGTAGCAAAGCTGTAAGGGTCTATGAAAACTATTTAGGTTTGTTGTCATTTAAATAATGTCTGAAAATTAATTTATATCCACCCTGCGTAAGATCACTGACATAAAACTTTTTCCCAAAGGACCTTGACATGTAGAGAGTTAATGGAGGGGGCAAACACATGCATCGGGAATATGACAAGTTAACTTTAGTGTTTTAGGGTGCAGAACAAACAAAAAACTTAAAGAAATTCACTTGAAACAAATGGACAGATACTGCAAATACCTATGAGAGTGGATGAATATAAAGGGAACTAGAGACATCCAAAATTTGGTCTGAATTTCTGGGTAGACCTGTGTGGTGCCAGGAGTTGGACTCGATGATCCTTATGGGTCCCTTCCAACTCGGAATATTCTATGATTCTATGAAAATTTGAAAAGACAAAAGAAGATTTTAAAAAAAAGAAAGTGAAATAACATAATGAGAAATTAGCTGAAACTCAACTATTAAGTCCAAGAGACAAATCTGGAGAGAAGTGTAGCATATTGCAGAGGAAATATGCTGAACTGATCTCCTGCAAACTAAGAAAGCAATATGTTAATTTTGTCTAAGTCCATGTTTAAAACTTTCATTTTGAAGTTTAGTTGGATATTTTCTTGAACCAAAATTGAGCTTAGCTCAACTAAACCAAATAGTTCTTCTCACTATCCAAAATGCTTCAACTAACAACTCACATGGAACAGTGAACATCTTAACCTTTGAAACAGGTTTCCAGTAAACAGACCATGAGCTATTTCTCCTGAGTACAATATTTGCAGCAGTAGTCAACCATTTGTGTCCATTTGTGGAACCATATATTTTGAGATGAGAAGAAGTTGGCTTTAAGTAACCAGCCTGGATACCTTTATTGTTTACTGCAGAATCAGCACATGAACGAGGAACACAGATTTAAAAAAACAAAACAAAAAAAAAAAAAACGAACAAACACAAAGACATACAACTTCAGAGTACGTTACCTTTAGTCACCTATCTTGTGTGTAGGTCCTTCTGACAAGATTCATCAAACCTGGCAATAGCTATGTCTATGGAGACAGTAGGGCATTTTTGCACCCTGACTCTTTCATCAGCTACATTACCTATTTTGAAAATTTCTATTTTCTCAATTCAATATGGAGTTTGTGTTCATTTTACAAGTGGATTTTCCCACACTCCAAATCTGACTATTGCAAAGCAAGGAATGGCAGATGAGCAAACTTGTGAAACTGCAATGCATTAAAAGTTCCTCTGCACTTGAGGAATGAGGATGCCAGCAACTCACTGCCTTCCACATTCCTCATAACATGTTCCTCCATTGCTCCACCAAAGTGCCACAGCAGACATGAGCTCAGTTCATGGATCAGAGGAGGGCAGGAGAGTGAGGGAAAGGTCTGCCTCAGATTGGCAAGAATGCTGTATTGTGTAGAAGAGGACACTGTGCTCCAAATTCCCATCCAGCTGCTGTTCATATCCTCCATTATGGCCTGATCGTGCTTGAGGTATTCCACCAAGACTGAAGCAGCAGGAGAGCAGAGATTGTCAGAGAGCAAACACAGAGAGCAACACCACCACCTCCAGCCCTCTGGAATTGTTGTAACCTAAAGGTGTTCACTTGGATGGTTTGTGATTGCTGGTAATTCAACTGAAACTATGCTCAGAACAATGAAGCTGGCAACTGAAGCAGAAACTTGTGTTTTTTAATCTCCTCCCCTGCACTTCCACACTTTCACAGTGTTCCCATAATCTAGAAATCTCAAAACCAACAATTTGCCACATAATTCAGAGCAAAAAGAGTGAAATACTTGCATCCAGGTTCTCAGAGGGAGAAGTGGGAAAATCTACACTTTTCACAAATGTCAATTACGGTATTGTCCTTTGAGCACTCTCACAAATCTTTTCCTGTTCATTTTCATATAGAGTATAAGTACCTTCAGGAAGTTAGGTAACCCATTTCCAATGTCAATTAGTTCACATTCATTGAAAAGTACCAGGTCAATTATTGGCCTATAATTGGCTTTTTGAGAAGTAAATGACTCCCTGCTCAACTCAAACTGCTTCTAAACCAAGTTTATCAATTTGATTCCATGGCTTAGGAATCTAATTCATCAAAGAAATGAGCGTGGAGATAACAGACATTTCAGTAAAGATCTAACAAATAGGAAACACTTCCATTCTAAACTAAACAACCTTTGTGTACATTTTCTTAGAGCAGAGCCAGAATGCCTACCCATGACGGAGGGTAGGCACATGATGGAGGCACATAATCTTCACATGATGGAGGATTCGTATGATGGTACAATCAGACAGCAAATTCAGAATAAAAAGAAGACTGTGAACCTCTTAAATTTCAGGATATTACTGGTTTCAGAGACTCTTTAGACTCTTCTGTGCTTTATTTCACAAGCTCTTTCCCAGCCTTTCTTTACTCCTTGAGTGTTATGCGTTGTCTCCATCTCCCTCTCCCTAACACCATACTGGGAATTTTGTGTTACCTCCTGCGTCTCACCGCAATGTCTTCCATGCTGTTCCAAGCAGAGGTTGTGTTTGCACTGTTCCCACCTCTCACACATTCACCATTCAGAGTCCTCTTTGCAGCTGCCTACATCCCTTTAGTGATCTTTCATTTTATCTTTCCTAACCATGTTATAAACTCTGCCTATTTATTCTGCCTTGTCCTATTTTATCCTTTTCAAGAATTCAGATTATGTACGCACCATTCTCACCTCCCTGCCTCTACCAAAGATCCTGTATCTCTCACGCTTTAATATAAATAACATTTCGGCTGCCAAATGCTCCATCTATCCTGTGGTCCTCCCCCTTCCCTTTTTCCATATACTTTTCTCTGGTTTGCATACTGCTGCCTGGAAGCCAATCCTTCTCAGTACAGAATATTGAGCATTTTGGGAAGATGAGCAGAAATGAAAGCTGAACAAATTTATTGCAAAAAGTGGTGACTGCTGCCAACAAGCAGTTCTTTGTCTTGCTGGCAGTCAGAGAGGGGACTAATGCCATGGCTCTACTAAATATTTGCAGAAGCACACCTCTTTTCTCCTCATTTACATTCTTCACTACTCCAATTGCCAACAAACTGAGCAGGTTTCCTCTGGCTGCTGTGGCATACAGTATTGTCAGAAGTGTGGAAATGAATAAAATGCAATGATAAAAAATTACCTTGTCACATATTCTAACAAAGACATGTTGCCAATGTTAAAATGATGTCACACAAACTTAGGCATCTATGTACAGGCTGGTTTCAGCCAGTGTAAGCAGAGTTGCAGAACCAAGAGCTGATATGCTCCTGCACTGCAGAAACATGCACAGCTCACAGTGTCTTATATCTAGAAATGTACTATCAGTTGGGAGCATGGAAAAGAACTAAAAAAGGGTTAGCAAGCTTAAGGGGCTGATTTATGAAAAGATTAACAGTAGGACAGTTTACACAACAATTTGAAAAGAAAGTATCTAGTGATCTAAAAATAACAATATAAAGAGTAATCATTTGAGATAACTAATGAAAAGTATAAAAAATGCAAAACAAAGTAGACTGCCTAAGCAAGACCTACTAACATGAGGAATAAACTGGGATCAGTGTCACTATCTAGTATGCCTAAACTTAAAGTCATCTGTGGATGTCAAAATGATGCCTCTTTGATAGATTAGGTAGAATAAGATGTTGATATTTCAAAAGAAAATAATTTTAAAAGACCACATAGATGGAATAATCATCCTAGTAGGTACTCTTTCAATATCCCTATGGCCATATGAACTAAATGTCAGAAAAACATTCAAAGATTTATGAGACTTTTTAGTATTAGGTCAGAGGTTGGGCTGGGTGATCTTGGAGGTCTCTTCCAACCTAGACGATTCTGTGATTCCGTGAGATTAACATATGACGACTCCGGTTCTGTAAAACCTTAGATTTCCTTCACAATTTCTATTTAGGCCAAAAAATTTCACTTACGTCACTGATTTTTGTGATTTTTTAGAGATTACATTACTTCACTAATGAGGATGCTGTCTTCTATTCCAACATGAAATGTTGGACACTAGAAGGTGCATTTTTTTGCACAGTGCTAAAATAGTTATTCTCAAGTGATTTACTGGGGTCATTTTGAAACTATACATAATTTTCAGGAATCACTTAAATGAAAATCAGTGAGAACAAAACACCTAGGGCTGCATTATTCTGGGACAATGCGCAAGACAAATAATAGACATAGTACCTGTCATTATTGTTTCAGACATATTAGCACTTCATTCTTCATTCACTGTAGTAAAAAAGATCCCCTAATGCCCACCCTTGATGATTTTATCTTACCTAGTTTCTTTATCACGTATGGAAAAATATATATTCTTCTTTACTAATCCCATTAATGCTTTCAGATAAATGCCAGAATAAAATAAAATTTCTTAATGATCAGAATTCTGTTCATTTTTGTCAGCTTTTCTACATATTTATTCTATCAGACAGTGCCATGCTGTCTCATAATTTTAAAGCAAGTTCAGCTACTAAGACGAAATATTGTTTTGTACAAATCTTTGCTTAGCAGTGATTTTTGGGCCTCTAGAAAATGTGCATTTAATACAACAAATAAACACACTATTTCTTTAGACAAGCAGAATGTACTTCAGTGAAAAACTTTGATAAAGATATCACTGTCTAGAGAACAAAAATATCGCCACGTTCCAGATTTATCATACCAAATTATCTTTTACACTTGGACACTTCCTTGGACAAGTTCTGTGTAGACAGTAAAAGCTGTAGATCTTGGATGGGCTGACTCATGCTCTGAAGAGTCCTATGTCACAGTGAAGTGTCTGACATTAAATGGGATAAATTCAAGTGAAAGTGCTCAGTCTAAAATTCCATGTAGCAGACTCCAAAATTTAAACAAACACTTTGATTCCCCAAACAAAACCTCTGTTAGTGAGAGCATGCAAGCATAGCTCAAATATGCATTTCAAAGCTATCTAACAAACAATTTCAAAAGGCAAAAAATAAAACTGAGTATTTGGGGAAAGTAAAAAGACATGGTAAAATATTTTTCATTTTACAAGACAGATTATGAAGCAGAAACATGGCTATTCTCAGGTTGAGTTTGGGTATCTTTCAGGTTCACAGTAGTTTCTGTATCTTCACACCTGAAGTCCTCTGTGGAATTGTTCCTGCTTAAAGCTCCGCTCTCCATATTGAGAGTGTAGGAATGTGGCCCTTAGTTGAGATTTGTCAGGTAATGTCAAACAATTTGATATTGCCCTTTATAACATATTATAAGAAATTTCATTTTCAGGGTTGGAAGAACTTGATTCTACTTTGCTGGCAGTATCTAAGCTCATAGTGAGAAACTAATAGATTTCTTATCCTTGTCTCTAGCAAAGATCTTGAGTGCTTTCACAACTGATTTGAAAGAGACTGAATTTTCTGAAGATTACTTATATGTTCCCGATCATATCAGAGTGGGAAAATAGGAGTAAAGGACAAAAAAGCCACAGGATTCTAACCATGCTGGCCCACTGTAAGAAGGACAAAATTCAGTCTTGCAAGAAGTGAAAACCTAAATTACTTTTGGCTTATGGTTTGGCTTCGATTTCAATAGTTCTTTATCTTTGTTTTTCTGTAGTAACTCCCAACAGAAATCTATGCTCTGAAATGGAGCCTACTGAAACCATGCCAAAATGAAGAAGACAGATGTATTGATATCACTACTTAATTCAGCCAAAAGATTTTGGTTGACTGCAGGGTACAGGTGTGAGAATGAAGACACTGCGTATCTGCCAGTCTGCCTGCTCCCCATGATTAATGGCCTTGCACTTTCTGCTGTTTCTCACAGCTCCTAGCTTCTTGCAAATCCTGAGGGAAGGCAAGTAGAGGCTTGATCTGGGAGTCTCATCAGACTGTATGAACTCCATGACCTACCATTCTGGTATTAATAAGAAGTTTAAATCTGCATATGCATCCATACACATAGCTCAGTAGAGATATATTACTTGGCAAAAAAGCAACAAGAATGGTTGTGTAGGAAAAAAAAAAAAAAAAGGAAAAGAAAAAAGCTCACAGCAATCTCTAGCAGGAAAGGCAAAAATTAGCTCTTTGCAACCACTGGCTTTCAGTGACT
The DNA here is from genome assembly GCF_013377495.2 of Cygnus atratus. Taxonomy (NCBI): domain Eukaryota; kingdom Metazoa; phylum Chordata; class Aves; order Anseriformes; family Anatidae; genus Cygnus; species Cygnus atratus. Next base: position 85,220,038 of record NC_066363.1, on the reverse strand, counting down.
GAAATGTACTGAGATGGTAGATAATGATGTTACCACAAGGGAGTACAAAGTAGAATGTGTTAGGGAAAAAACGAAGAGGAGGGAGGTTGTCTGTATTAATTAATGATATTGTTCTCACCAACGGGGGTGAACAGCAACAACAACAAAAATAAAAAGGAAGGGAGAAGAGTCTGTGCATCCTGCAGGCTAGACAGCAGTACTAAAGGATTCAGTCACTTGGTCACCGTAGCAGGAACCACAGGATAGAATTAGATATCTTTTTTAAATGTACAGGTTCCCTCTGCTCAGGGCTGAATACCCCTGCAGAGTGATACTTGTTTCAGAAAGCCAGTCTGGCTTACCCTCTCTTAAAAAATACAGGTTAAAAGAGAACTAATAGCAGCAATCCCACTCCCTCTTCCCCCCATAACCGGATAAAGAGGTCATGCATTTAGAAAGCAGGATGGCCTAGGATTTTATTTGGGCAAGGAGACAAATGTTACTGCACTACTTTCAGCCCCAAGCTGCTTTGCACAGAGCAAGAAGAGTCTCTGCACTGTGCATTGAGTTACCTGGTGGCTCCCAAAGAGAGTGACACAGGTTATAGTTCCTCTGTGATCTGAGCTGTGAATGTGCTATAGCTAATACTATTGCATACTATTTGCATTGCTACTTATGATCTTTTCACCATACGCCATTCCAATGCATTAAGACTTATTTCCTACTGACTGGTCACATTCTTCTGTGTAAAGCAAGTATAATGTTCTTTTATTTTCATGCAATACCACTCTGCACTTAAAGTACACAGGAAAACAAAACTACCTAGTGCTCAAATCAGTAAAAAATGTCAAATCCACTATCTTTACCTGCTAACTTTATGAGCTCTGAGACCTAGAATATGAAGCTTTCCAGCTGCCTTATGGGTTCCTTTTTGAAAGCAAAAGATTGGGATTATTAATGTTTCAGCTATCAATAACTTCTTCAAGTTCCTACATGTTATAATATCTAGAGGTGATATTTGGGTATGTTGCTAAATATTCATGCTGGTAAGAACGGACTGTTATGAGTCAGACCTAATTAAACAGCCCCTTAAACAACCAGATAAATAAAAACGAACTGAGTAACAGGGACATACACACATAAACCTCAGATGATGTTAGCTTAGAAAGCCTACCATCATTAACTTGTTTTTATCTTAGTTTTAAGTGAAGGGAGCTGGTCTGGGGAAAATACATAATAGTTTGCCTCCAGTGCAGGCTGCAGCATAGTAGTTGGGTTGTTTTTGGTGAAATTTGGAGTGAATCTGGTTCAATTATTTTCTAAATAAATAAGCTTATGTTGAGACTGTGTGTAGCTAAAAAGACATAAATCATTCTAGGTTTCATAGTTCATGTTCAGAACTTCAGTGTAATCATTAGTTCTAATTTGTATTGTACATTCAAGCATGTTTCAAAAGCAAGATTGGCCTGCATACTGAAATACTTTTATTATTGATCACTATCATTGTGTAGTTATTTAGAAACACTGAGCTGAATAGTTGAGATGTTCATTCACTGATTCATTAAGAGATTTTGGCAATTCTTCATATCACTAGTTTCTGATCATGCAGGTATGTCCTTGAAATGACATCATAGCAGAGCAAAAGATAATTAAATTTCAGTCCTTTTTTGATAGCTTCAGGCTACCATCTCAAGTTGCTTTCCCGTACACTCTACTTTAACTTGAAATCAGAAGTATATTCTGAGATAATCCCCTTAAAGTAAAGAGAGCAGGAACTGCTTCTTACATTAGCCATTTCTACTCTTTGGGCCATTGCAAATTCCTCCTCTTTATTTTAGGGTGATATTATGTAAGTTCCCAACCTCTGTTTCAAAAGCTTATGGCAGCAGTCAATAGATAGGCCACATCTCCAGAACTCATCTGGTGGAAGGACTGGAAGAAATCTCTACATTTTAAAGATGCAGCTGACTTCCATTCCTGGGCTTCATTTAAAGCTAGAATTTGAATCCCCATAAAATCACTGGACAAATCTTTTCCTTTTGGCTTCAAAGACTGTTAGAATAAATGCCAAAAGTTCATATGTCATTCCCAAACATTTACCAAAACAGCCCCTACACGCATATTCATGTGAAAAGAATGCTAACATGGAAACCTCTGGAAAGAGAAACCTGCCTTGGTCCTGTGATCCCTCCCTCCTCATTCCTCCTTTAATTGGAGTGAGTAACTGAGTGTCTTCCAGGAGATATAAGCACGCTCCCAAATGCTTCTAGAGGTGCAAACTGTGAGGTTCTGAGACAGATTTCTACCAGACTACAAACATGGGTCTTCGGATTTTGATCAGACCAGTCCATAAAATGTGGTTTTGATCTGTATTGCCCTTCAGCTGATGAACAATACAGCAGAGAGGGTGGAGTCACACTCACATCTAGCTCGTTTCCTTTCCTTCCTTCATTGTCTTCTCTGTGAATCTCACTAGTAGTATCAATGGTAATGTCCACAAGTAGAAGAGACCATCAGCCATTCATTCCTTTCATGATATTCAAAGCAAACAAATTCTTTCTATAGTCATGTTCTCATCTTTGTTTCCCACACTGAGAACTGGCTCTGTGGTTGCAAGAGTGAGAAACACAGTGCTGTACAGAAATGTATGAGTAACTGACCTAAAAAAAAAATGGGGTGGGGTGGGGTGGGGTGAGAGGGGACATGAGGGCAAAGTCATTACACATCACATTCCATTCAAGGTACTGGGATTGTGGGGTGTAACAGAGCAGCTACTAGGTCACTAGGAAGAAGAACCTACCACTTCTCTTAGAGAAATGGAAATCTTCACCGTGTAGTTGTTGCTTAGTGCCTAAGCCTTGGGTTAACACTGAGGTCTCTCAAAAAGTCCTCAAGGGTAAAATGTATGTTGCTATGGAGTACAATGCTTACAATAATGATTTATTAATAATACATCTGGTTTTTTTCTTCATAAGAATCAGAACCCAAGAGGCCAGTTTCAGATTCATTCCAAATCCCACTGTTTCAATGCTAATTGCTAAAAATGCAGGAGCAACGCATTCTCTCTGCTTGGACCATCTGGCAAATTTCTCAGCTTTGCAGTTTGTTGGTCTTCAGAGTTACTCTGTAAGTTGTATACAAAATATTTCCGACCTCTCTAGCAGCAATGTGGTTAGTTACATGTTTACAAAAATAGAACAATAGAAATGCAGGGATTTTACTAACAAAGGTTGAGGTTTCAGATTAATGACAAGTCTAGAGAATGGAACGTTCTATTTAATAAAAATAAATATTCTCTTCTTACAATGTTTGACTGCTGTTTCCATCTTGTGTCATTTTTCTGAGATGGACTTCCGTAAAATAGTCAAATTCAATGGGTCAGATACCCTTTGATGTCTGAGAGAGGCATTGTAAGGTAACAAATTAAACTCTTAAAATGTGCTACAAACAAGACAATGGAGACTGCTGGTGACATTGTATCAGGTTTTCTTGAAAGTAAGACAAGCTGTACTGAAACTTCATTCAGAAGAGAATTCTGCCAAGCTAATTAGCCAGAATGGTTGTGCTTTGGACATGGTAACGTTAGATGGTTTCTAAGTACCCAACCAGCTGCAGATATGGTCTTGAAATTCTCACTCATGTTTGAGTCAACCTTCAGCCAACCAAGTGTCCATTGGTTTTATGTGGAATTACATACATAACTAAACAGGGCATACTCCAGTCACCAATACACTTACCTCTGGAATGCAAGAAGTATGATATATACTTGATATACTATATAATGATATATATCTAAGGTAATTACTTACATTGCCACTGAATATTCACTTACAAAAATAATGAGAACAGCTTCTTTATTACATCTGGTTCCCTGTTACTATAACTTATATAGCCTACGCAACCTTTCACAGATTTCTGGAGTTGCCTATGTCAGATCTTAGTTTATGATTACTTATTTAAGTAAAAATTGTAAATTGCCATGAGCAAGAATACAGAAATATGTTACATGAAAGTTATGCACACTGTCTACAAAGCCTTTTGCTAGCATGCCCACCAGGCCTCATCTAGCATCTCTGTGTCGATCTGGGGATGGCAAATGACTCTACACCTAGTGTGCCTCCTCTCACATGATAACTACAAATTCCTAAATCCTGCATTTCTCCCACTTCTAGTCCCTAAATTCATGAGAGATTATTGATTAAATATGTAATGTTTATTAATTAAATAAAATGTATTTGTCTGTGTTTGTATTTCCATTTCAAAAATTGTTCCCCAGAACGAGATGGTTGTATTTATATACAAACTCTAACAATGCACAATTTAATAAGGTAAAAACTCATCAAAATAATTTCAATACAAAACAAATCAATATGCAAATAACATGTCCCACTCCATCCATTTAGCCAGTGCCCTGAGTAATCTGAACAGGAGAGCTGCATGCTTTTAGAATACAAATGAAAGGAAACAGCTGGTGATAGACACAAGCTCATGGGCAAACTTTCTCCATAACGGGTTTTCTTTCATCATCAAATTGCACAGAAAGTACTTTTTAAATTTGGTTATGCTCAAGTCATTCAAGCTTTCATAGTAGGGAGAAATTACCTCTAGTATTGATTATCACAGACACGAACCAGCTGTGCTCTGTAGTCTGCTGCACTAATACTGATCGCTGGAAGAAACAGTGTTGGTTTTGGCACTTTATATGCAAACACAGTGACCAGTCTCCATGAGATGAAGCTGGGCCACATAACTTTGTGGAACTGTATTTAGGATTCATCAGTCCAGTATGTCAAGAGCCTATAGCCACGTGCAAGCACAAGCTTCCCTGAAGAACACACTCTGAAAATAACTCTCTGCCAGGGCATTGGTACAGGTGAGTGCTAAGACACACTAGAGAAAGAAGCTGGGACCTACATTCCCCCTTTGATCTGGCCAAAAGCTCTCTGCCTCTGTATAGCTCCTCTGATAAACTGTCAAAAAGAAAAAAATAACCCCTGGGCCCTATATACGAGAAAGCTACCACAAGGGGAGCTACCTTGCCAACAGTTTGATGGTATGGTATCCATTCACAAATGTGATAAAGATATGTAGATCCTTTGATTCCTCTGAGGTACACTTAGATTAAGAGACTCAGATTTTCTGGACTGAAAGCCCTCTGAAGCCATCAGGAAGAAAACAAATCTGAATTTACCTTTTCCTCCAGAGATCTGAACGATATCTAAATGCGTTGAAGAGGAGAACTGCAATTTTGGCACTCTGAAAAACTTATTGCTACTCTAAGGCTTTGTGCTTGTGATCTCTGGTTATATCAAAAACACACTTTTTTTTTTTTCTTTTTCATTGCTTTTGCCAGACATCCAGCATGTTTCCACAGAGCCACGGTCACTCATATGGTGTGATGAGCCATATGGCAAAGAAATGCCTAAAAATTGTCCTGGGGAAATGCTGTGTGAGCAGTTATAGAAATCTGAGACCTCAAGATATCATCCAGCCCATTCTTCTGCTCTGAGGCAGGTTCAAAGGTATTTGACAGGTCCTTGCCAGATATATTTCCAGTTTCTCCTTACACCTCCTCAACAACAGGTCTCATGATGTTTCTTGTTAACCAGTGAGACAGCTGAAAAGCTTTTTCTGCTTGCCTGTCTTCAGTTTCCCAGAGTTGCTTAAGCCCTACCACCTCTTGTCTTACCCTGCATGAACACGCAGTACAGATGAGCCTATCCTTTTCACAAGTGTTTTTTATATATTGAATATTGTGAAACATAACAAGTACAAAATAGATAATTTCTAAATATGTTTTAAAGATTTTCTTCTCTGTCTTTTTAAAACACATTATTTTTTGTCATTTCCTGTAGCTTTTCTCTTTGAAGCAGATACAGCTACCCCAGCTGAGGAATCACTAATTCTGAGAATATAAAATGGCTTTCCAATTTTTGCATATGTGTTGTGTTATTCAACTCATGTTTAGTCTGTTCCACAGTAAACACTCATTCTTTCCACATTGCTTGCAGCATAACCAGTTGTTTCCCATTTTTTGCCACTTTCTTCCTAAATCCAGTGCTTTGTAGTATGCTTCTCTGAATACCACCTCAGTGTTTTTGAGCTATTTCTCTGAGTTATCAAGATCACTTCAAATTTACCCTCTTTAGAATGTTTGCAGTTCTTTTCTGGTGTCATCTGTGGATTTTGGAAGTAAATTATTGTCTATCATCCTATCTGCTAATGCCAGTGTTCCATATTACCAAGCCCAGAACAGAGCCTCATGGGACCCTCCTTGATATGCCCTCTAGTTTGACCAAATCCTATAATTACACTTCGACTGCAGTTTTGAGCAGTGATGCACTCACACATAATAGTTTTATAGGTTATTGTCTCTTATAACTGTCATTAAGGCATTGCTCATGGTCCTAAATTAAACTTTTAAAGATTGTCATTTGCATTCTTCCTCACCCCACACGTGATGGTAGCATAAGCTGGAAAAAAGATTGTGTATAGGCTGTTCTTCTTAATATAATCAGATTTGTTTTCAGTAAAATGTCAGTTCAGGTTTCCATACATTTACAATGCTGATTGGGCAAAATTCTAACATCTATGTACTTAAAGATGCCCATCTAATGTTTAGCCTATTTTATCCAGCTAGCTTTTTGTCAAAGTATTTCTTCATCAGAGGAAAAACATAAAATATGATATTCCTGAATACTAAAAAAGAAATCTGACTGCTACTGCATGATATTTCTGATGCTGATGATAGGAAAATGATGATAAGGATACCACATTTAGCTTAAATCAGTTTGGCAATTTTAATGTTCAGGGATAGAGTTTGCACAATAGCAAAGCGCTGCAAAGCCTTCAAGAATGTGATGACTTTGGCAGAACTGGGAGGAAGCAGATGACTGAGTCTGGGGAGAGGCTTTACCTCACCCCAAAGCAGCTGCTTCCACTTCTCGCTCTCCTTTCCAGCCGTGCACGCCTTCTCCATATGGGATGGGAACAGCATGTCGGCTTTGTCTCGTCCGGATGGGGCAGGCGCAGAAGTCATCTGAGAATTCATTTTGGCATGACAGCAAAAAGGACAAGCTTATCCCTTTGCTTCCATTTAACTTCCTGGCTTGGAGAGCTGTGACAGGAATGGCAAATACTCAAATGCAATCTTTAAATAGTTGGGATTGCTGAAGCAAGTAATTTGCCAGAACTTCTGGTGCATTTGGCCAATCATTATCCTATGACTAAATCATTACAGCTGAGATGACTCCATCATAAATTACTTATCCTGGTAACCAACTGCCTTAACGACAATGGCATGGAAATCCTATTTAAAATATTCCTGACTTTTGCTCTTGTCCTGCTTATAGCTTACTATCAGTGGTTTTCAAATTGGGGCCTGTGTACCACTGGTCTTTGGCCTTTTTTGTAAGGTCTGTGAAATATAACTGAACATCCTCCTCAGCACTACTGATCTATTGTTAGCAGCCTCAAGTACCCTACGTCATGGATAAAACCTTATGTTCCACCAAAATGTTGTGGAAAATATTTAAGGGATCCATAACTGAGAAAATTTTAACATCTGTTGCCTATTTGTAATTGTAGCAGCTAAATATCATTATTTAAATATAGTTATGATATCTGAGCAAATATTCACAATATTAATTATTTGAAGGATCTATGTTATTCTATCAGATCATTCAGGGCAAACAAACTACTGACACAGCTTTTTTTTTTTTTTTTTTAAGATTCAATTACTTGTATTTAAACAGTAAGTTTATTTGCATTTTCTCAGAAAATTCCTTTTATGTTCAAAGAAAATCTATTTTTTAAGGGATTAGATTGAATATTTCCATAAGAAAAGAAACAATGAAAAACTTCCAGAGCCATTTATTCTGACCAACTTCTTACTATAAAATAATTTCCCTGTTCTTATATTGTTAAAATTAATATCTAATTTTATCTAAATTTATATCAAAAACTTTTAAAATTTTACCAACCATAAGCTTGAAATCTATTAAGAAGATTGGCAAAAGGTCTTTAAACTAAAACCAGGAGAGCAAAATTATTTTATTCACTGTGAAGCTGCAACACAGCTGCATACACAAAGTATGAAGGGAAATAGAAAGTCAGTAAAGAGAAGCCATAATGAAGTACATATTGTCAGAGAAACTATAAGCAGAGCCTTGGAAGATGGAGATCCAGCTAACAAAATGAGGATGAAATATGACAAATCTATTGAGACTACAGGCAGTTAAAAAAAAAAAAAAAAAGAAAAAAAAAAAGAAAAGTTTATGGTACTTTTACTGAAAAGTTACAGGATATTATTCAGAGAAAGCATTAGCCTGTGAGTAACCTCTTTCACATCAATTTACTTCTTGCATACTGATGGAATGTGTTAGCAAACTGATGAACATCAAAAAAAACACAATAAACATTGATAGTATTTGTCCAGATCATCTGAAAACATGCAAGAATTTTATTGATTATGTTGCAAATGAAAATACATAGTTGCTCAGTGAAATTAGCTCCTGTACTGGAAAAATGAAGTATCGAATGTGGTACCCATATATGTGATTGCTTGGCTCTGACTCTAAAATATACAAATAAAATAAATTCCTTAAAATCAGAATGATAAAATTTTAAAGTGAGCATGATATAGAGCCAGAATCATTAGCTTTTCTTTAAAGAAATACATTATCTCTCCTGTTGATTAGAATTCTTTAGTGTCTGAGCAAACTTCAAGCAATAAGTAAATTCAAAGGCATCTCCTAAACGAGGATCTGCAGAGGAATATGTATATATATACATATATTTGACAATATCTATGTATGCTTTTTATGTTTTTTTCTTTGAGTATAATGTAATTGTTCTACTCACAACTGGGTGACACTAAATATCTCAGCAGAGGTAATAAGCCTTACCACCCCTTAAAGTAATTCCTACAATAACTCATTAGTAATCTTTCTGAAAATACACCGCATGAACAAAACATGATGTGCAGCATGGCTACAGAGATTTCACTGGAGTTCAGGTAAGATCATCCAAAGATCTCACTTGCAGATTTTAAAGATGAACCCGTGCAGGTTTGACTAGACTGGAATAGTTCAGTTGGAAGAGACCATCAAAGACCATCTAGTCCAACTGGCTGACGACTTCAGGGCTAACTAAAAGTTAAAGCATATTATTCAGGGCATTATCCAAATGCCCTTTGAACACTGACAGGCACGGGGCATCAATCACCTTGCTAGGAAGTCTGTTCCAGTGTTTGACCACCCCCACAATACAGAAACCTTTCCACATGTCCAGTCTGAACCTCTCCTGGCACAGCTTTGTGCCGTTACTGCTCATCTTATCATTAGAGACATGGGAGCAGAGACCAGCATCTCCCTCTGCGCTTCCCCTCAGGGAGCTGCTCTGTTGGCTCTTAGCCTCCTCTTCTCCAGGCTAGACAAACCCAGTGACTAAGGTGATGCAAGTAAAAAATCTCATGTGTTCAGTGACATATGTCCCTGAGTTTGGAGTAGCACAATTCATTCCACAGAACAGAATAAGAATCTGCTTGTACTTTTTCTTACTGGTATGTAGCCATGTCCCATACGCTTATCAGCACAGTACCGCCCTCATGGCATCAGCTTCAGGGAGGAAAACCTAGGATGTCCCAATTAATTTAATTAAAAACATTCCAAAGGGGAAGAAAAAAAAAAAAGCAGTGTATAATAACATGCAAAAAGGACTGAAAGGTTTTGAGGGGGTGGAGGGTGGCATTAAAGCTCTAGAGAAAGGGCTAGAGAAAATCCTGAGCAACTAAGCCAGTTCAAAGGTTTATTCTACAAGAACAAGTGCAACCAAGCTCTTTCAAATTTAGCCTTAGTCACCCACAGAATCTCCTAGGGCACATTGCTTTTTTTTTTTTTCCCCCCCTCTTGTTAGGCTTTCATTTTAGTAGTAATCCAGCCTGAGGAGGAAATTGGTTGAAAATAATAAAATGTTTCTCAGTAAGTAAGTGGGAGGAGGAATTATGGGAAGAGAATAACAGCCAGACATACAAACCAGGAATTTGGGACAGAATCCAGGCTGTACAGAAGTAGATTATTGGATGTAGGAGTAGGCAAGGAGATAAAGAAGGGAAGAGAGGAAAGAAATAGTATCTCTTCATGATTATCTGCCTGAAACACATTACATCATGAAGACAACAGTCAACCTCCATAAGCTTGTCATTGCTTGTATACATTTTATCTGTATTGAGATAATCCTGAAAAATAGCTTGTTTGGCTGTTGTTTTGTTTTGTATAGGCCAATTTCCAAAATTTCTTAATGTTTTTCTGGATCTATAATATCTTGCCCTGTTAGACGCAATAAAACTATGCTAGCATGATTAAAATGGATTTTATCTGTGCTTTGCATGTGTTAGAATGTTTATGTCTTTCCATAAAACCAAGGATTTGCTTGTTTTAAATTCTTACTTTAAAAAAAAAAGTTTTTTTTTTTTTTTTTTTTTTATAGAGCACACTGAATCTGGTTTTAGCTATCTTATCCAATTAAAAAAGTATTATATCAAAATGTAATGTAAAGATTTCATTCCTTCTGCTGCTTTTTGTGGGTGTGAAAAGGCTAGATGTAGACAGTCACAAAGGAAGGAAAACAGATTTGTTTTTATTCAGATACAAATACTGAGAAATAAGGAGCATACAGTTTCCAGGCCAATCACTACCACCTGCCTACAAATATGTCTGATAAAGAAAACTTCCTTAAATTGCTCAGCTGCAGTTCTTCATACATGGGGGCATATTCAGTAAGTGAACTCTCAGACAGCTGAAATAAAGAAGTGCTTATGTGGAGATGTGGTGCCTACGCCTAGTTTTGCCAAAGAGAACACATTTTACTTTTAGCAAGGTACACTGTCTATGTCATGCTGCTCAAAGCTGCTTCACCCTCTGTCCTGGTCATTGATTTCTTCATCGCTTATCCTCTCAAAGAGGTTGAAAACTGCTTTAATTAAGGAAAAAGTCCCTTTTAACTCCTTCAATCTTTAAGTAACTTGTTGTTTTCCTATTCAGACTCTTTGTAACTTCCAGAAGCATTTTTTTTCAGCCTAAAGGCTGTATGTATTTCTTAGCTAATGTATTTTCACTCAGACTTCCCCTTTTCTTTTCTTTACTCCAATTTCTTCTCCCACAGCCCACCCCTACCACTGTACCCCTTGGTAGCTGTCAACAATTTCTTTCCATCCAAGGGAGTACAAAAAGAAATAAATCTTCACAGTCAGACCTAATGTCCTGTCCAGCTGCCTTCAAAAGACAGAAATTTACAGCATACATTCTGCCACATTGCTTTGTAAGTGTTGCACTTTATCAAGAACAGTGTATTGACATATTCCCACCAGTTGTGCCAGGGTTCATGGAAGCTGTAGAAATTCTTCATGTTGCTTAGGGAAAGATGAGTGTTTTCTTCTTTTTTTTTTTTTTTTTTTTCAACAGATTGAAAGCTGATTCTTCCGTTTTGTTCTCACTTCATTTCCTACAATAACCAACAATAACCAAATCACTTTTGTTGTCAAGTGCATGATAAGTAATCTCAGTTACTTGTAAGCCACAGGAAAAAAAAAAAAAGCAATAAACGAGCAAAATTAATATGGCCTTCAAATAATTTCTGTGTGGAAACAATTTCTCTCTGAGTAAAACTAACTTTTTTCATTATCTGCATTTCCACTCTGAGAAGAGCTACCCTTCTTCATTATCTGGAGAATCAAAGGCTAGTCATTCTCCATTTTTGTCTTTACCTAGTATTAGTTTTGTGATTGAAAATAAAAAGTGTCATGTCTTTTGACTTTTGTAACATCTGGTAGAATTGATCTATTATTTAACCATATGAAGTTAATTGTAATGGAAATGGAAACTTGGAAGATGTTTTTCTCCCATTGACCCAAAGATTTCTCCGAGAGAAAACAAATAAAAAAGGAAGGAGGTGCTGCGCATGCACATTTATCTGCCTTGTTTCCTTCCTTTTTCCTTTGATAACACACAATTATTTCAACCAGAAATTTTGCTGGTTGCAACTGAGGATACATATGATCATATTTTTAATTTAAATTTTATGGATGGGATATGATCTGGCACTTTATTAACAACCTTTCTGAACTTTAAAGTAGCTATTATTGATAACAATGCACTCTTGGCAAAATTATTGCAGAAGATCAGGAAGTGGCAAAGCAACAAATATATGTAATTATTATTACTATTAATTGCAATTTGAAATGGAATTGCAGAAGTTAATGTTTTAATAGTTTCTTGTGTTTTATTTTAATGTACTATTAATATCTTAGCCATTTTCAGGTAGTCCTACTTTGACAGCCAGCATCAAAACTAAGAGCAATGCATACTCTGGTCTCCTCAAGAGAAAAATGAAACTGCCTAGCCAAGCTCTTGCCTTGTTCTGGGACAGGCAAGTAGGCATAATTCAGCTTTTAAAACGTACAAGCGTTTAACTGAGATGGTAATACTTACATATGCTTTCCTCCATCAATTTAATAGGCCACCCACAAGGAAGTAAAAACTATTGCATATGATTTACAGGTAAAATTTCAGATCCAGGAGGCTTTTTGTTGTTGTTGTTGTTGTTGGCATTATTATTTAGCCTGCACTGTTAGTTGCAAATATTTTGCAGAACAGCACTTGCACCAATAAAAAATATTTTGGAGAGAGAAGGAATTTTAAGGACTTGGATGAATCCATTATAGGGAAAGAATAAGATAAATACAAAACTCCCTTTCACAAACCAAAAGTCAGGTTTTAAAAGACATGAACCTTGTATTAAGTAGACAACTATCTAAACAGAACTTGCTTTCAAAAGTACTGAACAAGTAGCTTTTCCTACTAATTTTGGTAGGAAAAGCAACACTAAGAATTCTGCTTCAAATTGATACTTTTTTGGACATTTATTGATACAGGGAACAATCTTTGAAGCTTAAAATGAAATCCTGTCCATATTCAATAACAAAGACTAGAAAAATAAATGTAAGCATTTTGAGGGACTGATACACTTAAAATTAGACCAAAACAAAAGCAAAAATGTAGCATTTGGCAGAAGAAATTGCTGTTTACTCTAGCAGCCTGCAGTGAATGGATTTCAGCCCTATAAAAAAGATTTCTAAATCCTGAATGGATTTAAATGCCAAACTTCAAATGATTTTACCCTGCGATGGGCTGTGGAAAATCTCATGCTTTCAGATCACAGCTCTTAATACGCTTTTTTTTTTCTTTTTTTTCCCCTCCTATTTTCCATAGTTCTTGCCTGCAGCTTATTTGAAGTTTTTCTCCAGAACTCTTTTTAACAGAAATTTGGGTTTTGCTGTCATAACAGGCCGCTTTTCAGCAAGAGATTAAGTATTTCTTTTGTCAGAGAATGTGAACACCTGAATACTCAAAAATATTTGCTCAGAACTGCTGCCATCTGTCTCCCAGGAGTTAGCTTTCAAAAGCCTCAGGCCTCCATCAGCAGAAGCGTGACATGTTGGGAAAAGGGAAGTCCATGGTCTACCTATAGCTGCTACATCAGCAGAAGCGAATGAGGACACAAAGCACCAGATACACAATGTTCACAAGGTAGTTGCCAACCTACATTTTTATCAGACAAAAGTTTCCAACATAAATATTTCTGGGTTATTTTTTTGTTTGGTTTGGTTTGGTTTTGTGGAGGGTGCTGTTAAAGAAATAACTGAAACTACAGTCAAAAGTCCTTTTGACATTTTTTTTTCCAAAGTCAAACCAGCTTTTCAGCAGCACTAGTATGCATTCTCTGACTCCTGTTTTGAATAAATCCTAAAATTAAATTTTGTTCAAACTGTTAAGCTTTGCCTGGCTCCAGCTTCTCCCCAGTTGGCTCCATACTCTGTCAGTGTCTCCAGCAAGGGCTGTTAATGTTTACTTAAACACTGCCCAAATTTCAGGTTTTCTTTTAAAAAAGTCCTGAGCAGCCTTACTCCATAGTCCATCCACTGTGCATATGGCAAAACAGTGTTAGGAGTTTACTTGAACCTCTGCTTCAACTCACCCCAAAAGCATATCACATTTTATGAAAGACAAATACACATTCAGTTTGCTTTGGCAAGTATTTGCCATTTTCAACACTCTTCATTCTCAACAAGGAGAGGATTTGTCTGTTTCAAATGACTCCTAGTTCCCTTAAAACCTAGCCTTGTCAGTGAGCAGAGTGAAAGGCTCTGAGATGGCAATGAAAGTGAGCTTGTAACCCTGCTGATGAATTAAAGAAGTGGGTAGCAAATTAAACTATCATTAAAAATGAAAGAGCAGCATGCAGCATGCTGAGCTTTAATTGATTTTTTTTTTTTTTTTCTGACAAGGACTCAAGCTGTGACAAAGTGGGAGATAATTTGTAGATGTTCTTGATCTCCAGTGACAAAAGTGGTGCTGTATGCAGGGAACAAGGATGACCAGCTCCTGAAAGCCATTCCTCAGCTACTTATTTTCATTTCAAACCAGCAGTATTCCAAGCTGAGGTACATTACAGGTTTCACTTCCTCTGTAATTGCTGGAGGGGCTGGAACAGAGTGATTTCAGTCGGACAGGGGCAGGAGTAAACACATGACACCACATATAGGTCAGACGGGTGTGTGTCAGCTGGTGTTTCCCACTGAAGACAAGCTGTCTGGCAGTGGGACCTTGGCAGGATGCTTGTTCCAAATGTCCGTAGACTCTCTTTACTGCAGGAGCCTGTGAGCAATGGTGTGGTGGAGGTTGCTTGTGAGCCATGTTGAGATACACGGTAGAAAACAGTGTGTCAACCCAACGGTAGTCCAAGCAGTTAGGAAGGGGTTTGGTAGGGGTGATATTAAATATGATCACAGCATTAACTGAGACATCCAGCATGAAGAAAAGGGCCATGGTTTGATTTCTGGCTGCTGCTATTTCCAAGCTCTTCTCCTTGCTGTCCTTACAGTCAGAGCAACCATACCTTTAGCTCACCCAAGCCAGACACCTATCCCTCCCTCTCTCGCAGGCAGTGTTGCCTTCCCCAGCCTTCTCCTGACAGCACTGTGAGTGCTCTTCACATTTTTCTTTAAAAATAGATCTGGCTAAAAAATGGCATTTTTGTATCTGTTTATGCCACAAATAAAATAATGTACATTTCCAATATATTAGAGAAGTGATTTGAGAATGCTGATATATGGTAGAAATTTATAAAATCAAAGTAATAATTTTTACATATTTTTCTATTTGTACAACATTAAATTGCAATATAAATATGTAATATGCAATTATAATAATGTGTAGTATAATAGTGTAATATATTACATAAATTATAGTATTGTAAAATACTGTGAGTGCATACAAAATGTATAGTTGAATTAACTTAAAGTCATTAATTTAATTAACATTATTCCATGTTACTGAAAGGAATGCTTTTGAGCAGGAGTGGGAGATCCAAGAGTGGCTGCTATTGCCTGGCAGTTTAGCACAGTTTGGGATCTCAGCTCACGCAGCAGAAAACTACAGCTGCATTACTGCAACCCAACATCATTCCCTCTGAGACTGCAGTCTGTGCATTTTGTCCAACTATTGTACCTTCTACCCTGAAACATTTCCCAGAATAAGTGGAGGTGGTGGGGGGTCATCTTTATGCCTTTTTTTTTTTTTAACAGCTTCTCTCTCTCTCTCACTCACTAAACAGATGTTAGAGCGGGGAAAGGAAGGAATATACATTTCATTAATCGACACTTCTCAAAAACACATTTTAAAGTTGTTAAAAGTAGCTTTTATTTTTGGCTTCACAATATGACTAATAACTACTTTCATTGCTGAGCTATATCCTAAACTGAAGTAGAGCATTATTATAGAAGTAGCTGTGACTGATAGTCTTTGGGCTGATCCCTAAACACGTACTAAAAGGGTACTATTGTCTACTCATTTTTACTACCGGTAGTTGAATGTGACACAATAAAATTTCCCAGCATTGTTGACCACTGTTTTCTGCTGTGATTACCCCCTGCTCCCTGGATGCTGAGCTTCTACAGTTGCTTTTCCACATGGTGGCAATACCTTACCTGACATCTTGGCACTGAGCTAGGCACCTGCACAGTTGAAAAATGTATTAAATACCTTCAGGGCAAGTGCTGCACCACTTCATCTCATCTGTAGGTTGTCACAAAAGTGGTTTTTTATTTTCACACTCAGCAACTAATGCAAAAAAAGAAAGGTCAAGACCTTACAGCTATGGTTGTTTTTCCTCTTTCCTGAAGCATTTACATGGAAGAATGTTGTTTCTGAGCAGCCTCATGATGTGATCTTCCCAACTAACACAACACTTAAGCAGCATTCATTGTAAGGTGACATAAATGCTGCATTAAATTTTTGCCTAGGAAATGAGATAACTCCTAGGACTTAAATTTGACTCCACTTCCCTTCAAGGAAGGAAGATAAAGTTTTTGTTATAAAATAAATGAGCATTCATTTTCACATTAGCATCCAACGTGTGAGAGTCAGCCACAGAAAGTGGCAATCCCAGCTCTTTTTACCACAAACTCAGATCCATAGTGATGCCCGTTATTGATTTCAAAGGCTGTGTCTTGTCTAAGTGACAGCTGCCACCTTAGTGCGATGGCCTCTTGTGTAAAATGAGCAAACCTGAAAACTGCATGCTCTTTGGAGTGGAAATGCAGGGCAAAACACAAAAAGATTGACCAGTCATGCTGAAACAAAACTATCTCTATAAAAGCTTAAATGCAGCTGGTTAGATGAAAAGCAATTATATGAGGAAAGAAAGCAGAAATGAAATGAAAGCTGGAGTAATTTGAGAAAACAGAAATAAAAATAAAAACATCCCAAGTCAATGCAGAATTGTTGGTCTACTTTAAACCTCTAGCAAATAATTTCCTCAAAACTGGCATTTTTTGCAAAAGATTTTGATTTTTCTGCTCCATCAGAGACATGCATCTGCTCGTCCTCCAGCATGCTGCCACTGCTCCCAGGGAAAACCTACTGCAGTACTACTACTCCACTCTTTTCTTTATGGATACATGTGTTTGAAATAATCTTCCCCTTGTGCCTGTCTGCATACCTGCTTCTCGGGCATCTCACTTGTGATGTTACTATTCAGGCTATGCCAAGAAATCCCAGTGTGGGTTTGGCTGATGCTAGCATAATGAGAACATAGTTGACATCATTATAGTAGTCATTGGGCTCCCACCTAAATACCCCATACTGTATTTACTTCTTGTTGCAGTATATCTGCAAAGTGTAGAGAGATGGGTGGCCTTACCTGCCCCATCCCTGCTTCTTTGTGTTCAATTGATCACATTCTTCCCATTACCACCAACATGGCCATGGAGAATTTCCACTGGAATCCACAAGGACTTGGATTCCCTTGTTTCTGAGGCTGATGACCTGCCCCTAGCTGTCTTTGGCCTTGGTTCTTTCAACCGTGATCTAGCACTGATGATTCATCTTCACAGAATCACAGAATCACAGATTGATTGAGGTTGGAAGGGGCCTGTGGATGTCACCTGGTCCACCCCCCAATCAAGCAGGAATGCCTAGAGCAGCTTGACCAGGACCATGTCCAGGTAAGTTTTGAAAATCTCCAAGGAGGAAGACTCTGTAACCTCTCTGGGCAGCCTGCACCAGTGCTCCATCACCTGCATGGTAAAAAAGTGCTTCCTGATGTTTAGACGCAAACTTTTGTGTTCCAGTTTGTGCCCATTGCCTCTTGTCCTGGCACTGGACATCACAGTGCTCAAGGTGTGGCCTCACCAGCACTGAGTAGATGGGAAGGGTCACCCATTGGATCCTTGGTTCCTCAACCTGCTGGCAACACTCCTAATGAATCCCAGGATACCATCAGCCTTCTTTGTGGCAAGGACATATTTTTGTTTCATCTTCTCCTAACCCATCAGGGAAGTAATATTCCCATGCAAACATCAGTTGCAGGACACATCTCCCACTACTCCTTTTCCCCTTACAGCTTCTGCAACTACAGGGTGTTGTCCTGGCTGCTTACATGCTGTTGGCTTGCTGTGGCAGTATCACTGAGCATTAGAGGACTGCATCTGACAGACTGCAGTGGTGGAAGTCTAACTTCTGCAAAGAAACAGCAGGAGCAGCTATTATATTTATTTTAACTTTGTGGTTTTGTGATTATCTGCATTCCAAAATAAAGCAAAGAATGATACAGAGAGCAAAGGTGTGCAGAAACAATCATTTTCTGCAAATGAGACTGTATTCTACTTATTCAGGCTGAGAAAAAAAAATAATCTGTTCTGAAGGATGTGCCATTGTACCCCATCATTCAGCAGTCCAGGCATTTCTGAGACTTGTTACAGATTTTATCTCAGAATTGCTTCTATGATTTCGGTTACTAAAAATTTTGTTTAGTCATATTAACCTGACACATGTAAGCAGCACGGGAGCTGCTGCAAAACAGAATAAATAGAACTGCAGATTCACAGAATGGCTGAGGTTGGCAGGGACCTCTAGAGGTCATCTGGTCCAAAATCCCTGCTCAAGCAGGGATATCAAGATGCTTGCCCAGCACCATGTCCAGATGGTTTTGAGTATCTTCAAGGAGGGAACCTCCACAACAATTAAGTTAGTCCTTGTCATCCCGATACATAATATATAAAAGCTCAGCAAAACGCTCAGATATATCATTGTAATCTATATGGTCAGTCTGGCCTATATCACATTCTTGAGAGAAACAGGGATGAAAAAGCCAGCTCATAGTGAATATCACAGTCTTCTTCCTGCTGTAGTTTGGGGGAAAATAGATTTATTTCTGGCTCGCCCACAGCTGATGACCAACATAAGTAAATTCTGCAGGTTGAGGATTGATAATCTTTACCATCACCTGCTCTCTGAGCAGAAACTCCAAATCCAGTCACAACCCTGACCTAGACCTTTTATTCTTTAAAAAGTGGCTGTTCCTCACAGTGCTCTCTTAATTTTTGTCAAATGGTCCAAGAAATGAGGACATGTTGAGCATCTTCAAGCTGAGTACATACAGAGACTCTCTGAACAAACCTGGTACATCTGAAATGCAGTTCAGTCCATATGAGGCCACTTTTACACTGTAGATACCTTTCTTTCACTGATATCTAGAGCTGAGACTGATTTGACATCTTCCAGTCCAGGGTCTGGGATTTCTCATCTCTTGCTGTGCATCAATACCTCAATATGTGGTCTCCAACAGCCTCAGCAACTCCTGCGCTCCTCCCCTTTCTCCTGCATTTGATTCCTTTCTCTTTTTCTTGTCATCTTCTGTCCATTCCCATCACTTTCTGTCAGTGCAGCTGTTGCCTATCCATTGCTGTCATAGATCTGTGAGTAGGGGAAGACAGGGGAAGGGGGGAGGAAACAGAATGGCTGTGGGACTGCCTGCAGAGCCGACATCACAGGGGGCCCTGGCAGATGACAAAAGCAAATACAGCACCATGGTGCTATACATCCAGATGAACAGGGGTCAGGCTGGGCTGTAGGAAGGTATAAGAAAGCTGTCAGATTCCCTGCATGATGTTTGGCAGCTCTGTAAACCAAAGTACATAAAACAGTCACTGTCAGCCAAGGGGAAAGGGGGTTGCTGAAGCATCCCCCAAGCATCTCTCCCCTGTTATGAACTGCCTCACATGATCTCCACCAGCTTCACACTGCAACCAGTTTTACCATCTGTCTGAACAACTCCACTTGGTTATCAGATGGAAAGTCACTTTCTCAGTACTGACAGCCAGGACAGGATAGCTGAGAGGAAAGCCTTCACACTTACACGTTCACATTAATAGGCTGCCTCCTCCAGCTGTGTTTGAGAACTTCAGTCACTCCAGGTGCCTCCTTTCATTTTCATTTGCAAATCTGTTTTGCATCTAGAAAATATTGCTGCCAGTCATTTCCACCACCTCTGCCACTCCACCACTGGTTGCATTGACAACTACACAGAGCGAATGCAATCAGATCAGATGGGCAGCATTTTATATTCACCTGGGGAAAATCCATGCACCAACGTCCTTCTGAGGCTTAGAGGCATGTTGCATGCCTCCCTGGAGGAAGGATGAAAATCATGGACATTAATACTGCACAAATGCCCTTGCTTTAGATTTACAGATGTTTGGGCATCTCAGGAGCAGTTGCATGGCTCACTCCAAATGGTTGTACATCTCAGGAGGATTTACTGTTAAGAATTGCATTGCCTGGGGACATCCTTTTTCTCTTACAGTTTTTTCAGAGTTCCTGAATGGCTACTGTTCTGGCAGGCCTGCCCAGAACTTCATTTTTGATCTTTTGATTTTGTTTACACTCGAGGCATATTAATTTCCATAGTTCTTCTGTAGAGAAGACAACTCGAATTCTTATCCTTGGCTGTCCTTCCCACTGTCTCTTTTATTAAAATTTGCGTGCAGATTCTTTTACAATTCATTCACTGAAGAACACCTTCCAAACTGATATCTTACTAGAGATATACAAAAATAGTGCATTTTACAGTTTTGCTTTTAATGCTGATTGCCTCCACAGTAAAGAAGAGTGTTATTGGGGGGGGGGGTGGAGAATTAAATTGAATACCTCTGTATTTGTTAATCAAGGATATCAGCTTCACATTACAGAGAGGCAAATTAAGGACATACACTATACTATTAGAAAATATCCATTAAATAAGCTAAAATTGAAGCTAAAATTACATTATTCTAGTGACTGCATTTTATGTGGTGACATCCACCCCTTGGAGAGCTCTCAGAATGAGCTGCCCATTACAATTCTGAATGACTCCTCAGCTTAATCTTTAAACCTCCATTGTTACCTGCATAACAAACCAAATTAATCGCTGTGATTTACGTAATTGTTATAGGAAAAAGGAAGGCTCAGGAGGAACATGATCAAAGTCATAAAGAGCTCCAAGGTTACAACATTCTTTATGTAATAAATGATCCATACTGTCAGTTGGAAAAGGGGTAATGGCAAGGGACAACATAGGTAAGACTTCAAGGAAGTATTGCTAACAATACTTTTCGATGCTTCCAAAGCATTGAATAACCCTAGTGACAAAAATACTAATTTCCTCCCTATATTCCCATTCCCTTACTTGATACTCATTATTTTTCCTCTGTTGATCACCCAGACACACTGCTGACCCTGCATGCTCACTGGATTTAATAATAACTGGTCGTAGATTTCCAAGGACCTCTCATTTCACACCTAGGTAAAATCAGTCCCCTGCAGTCCAGGAAAGACTACACAAGCCTTTGCAAACAGCTTGCAGAGTCTTCTGTGCTTTCTGAAATAGGTTAAAAAGTTGAGAAGCTGGAGAAGAAGCCCCTTTATCTTACAGGTGGTAACATGAGGTTCCATATTTGTTTTATCTTTACTTTTTTTTTTTCTTTTCTCTTTCTCTATCAAATACATGTTCTACATGTAAGTGCTGTTTCCAATGGCTCATAAAATTGCCTCGGGATGCATCAGGCAAGTGTAGGCTTCTACTGTAATGTGTCACATTAGGAGTGGAAACTTCAACAAATTAAAGAAAGGCCTAGGCTATTCTCCTTTTCCTTGTTTGCTTTCTAAATAAGCATACATAGAGTGCTTCAAATGAATCCCACTTGAATTAGAAAAAAAGTAGTAAGAACATCCAGCAATGACCGAAAGCTTGACATTTATTGAGGGGGAAAAAAAAAAGTAAAAGTACATCCCTCCAGAGGAGTTAATCTAATGATTAATTATCTTAATTGTTCTAAATATGCAAGTTTTGTATACATTATACATTCATATATATTCATACAAACACATGTTAAATACATATCTTATTCTCTATAAATGTCCCTAGTTTTAATTTGCACCCATTTTGCTGTGTTGGATGGAAACTCTTGATCTTGAAATGCTTCCATCCATGCCTTTGATTATGGACACCTAACTATCCACCATGACCCTGAGCTCTGTTATATCCACTGTCTCTCAGAACAGACTCCCTTAAATAATACTTCTGGCTTACACTCTTTGTTCCTAACATACTTATGAACTTCCATGAGGCTACAGTTTATTTGCCTGTGCAAAGTTTATCATGTGCTGCTTCCTTGCAGCTTTTAGCTTTTTCCTTTGTAGCTTTACGTATTAATTCCTTTTTTTTTGTGTGTGTGTGTGTGTGTTTGTGTGTCAGCAACTTCAGTATTTCTTTTTCTTCCTGATCAATGCAAAAAGCACTAAACAACACAGGTGTGAAAATAGGTTTATGTGGAACCCTATTAAAAACACTCTTTCCATCTAGAGGAGAATTCCCTGCTAGTGACCCATCAATTAGCCAGTGCTAATGCATTTCATTCTTGCAGCTTTGTTTTGGCTTTGCAGTGAAATTGCTAAGCAATAGCACATGGAATGTAAGAGCAGACTAACAGGGCGCTAAGCAGTTCTTACAGGTTAATAGTTGTTCTGGTCTCGAGGATCACATCAATAGTGCAGCTTACTTTTGGAGAATTTTCCTAAATTGTATGCGGATTTATAGCAACCTGATTCTGCAAGGTAAATTTATAAAAGCTTGATGGAGATGAAGAACTGTTGATATTTGCTCAGGTATTCTTGCCTTTCCTTCTACTGAGGGAGTTAATTCTGAAGTAGATTTCTGCACTACATTATGTCCAAAAGGCTGTAAAGAGCTATATTTGTAGCAAAAGCTGTTAATAAGCTATGACATGACAAAATAATAGAGAACATTTCAAAATGCATTCTCAGCCAGCCATCAGGAAGAGCTTGTTTGAATTTGCCTCAGGTGTTTCTCTGGTAACAGACTACCCAGGCAAAGCTGAGACCCCACCACCTTCTTAGGGATTTTACAGGTGGGCCCAACAGCAGATAGGGAGCCTACCTCCATTTTTACCTCAAAACTGTGACTGTGAGATAAAGAATGATCTTTTTTTTTTTTTTTTTTTTTTAATTAAACCTCCAGGTTAGAGACTAGGGTTTGCCACAAGACAAGTTGTGCATCTCAGGGAAGTTCTTTGGGGCTAGATTTTTCAAACAAATTTAGAGCTCTAACTCCTTTCAATGAGAGTAAGACAACTACGTACCTTGATAAAGCTGCTCAGCCAGCCAACAAAAATGGTTTTGTGGCTGTTGAGCAGAGCTGAAGTGGCATAAGGGCACCCCCAGCATACAGATAAATATAACCCAGCAAGTATCTCACCAGACCCAGAGTTTACTGCAAATTTAAGGTGCTGCCTTTAATCTATTCTAGTGAAGGAAGTGTTTCTAGCTTTGCCAGCTGCCAGGGGCTTCACTTGAACAAAACTCACCGCTCACAACAATTTGAAAACTAGGTTTGGATCTGATTGTGGCTGATAAATAATTTCAAGACATCCAGCTGCAAAAGGGCTCACATCCTCGCCCCCCACCATTTGTATGAAAGAGACACAAGAAAATTTATGTGTATTACATGACATTTTTTTCCCGATAACCTATGTAAACTATCACCATTTTTTATCTGTTCGTTATTCTCACCCTTGCTCTTATAATTATGCCTACAACAAGGACAGAACAGCAAAAGAAATAGCTGCATAAACAGTGATGTATTTCAATATTTACTCTAAACTATTTCAGTCCTCTTTGGAAATATTTTGCAACTACATTCATTATATTTAAGCAGGCTTTCATAATTTAACACTTGCTCAGAGTTCGTTAAATTAAACAAATTCTATTTCACGTTTGCATAAAGATAAAATTTCTTTGCAACAGCCTGCTTTATTTGTTGATTTGGCTGAAGCAGACAGCATAACAAAAATACTGAACAAGAACATCTTAACTTGAATACTTGTAGTGTATATAAGCCAGACAGTAAAATAATATTTTTCCTTATTGTTTAGTGCTCCAGGCTTTTGGTGAGGAAAAGGTCATTATCAGCTGGTTACAGGGCTACTGCTGAAGTTAATTCAAATTAATAACTGGTGAGAGTGGCTAATGTTCTTGTAGACACTTATTTGGTGTAGAGAGGAAACTAACCCTTTATTATCGTACGGACAAAGCAGACTGAAGCCTACCATCTGGACACATCTCTCTAAAAAAAAACAGTCTCAAAGTGCAGTTTCTTTTTCTGGTGAGCAGTGAGTCTGCTATTATAGGAAATTGTGGTGGTGGTGGGAATCTTGGAGGTTGGCTTACATGCATAAGGCCTCTTATTAGGTCCCACACTGCTGGCAATTGCCCACTTTTTAATGATAGCTCTTAAGTTCATTACACCACGTCCATTTTATTATGCAGAAGCTTGTAAGACTCCTGGCCTAGAGCCCACAACAGAGGTGCTTTGCTACTGTTGGCGAGCATATTTTTTCCTCCTAAAACACTAGTTCAACTTTCATTCAGTGTCTATAGCAAAGGATATTTGTGGTTCTTAGGGTAAACAAGTTTATTTGAGAAATATGAAATTGTTCCCTGTTTTTAATGTGCTCAAAGACAATGGTTCCAATAATAAATAAATAAATAAATAAATAAAATGGAGAATGGCCAATACCACTCCCACAGGAAGAAAAAAACCTAGGGGTCAAGAAATTGTTAAAAAAAAAAAAAAAAAAAAGGAAAGAAAAAGAAATCCATCATTTCCAGGGTATATCCTGACATATGAAGCTTTGTTTTCAGACTTCACACTCAACTGAGAGAATCTTCTTACACAAAGTATATGAAGAAAATTTACACTTCAGCATATGAGGAGATGTGGTGGACCTCCCCTACAGAAGCATGTGCTCTAAGCTGATGATCTCCTGAGAGCTGTCTACGAGTGGGGACACTTCAGGAGGTAAAGTTTCATGCATGGTGCTTTCGTTTAAAGCAGATGTTTTTGTTAACATCTCTTTTGGCTCTCATTGAAACTTAGAGAAGTTTTGGAGCAGATATATCAGAGCAGCCGGTTAGCAACCCAGTGATACCCCTCTTAATGATCACTATTTGCTTCCTGCAAACTTGAGGGCAAAATCAACTCGATTTGTATTGACTGGCTGAGTAACCCTTCAGCTGCTTTTCTTTCTTCTTCTCTCTTTCAGAGATAATAACACATCCTTTATATCAGAGGCTGTCAGCACCCACTGATCCCATACTGAGGCAACCAGGAACAACTGAAGCACAAATATAGATGCTGTCAGTTACTGCCAGGAGAGAGGCTTTTGGTCTTGGTGTGTCAGCTCTCATTATGGCACATTACTGCAATCTACGTGAGGAATTTATATGCCAAAACCACTCCCAACAAACCAAGCTAGCTAACTTTCCTCTTTTCTCATTTTTTACATAATTGACACCAATGTGAACAAGAAGAGAATGACCTCTTCAACCTGTGCCTTTCTGTAGCAATCTATATGTTAACAGAAGTATCTTTATTACTAGACAGTGTCTTCTGCTCTAATCTGTGCCTTAGGAGAAACCTTAGTTCAGGTTTCTTGGGACATCATGGACAAAAGTGGGTTTATTATGGCTGTGGATAGTTAATTGATAAGGTTGCAAAACAACAACAACAACAACAACAAAACAAGGAATGATATTGGGAAGTTATGAATAACTCTAAGAAACTGAGGGAAAGAAAGACTCGAATTCATATTTGGAACCAAATTATGAGATTTGAAAATATTTCTATCCAACTCTGTGGCCTGGATTGACCACAAGTTTTTTTCCACTTTAATATCAAAGGCACTTAGTATTTTAAGGGATCAGGAAAATCTCATAAACACACCTTTAACTTGAAGAAAGTTTATTCCTTGAAGAAAGGAATATATTCCTAAACTAATGCCCCTGACTAAATAACAGGCAGGAAGCTTCAAAGGGAATAAAAAAAAAAAAAAGGGCTAAGAAGTTGATTTTCTTTTCTTCTGCACAGAATCCAAATTTATCACTGCAGAACTTGGTATTCCCTTGTAGTTTACTACTGTTTCCCACTGTTGCAAAAAACAAGCGATCAAAAAGTTCAGTTTAGTAGATCACAGATGTGTGGTTGAGATTTGACTGTGCATGTTAAAGATAAGTGTTCTGATTTGTGGAAAATGTTAAATGAGCACAAAAGGACAAAGTTCAGGTGATGCTGTCATTAAAGACCTGAAAAGGGCAAGAAAACCCATATAATTAAAGCTAGAAAAAAAAATCAAGAAAAATTGTGAATATTAATCAAGGCAGTAAAATAATATCAATACAAGCAACAGAGACTCGAAAAGTGCCACTCCCCCCACACCTAGAATCCAATTTGTTGAAAGTGGTATTTTTGCCACTAGGGAGGGAACTACAGGGTGTAGACATAAGATGGAAAAACAATCTCAAAAAGTCACTGTCTACCAGTTGAGCTTCATCTCTGTGTTCCAAATAATCAGTAAAACATTATGTTAAATGGCCTCCCTGGAGTGCTAAATAAGTCAACGGCCAGTCCCTATACACGTTCTGTTAGCTGTCTCAGTAGGTGTAAATCCAAGGTAAACTCCATGTGAGTGGAATGACTCTGCAGTAGCATTTGGCTTAGATCCCTGCATGCTTGCTTCTGTGCTTGAGTCACTGCACCAATGCTTCTTCTTAAATATGAGTATCTCCGGCAGCTTTTCTGAGAAGTTTTGCTCTGGAAGCTGTTTTTGAAGGAGTTAATGGCAAGGGAAAAATCATTCCATATAAAGTTCTGTGCAGGGATCATTTACTCCCATTATTGCAATAAGCAATGGCATTCTCCTGATACCAAACCAAAAGTGTTTACTATTTCTAAAAATCTCTGAACTCTATTTCAATTACTTAGTCTTGGGTACATCACTGTTAAAAACAATTTTTTCGCTGTGTAGGGCATTTCATAGGGCCATGACAACAGAAAGCACTTTTTCGCACACAGATATAAAATCAATTTCTTTCACAGCTGTACTGGCTTCAAAACTTTATTTAGAAGTTGCGACCTTAAATGTCTCATTTATTTGAAATTTGATACTTATTTCACTTGCAGTTGATGCCTACTGCTGCAGCTTAGAAAAGGGAGAATTAATTCAAAACCATGAGCTTAGCAATCAGCAAATATGTTTGCTGAAGCCTGGAACATACTCTGTGTTACTGTTATCAGCCTTCCATGATATTTTAAAATATGAAGCTTTTATTGGATGAAGTTTGGGGATAAATCCTTTGAGGGAAAAATAATACAAAAAAAAAAAAAAAAAGGATTGGATTGTGAGAAGGCTGGAAGTTACATTGATTGATTCTTTTTTTCTGAAATGATATTATGAAATTACCATCTCTGTTCAGACGTTCGTTGCAGTTGAGGAATGACTACGTTACATTCAGTTTAAGAACAATTAAAATAAGCCAGATTCAGTATCAATATAAGAGTTCTTACACAAGCCTTCATAACAGTTTTGCAATGCAAAGTTTTAGCAGACTTCTGTACTGGTATAAAATCAGTCCTTGAAATTAACTGCTCATGAAGATGAAGCTCAGCTAGGCAGAGCTGTAATCAGCTTTCCACAATCATTAGGTGAAAAAATGTTCAACCTAGCTTCAAAGAGCCAACTGGAAACAGGTTTATGTGCCCCTCCTTCATTTGCCCCATGGAACAACCTCAGAACATGTGAAGTGGGCTTTTCTGAATGAGTGAATGAAACTGAAGGGGTACACTCTAGCTGGTAATGGGGATTCAGCCTCTGGGACCAGACTGGAGCCTGTCCAAAACCCATGAGATCAGCACCAGCTGTTTTGGTCCACACATCTGCCCTGTGTCTCCTGCCAGCACAGATATTGCCAAAAAGCCACCTGTGCCACTGTGCTTCCTGTTTGGGAAAGCACTGCATTCTCTCCTGGCTGATCTGTTGCAGAGAACTATTCCAGTTCACTCCTCTCCCGAGCAGTAATCACAGCTCTGCGCAGGTACCTGTTGCAATCGGTCAGGTGTGCCAGCTGGGCTGCTTTTTCCTGGAGCAATGAGTTGGCTTGTCTGTTCAGTAGGCTACAGTCCCAGCAGCCCTGCACTTGACAGTTCCAAAAAGGACCCCAAATTTCTGTGAAAGTTTTCTGACGGATTTGCTAAGCCATCAGTCTTGTTCTTCTACATTTCAGTTTTCATTTCTGCCTTGCCTTGCTACTGCTCGGGTTGAAATTTTTGTCAAACTTCCCAGGTTAGCAAATTTCCCCCTTTGAACCATCCCAGTTACAAAATCTTGTTGCATGGCAACACAATGCAAAGCATTCATTCAACTATACAGAGCAGTCTATCTAAAGGCCATTGCAGCTACACACAGATCCATTTCTGTGGAGAAAGAGAACAGAGAAAGAAAGGGAAAACATTCATAGATCCCAGAACCCTTCTTTATTTGAAAGAATGGCTTTTAAATGAAATCAAGCAGTATCTTGTTTTATCATTCATTTATTTAGCAAAGAAAGGAATGAATTCAAATACCCCACACAATGAACACATATTTATTCCCTGATATCAAGATGCAGATTTGCTTGTGAACAATTTTAAATGAATCTGTTTCATTACTACTGCGTTCACCTTGTACTGTGCATGGGTTTGTGCAGAAGCAATATATTTTGGGCTCAATCCTGTAAACATATTAAAATAAGCAACTTGTTACATCCATACCACTGAACTCAATGTGGTCACTTATGTGATGAGTAAAATCATACTTGTGCTTGAGAGCCTAGCTTTTGCCCATCTAATTTAGGCATCTAAATGACAGAGAAAATTAGAAGTGTATCTCTCTAGTCTCACCACTTTGTTGGTGGGGAGACACAAGACCCCTCTGGGTTGTAACACAGCATGTCTAAGGATGGTCTCCCTGACAAGACACAGAGGATGCTGGTGACAGCTACAACCAAAACTTGGTCAGATGCCTCAAGCAAAGCAGGATAAACTTGGACCAAACTGTTTACAGAATTGATCTCATACAGCAAAGCTATTATGCACGCGATTAACTTTAGGAATATGCGTATGTCACGCTGATTTCAATAAAACTGGTCCCACATTTAAAGACGTGAATATATTTATTCAATAATTATGAGGAAAAAATCTTGAAGCATTTATTCTCGTTACCGCTTTTTGTTGCATCTGGGACCTCTTACTTTGTTTTCTGGTTTGAACAGCCATATGTTCTGATGCTCTGAGAACTTTCTTCACTTAACATAAGTGCTTTGGTAGCTCTTGATTTGAATATTGACATGGTATTTTCCCAGAGGTTATTGTGGGATTCTGATTGAGCTAACTGAATGCACAGTGTCCTACACCAATCTGAGACTTTAATCAGTACTGCTTAATAGCCTGGAAATCAAAGCCATTTAAACTCTCTCCCACTCTCTTAAGAAAACCCTAATCCTAGTCAGAAATCTCTTGATTAATTTTAGCCAAACCACACTGCTCCAACAGCAGGTAACTTATGTTGGCTGAAAAAGCTTCCACCTGAAGTCAATTTAAGTGACCGTAAAGGTCATCAGACTCAAATCAAAGTACAAGATAAATCTGCAAGCACAGGAGTCCATTTTCTAAGCAACTGAGGAACGTGCTCTATGCATCAGTCATTAATATAAGCCAAAAATGTGTACTCCAGCAAAGTTTTCATTTGGATTACCCAATGACAGTGTAAACTGTGCAGGATCAGACTGGCAATCCTGCTTCCTCTTCACTTCATGTAGCATTGCTCTACAGAAAGGAATTTACTCAGAGGATTGTGATCTATCTTCTCAAATGTTTCTGTTTGAAATGGAACAACATTTTCAAGTTATGCAATTGGTATAAAACTGGCTTAGTAATATTAACTACTGACATCAGAGGTAATATTTATTTATCCAGAAAAAATCACTTTATCCATGCAAAAGGATTTTGTTACATTTTTGGCAAAACAGTGTAAGTGCTTTCATGCAGAAGTCTGCTCTTTACCAAAATGTGTGTGGCCAATTTTAGAAAAAAAAAAAAAAAGTAAATTGAAACTTAATAGAAACCTCACTTTGCTTTGCTTCATGACTTAGGAGAGGCTGTATTAAACTACCTGGACAGCTATGCAGAACTCAGACAGTGAAAATACTGACATTGTCAGTGCACCTGGGGTCTTCTAAAACTATTTAAGACATAAAAATATAATGGCTTTGAAACGTGTTGTCTCAGAGTCTAGACTGACAAGGAGATCTTGCCATCATTTTTTTTCTCATTGAGGTGATGTAAATTTTCCATGTTTACCCCAAAGGAATGTGGAAATAAAGCCTAAAACTGCTTTAGGTAGAATTTTGAATACACCTCTGCCTGAGATTTAGAATAATATAATTTAGGAAGCTAAATGACAAAAAAAAAAAAAAAAAAGGAACACTTTTCTGACAAGTTGGCATGGTATTTAAATGACATCACATACGAGTTGCTCAGAGATCTGAACATCTGAAACGCTCCTTTGGGAGATGGAAGTGTGAGCAGACTGAACATCTGCTAAATGCACTTCTACCTATGATCATGCAGACTTAACTCAGAGTATTATCACCGCATATATAACACATCTAACATATATATCTATTCATGAAAGGAATGGAAAACAGATCACTGTAAAGATAAGTGTGCCTCAAACTACTAAGTTTTTTTTTTTTTTTAAAAAAAAGCTTATTTCAGATAAATTTCATTTTAAAAGGTTAAAATAAAAATACATACTTTACATATTCTTAAGATATTGGATTCATAACTAATAATCTAAATACAAAATCCATAAGCCAGACTAATGTGCTCTTAGTACAGGGGCAGAGAGGGACAGTGTCATGAATGTGTATGTGTGCATGTGCTGCTTTTTCTTAGTGGTAGCAGCAATTTAGATCTTATTTTTTAAAAATATTTAAATGTGAAAATTTATCTTTTGGCATGAACAGAGTGATTCAGATACTGGACATGCTTATGATTTGGAGAGTTTTTTCCCCTCTGTTTGATTCACCATTTTCTTGCAGAGAAAATTTACTCTTACTCAAGGACAATCAGGTAATCGCTTCCTGGCAAACCAAATCTAATGTACAGTAAAACAATCACAAAATATAGAGAACTGTTGTCATCAACTCTTCTAAAGATAAACTAGTGAGAGGGTGGACGATCTTTCTTTTGATGGAGTTATAGTAACAGGGAGAATGATTCAGATGGACAAAATAGGCAGCTGATCTTGATTATTTTCATAGATGGTAAATGTGTGTTCATTTTACAGTACAGCTTTTCAAAGACCACTTTGCATTTTTTTCATTTTACTACAGAACAGAGATAGGAAGGATAGTGCTATATTCAGATCTATCCCCATTCAAGAATGTTGCTCACTGCCATCATTACGTATGGTGTTTACACTTGCCTTGTAAGTGGCTGGACCACCAAGGAAGGTGGTGCTTAAATGCAGTCTCACAGGATCAATGTTCCTAAGTAATTTTTGTGTAGCTTTGTTTGGACATAATTTTTAATCATCATTGTCTGTACTTTTTTTTTTTTTTTTCCCCCTCTGTTTGCCTGTCATAGCATAACCTAATGATCAAGGGCTCTGAACATGGATTGGAAACATTTCCACTCTGCCTTTCCTTGCATATCTTTCTGGTATTCTGTTGTGATGATCTTTGCATCTAGTATGCTCAAAAAAAAAAAAAAAAGTTTAATTCTTTAGTCCATATTATTCATTTTAAATTTCTTTTCACAAACTTCTGAAAATACGAAATGTTTCCTTGCTACTATATACTCTGGAAAATCTGGCCTGAATCCCTGCCCTTTTCTTTTTAGTTGTACATCTGGAATTCCAGCTCAAAAAAATAACTTCATCATGAATGTGGGTGAAGACAGACAGAACAAAGAAAAATGGTATAAAAATCCTTTGTGTTTCCTCACCTGCCACTACAAAAGGAACTAAAACTGATAATTTAAAACTCAAACAGGATTTTAAATATTTACATCAATGAAGTCCAACAAGATATTCACTTAAAACACCATAAGTTTTCTTTAGGGGATGGTTAGCACGGGTCGGACACGACAGTAAGATGAGACAATGTTTTGTAAATACATCTGCGTTTTCTGATGATGCTTTGTTTTGTCAAACATGTGCCTATAAAGTAAAAGTCAGAAAGGGGAAAGCAGCTCTACTGATTATGCCTACGTGCCCCATGGGCCTGAGACGGCACACACATTGAGGTGCTGTTGCATCATCCCGTAACCGGCCTGACCACGAGTGCTGCAGTGGTCAGACCAGGGGGATCCCACGGGCATGCACCAGGGTGAGGAAGCCTGCAGGATGCCACCACCCGTGCAGCCGTGCCGGTCGCAGTAAGGCCGGCCTGCTAATGACGTACGGGGCGGCCTTCCAGCGCGCCTTTCCGACCTGTCCTCCTGCCTCGGCCTCCCTGCAGCATGTGCCCTTTCACCCTCCCTCCCCCAAAATTCAAGCAAACAAGGTGAAGGCTTTCTGTGACTGGGCTTGGCTCACATGTGGAAACCACCTACCCTGCAGCTTTCCGGTTTTGGTACAAGATCATATCCTTGGGTGCGGCCTTAGCCTCCACGCTCCAAACAGCTGAACTGCAGCCTGAGTGGTTTGTAGGCCAGTAAGATCAGCCCTACAGAGCCCAGAGCTGCTGCAGAGCATTGCTAAACCACCGCGTTTCTTCTTGCCATTCTTCTCAACACCCTGCAAGCTCTTTTTGGTGGTGCGAGTTTCAGGAGGCTACACAGTGGGCTCCGCGGCTAACAGCACAGCTCCCTTTTCAAACCTCATGGGAATAAAAGACAATGCCTAAAAAGAAAATTGCATTTGTACTCCTGCAGCAGTTTTAAGGGGTAACAGATTTTTTTTTTAAAAAAAAAAAAGCTCAGGGATTGATTAGTCCCTTGTCAGAGAAATCTGACTGAATGCTTATGAAACAGCGAAGCAATGTGTTCCTCATGAGCAGTTCAGTGACACCGAGGGGCTACAGCTGCACCCGACACCGAAGGCCAACCTTTCACTCCGCAAAGAAAACATCATGTCACAAACAGGAGTTTTGGGCATTTGGCAGCAATGGGACATTGACGGCTTGGATCGTGCTTGAAATGTCTCTGAACTTCATCTCTGAAGCTTCAATCACATGAGCAGTCATGTAGCACAGGCCTTGGGGACTGGGAAGTTACAGGAGGCCAGAAAATACACAAGCCTGTTAGTACTCATCATAATTATTGAAATCTGTAAAATAGGTATTAGAGTAAGTCTTTGCAGTAAGATGTGGATTGAAGTATTTGTTTCTCTCCTCCAGAATCAGGTTGTTTTTGTTAAATGCCTGAGAGAAAAGAAAAAAAAGTAAGAAAAAGAAAAAGAAAAAAAAAGAAAATCAGAGGGATAAAATAAAAGAAGGCAATACATGCTATTTCACTGAGACAACTTTAGTGGCAAATATTTATGAATTGTCAGTCAGTCAAAAATGCATTTAAAAGTACCTGCACATTTAAAAAACTTGCATCTGCATGTGTCTGCTTACATAACAATGCTGCTACAGAATGCAATTCTACTCAATAAAGCTACACACTTTTCCCCCATATTATAAAACTAACTTTATGGTTAAAAATACTTTCTCATCACACATGTTCAGTTATTCTTTTTAGAATTCACTTATATTTGTTGTGAATAAGAATTATTTCCTCTTTACTGTATTAATTACTTACTTTTTAAATGCAATATGGAAGGAAAATGCCTGAAGGTCTTACGAGTGCAAATCTCATTTTCTAAAGTTTCAAAATTTTTCAAAAATGTTTATGTTTTGGTAGCAATTCAGAGAATTAATTAGGAGGATTTGAAAATGCTTTAAATTAGGCATATATTTCACCACAGATTACAACACCTAGACTTCTCTTGCATTTTTAATGCAATATCTTAAAATGTCTTAAATTATAAATAAAAATGAAGAAATTAAAAACCCCAGGTAGGATTCAAGAAAAATCCCCATTTGAGAAAAGCTTCACAGCTCAATGAACAAACGGTATAATCTGAAGATATTGAATTAAGTACTTTCAGAATGCTCATCCTTCCTTAATTTAGTGGATCTAAAAAACAGAGCTATTCTAAAAGGTCTTTTAAAAAAATAGGCTTGGGCGAACAATGGTCATATGATATAGATACCACACCAGGTTCTTATCTAACGTAAATCTGTACTGGATCATTTACTGAATATTTGGAGTATGAACACTTACTGAGAGTCTTACCCAGTATATATTCACCTGTATACATCTCCCGTATAAAGACAGTGCAGGAAGATGAATAGTACCCTTGACACCGTATCATTGGAGCCAAAGGATTATCTTCAATATATATTGTGATGACTGTTAATAGCCCTATTTACTTCTTCAACAAGCCACTAGAGAACACAATTAGGAAAAAGGAAAAAAAAAAAAGAAAAAAAAAAAAAGAGAACCTGAGTAGTGGTCTGGTTTCTTTCAGGAAAGGCTGCTGCTGTTTAAATTGTACCTACACATAGAATCTAACTTGATATGTAATAGGGATTAACAAAGGAAAGTATCTGCAATTACAATACCTCAGGTGAAATATATCTTTGTGATTAACGATTGGCATAATTTGAATCCAAATGCCACTGCAGAAAACTATCAAGTAGAATTCTTCTGATATAGCAAAATTGTATAGGACCACGTACTTTGTGCATTAGAGAGCTCCCAACCCGCTTCTCACCTTGATGGCTTCTACAGAATCGTATTTGTCCAGTTTGTTGATATGGTTGGTGATGCTGGTATTTAGAGGAGCTGGTGACACTGGATGGATGACAGTAGCATCATGGGACTGCTGTTGATATCGTTGGCAGTAAGTGTAAACAAGCAGGGTAAGAAGGCAACCAAGTATTGAGCTACTTAATCCCACCGCGATCATGTGAAACATGTTGAACTCTGCATAGTGGAGAGAAGACAATCTTATTTTTAAGGAAGTAGCAGTAAAAGCTTAAGTTTGGGGAATAACATAGAAAAGTGTTTAATTCAAATAATGACAAGGGAACTCTCATGTGTTTCCCAGAAACATCTCATTTGCAGTGGTTTATCCCTACAGCAGCAAATGCATTGTACTTCCCTGAAGGGATCATTATGAGAACCTTAGATACCCACACATCTCTGCAAGTATTAAGACTGAGATTTCTGAAAGATCCTTAGCCAAGATCAGAACCCAAACAACAGATGAATGAAGTGCTTTTTCTAAGTATTTGAAAAGTTCAGCTAAATTTATTTCTGCAAACTCTACAGCAAAACCTTTTTCATATATAAATTATGTATATAATGTACATGGCTTATTTCCAGTGAACTACATTATCACCTCCTCTGCTTCTAGTTCTTTGTCTTACACGTAGTGACTTGCGGCAGAACAAAATCTTAATGTCTTTAGATCACAGACCTGCTTCCCCTAAAATGTTTTCAGCATCCCCCTTATTTGGTGACTGTCCCAGACACTTTTGCGTACTTCTTTCTCATCCCCTGCTTTGACTGCAGCTGGGTCTCACTGTTTCTGCATCTTTGATATATGGACAGTTTGTTCCCTTCTCCAGTCTTCAGAACTTTTTCTCCATGTAATGGGGAAGTGAGGAAGAAACAGTAGTGTCTGGGGAGAAAATGTGAAGAGGAGAGAGAGAGACTCCCTAAAGCTCAGCGTACTTTTAACCACAGCAGCCAGAGAGTGCTGCCAGAACACAGTCCTCTCTGCCCATTGAAGATAATATGGGATCAGACTGTGGGAACCCTCCCTACTTACACAGGAGTTAAAACATAGAGAAGGCTCATTGCTGCATGAAACTGTAGAAGGGAATTTAAAACATAATTGCCTCCCAATTATCCTGATATAGAGATAATTGGGTCAGACGTGGCATAAGTAGGATTAGCTGGAAATAAACAAAGTACACTTCTTTTCACTGCTGTTTCCAACTGGGGCTTTGCTTTTGATTAAGAAAGAAATATCATTAAGAAAGAGATTTCATCTTAACATTATTGAACATTTGTTTGTGGTTGCGCACATGAAGCTGATTTTAATCTGAGAGACTGGCAGTAGTCTGAAAAACGTTAGACCTTTTTCACTGTAAAACAGAAAAATGGGACATCACATGGGTTCCGTTTTTCGCAAGCCGCCTTTACATACCAACTGTGAAAAAAGGAACACAACCTAATATATTGACCTAGGTTGACCACCGCAATATGTAAATTACCACTGAAATATCCTTCTACACTTGTATGAGAGTTTCCCACTGTCATAGAACTTGGCAAAATGTTTTCAGAGTTCCACTGCTAATAAGGAAAAAATCAAATTGCATTACCCTGACTCCCATAACATGTAACTATGCACACTAGCGCCCTTGCATAACCTCTGTGTTTTCATTGTCCTTTACTAGGCTAAAAACACAGCTTATCTGTGCATAGAAGAATACTGGAACTGGTCACAGCTACTACCATGACAACACAGACTAACCGTGATAACTCAGCACAAACACAAAAAAGGTCATTTTTCCCATTTCTTCTTCTTCGTACTTTTTTTTCCCCAACAATTCAGTTTTCTCTTTCAAGATTTGTTTTGCTAGCGTCAAGACTCTCTGGAATTGAACTTTTCTCTTACATTCTAGTTTTGTCTCTGGCAGCAAAGCTGAAAATGAGTCCAGATAGTCTGAGCTATTACATGGGTTAGCAGGCTGGCTCTCTGCTATTCATTTGGAGTCCCAAAGAGGTTTGTGAAATTATTATCCTGCAAAAGGTGCAGCAACTTAAAAATTTTTGACCTACTGATAACTAACTTATAAAAGGAATTTCTTTTCTGGGACACAATAAATGACTGTTACAAGGGAAAAGGAGAAAAAAAAAATCCAATAATACATGCTCTTGTCTTAAAGGTCAGCAATGGCATCTGGATATTTAATGAGGAATCCTGTATTAACTACATCTCTATTTCTGGACCAAGTGTAAATAATGAGAATGTGGCATTTATAAGGTGGAATAAATCTAAGAGAGTGCAAAATGTGAAACAAATGGAAAAAAAAAGGGGGAATCAATAATTCACTATTTAATACACAGATAGAACTCAAAAGCTTACCGCCACATCGTTTTTCTTCTATGCTGCTGGATCGTGCCACCGATATTTCTAGAAAAACAAATAAACTGCTTATGCCATGGAGAAAAAAAATAACAGACAGCTAGTAATTTGATCAACACAGTAAGGATTTTAAAAAATGTAGTCTTCTACGTTCACTCCAAATCCAAAGTAAAAAAAGATTTTGACTATGGTGTGGTGGAATTAACAAAAAAGTTCCATGACATCTTCAGGTTCTTTAGTTTATCAAGCAAAAGCAGTAACATAATTTTTATTCTTGCTTCACAATATCCCTTTAATTAAAAAGATGAAGTGTACATGAAAAAATTCTTTGTGAAGTTAAGCCATTTTGAGGAAATGCTGAATTTCTGAATAGTAAAATTAATGAGAGTTTCATTATCTTGTGTTCAAACGGGCTCATTACTTCTAGAAGTCACATCTAGCACTAATGTGAAAAGAGGGAATTTACAGATCTTCAAAAAAGATGACTGCCAATTTAATGGGTCCCAGCTGTAAACTAATAAAATGTAATTCCACCCGATGTCCTTCCCGTTCTGTCTTTGGAAGCATTCTGAATAAATACTGAATAAAAATGTGTTGACAACCAAGTTTTCCCATTTTTTATTTCAATTACCATGGCTTTGGTGAAGGGAAGTCCTGCCCTACAAACCTCTCTGCTTTGTGAATCTCTCTGGAAGGGTCAATGATCATGTGGATATGGGTGAGAGTGCGGACACAGCCTACCTGGATTTCAGAAATTACTTTAAATCCCTTCTTACTTCCCAAGAAAAAAGAGATGAGGGAAAGGACAGAATACAGTGTAGTTCTTAGAGTGGAGTAAGGTTACCACTTCTGCAGTGACCTAGGCTTTTGAGCAAAGGGCTAGGAAGTGTGTTTTTGAAGTTTGATGATATTCATTTATTTAAGGTAGCATGGGTAAGGGCATACTGTGAAGAGCTGCAGAAGGGCCTTCAAAAACTAGGCAATAAAATAAAAAACAGAACAGAATGTAGATCAGTGTAGAGTGGAAAGCAATCCTAGCTTCACAAATAAAATGATGGCTGTGAGCTGACCATTACCACTCATCAGGGGATTATGACAGCTTGTTCCATGAAAATATCAGCTTACTGTTCCGAATGAATCAAAAAGCCAAACAAAAGGCTAGGTACAACCAAGAAAGCAAGAGTGAGTAGAACAGGAAATTATCGTTATGGGTCCTTACAAATCCATGAGTTGTCCACACCCTGAACGCTGCATGCAGCTCTGGTTTTCCAATTTCAGAATACCTCTAGTACAATAGAAAAGTTCAGAAAAGGTCAGCAATGACCGCCACTGGTATGCAATGGCTTTTGCATGAGGAATGAGACAGTAGGCTGTCTACCTCCCTACCAAATGATGATCCAAGATGCAAAGAAGATGCAAGAAACCCAGGAAACTACTTGGAGAGAGAACCATTTCAGAGCATTAAACAGATCGACCGAATCAGGTTTAAAAACTCTCCTGAAATGAAAGTTGCTGAAGGCTGAAAAACTACAGGGAGGCAGGAGCAGGATGATATACGCTTGTCCTGTTTCTCTTCTTCCCTGGACATTACAGTACTGCTGGAGACAGGAACTGGACAAGACGGACTCTCACTCTGAACCTGTATGGCCATTCTGATGTTCTTTTATGAATATTAAAAATATCTGATAATGGAAAAGGACTGATTAATAAGACAGACTTCAGCTGCAAGAATGCATGGAAAGTAAATTTCCTGATTTTTTTT
Source organism: Cygnus atratus (assembly GCF_013377495.2). Lineage (NCBI taxonomy): Eukaryota > Metazoa > Chordata > Aves > Anseriformes > Anatidae > Cygnus > Cygnus atratus. Next base: position 85,181,318 of record NC_066363.1, on the reverse strand, counting down.
TTTCTCCTGTTAAAACAGGCTTAAAGTTTGAATCTGTATCCAGACTCAGAGCAGTGAAGGAAGTCCTTTAGTGTGATTCTGGGAGAAGGGGATTATAAAGCAGGCCTGGTGGAAAAAGAGGAGAGAAGCAAAGACTATATTAGTGGTCTGGCTTTAAAATTAATCTCTTCTCCAGTTGGAGGTTTCTGCTGAAAGATACCGTAGCACATTATCAGATGTGAAACAAAGTGCTATGACTTCCACATATCTAAAATGCCACAGGCTAGTTCTGCTAAAGTGGGTCACATTTTTTTTACCTTTCTTCACCTGCTAAATCAATATTATTTTCAACATTAGAAAGTAACAGACCTGATAGAACAGCACTCTCACAGATAGCTAAAGGCTGGTAGCATACTCTGTCTGGTCAAGACCATTAATTCACAATCCAAACAACATGCTGAAAAAGAAATACATATGCCAGAAAGCCATAAAGCTCTGCAAGGTAATGTTGGTAAAGATTAACCCTGGAAAAAACAGCAGCAGCAATGACAAGGAGCCACTCTCCCAGAATCACTCTATATGCATTAAGTTTTGTGGAAGAACAGATTTAAGGTAAGCAGGGGGAGGAGGAGACAACGTGAGGGTGGACATGCCAGCATAATAGCTGGGGAAAGGAGTGAGGTGAATTAGAAAAGGAAAGAGAAGTTGGGAGGGAGAGAACTCTGAGTATGAGGACCCTGAGGAGTGAAAGTGAGCTGAGAGCTCCCAAGAAAGCAAGGGAGTTTTGCTAAGGTGAGTGTACTGGCCATGACTTCATCTCCTGTGATGTGAGAAATTGGAGGGGGAGTGGCAAACAAAGCAGAAGGGCCAGAGACAAGGTGGCTGCTACTTATTCACCTAACATTCCTCATTTCAGAGTCTGAAAATGCATACTTTCCAAAACAATATGTAGACTTTACATTGGATTAAGAGGGGGATTCACAGAAAGTGAATGTGAATATTAACAGAGCTGCTTCAAAACCTTGAGAAAAAAAGGGAAAATACAATGTGAGGGGTTTTGCTTTCACATTGACATTTTTCACTTCAGTTTGGGAGGAAAAATTAGTATTTGGGAATTAAAAAGTTTATTGCCACTTTCTATGCATCACCCACAAATAAAGTGTTTAAATTTGCTGATTTCTTTTTAATATTGTACATATACAGTATATAATATACTGCTTAGCCGCAGAAAAAAAGGTTGCTGCACTGAACCAACATAATTAATGTCAAATGACACTTGAAAACATAAATTTCTCTGTGAATAGACTGTTGACGTTGTTATGTACACAGATGGAAAGATGACTGTTAACAGCAAAGTAATGTAGTCACCAATACTATTGTGTGGATTTAAATGACTGTTATGATTTAAAAAAATAATAATAATTACATTCATCATTTTTGATAAACACTATAATACCTGACATGATTGTCCATCAGGTACTTAGTGGCCATAGGGGAGGTAAGTAACTGAGGCACAACCAACAATATTTAACTTTCTAGGTGGTTATTAATCTAATCAACTCCATGAAATGGTTTCCTGATCAACTACCCCTGCACCCAGTCTGCATACACGAATCACAAAACCTAGAGGAACATTTCTCTGATAACCCCAGAGTCTCAAGAACACTTCAAAGTGAGAAGCAAACTAGTTCTCCTAGCTGTCTGCACTCATCCCTGCACCCTATTACCAAACAGGATGGAAGGACCTACATAAGGCTCTGAGACTGAATAACTACAGTCCCAGGTGGTGACAGCAAGGACAGTTCCACTACACAGCCTGAGACAGATTTTCATGACACCAGGTCTAGCAGCACAAGCTCTACCTTGTACACCAGTGCTCTTTGGGTGAAAAAAAGGCAAATTCTGTCCCAAGTCTTGGCTCTGCACAGTTCCATGTGGGACAGTATTATGCCTCATTCCTGAAACGTTGAGAGATTTCACTGATCCTTCCAGGGGAAGATTGATCTCACCTGGTATGAAGTTGGAGTCAAACGTACAGGCTCGGCTCTCCGTGGTGTTGCCCGTGCACTGGCTGCCCACAGGAAACAAAATAATGCACTGACGAACACGGAGCTGGACACCAGATGAGTCACACTCGGACCACTCGGACCACTCTGACCAGCTGTCTGCAGTGGGCAGAGAGATATACACACACAGACACTGCAATTAAATGAGCGAGAGAGAAATTTCTCATCTTCCTAAATTATGACAGAAAGCCTTACCTCCAGCTAGTACACGCTATCGGAGGACAGACAGCTCATTCATTACAATAAAAAAAAAAAAAGCCAGTTTGGACAAGCTGGCAGAGGTCTCCAAAATGTAGAGTTCAATGGTAAATTTTTCACCCAAGTATCACAATTTTGGCTTCTGCCACAGCCTTTGTACATGGAAGGAAGAAGCCTGAGGGATTCTCTGTGACCCCATGGTGGAGACAGAAAGACTGATTGCCGTGGAGCTAATTTCAGCCTAAGTCTTCAGGGTGGACAACGACACTGTATTTTGTTTATGTACCTGACAAATGGCAATGACAGGTATAGAGATATGTAATCCAGATCTGAAGGAGAATGTTTACCTAACAGGCAAAGGACAGCATCTTCTGGACATTTTGTTATTATTATTATTTAATTTCAGGCCCATTTCTGTACTGTAGATAGAAGAGCTCTCATAAAGTATATGCACCTTGTTTTGTTTCCTTCTCTTCCCCACTGGGTTCATTATCAGCTTCCATCATTTCTTCAGATTTCTTCCTCTGCCTATGTGGTTTTGATTAAGACATTTCTATTTCATAACTGTGCGATTTAAGACTACATCTCTTAAATTAAGTGATCTGATCTCATTATCATGAAATGCTGTGAGTTTACTGAGCTCAGCTTTCTTACAATTCAAGCACAAGTCTTGCCTTCATAGGAGTCTTTAGTTTGGCATGTATAGTAGAAGACAGATCTCAGTTGAACTTTTTTCTTTCTTCCATCAGCTTTCCCACTGAGATATGTTTTACGGTTTTGACACAGATTAGTATCAAACAGTTAGTATCCCAAACCAAGTTTGTTTCTACTTAAAAATTTTAATTGATTTTATGTCAGTACCAAGCAAATTTACTAATTTAATTTTACTTATAATAATAATAATAATAATAGTAACATATATTAGCTAAACTTTGATGTTTGAAGAACATCGGAATTTGTAAATAATTTGGAAACTTCATGAAGCTTTTGTACAGTTCTTGTGAATCAGGTGGAAAGCCAGGAAAGTCTTGTACTGTTTGGGCCCCTTTCGGTACATTGCATGAAAGATTTGTAGTTACTCATTACTTTCCCCTTGGCCATAAAGTAGATGAAAACCCTCAGTCGTCTGAAACTGGCAGATTCCAATAGGAATTACTGAGAATGCAGTTTTGAAAAATATCAAGCAATAGATGCTTTCCATGACAGCATTAGACATTCACTTCCTAACCAACAACACACTTAAATCAGAGCCAATATATTTGTCCAGTCCCAAACTAATTGGGATATAATCAGCAGCAGCCAAAATGTTCACAAGAATCCTAAATGCAGCTTGTTGCTGTTTCAATCTGTAGCCTCATATTTTTGTCCAATGTACTCTTGGCTGACAAGGTTCCTTGTTGCATCCTGTGACAACATAGGAGCCTCAGGGTATGGATCATGCTGGGCTACATCATGGTGATTGGATAAAGCTGCCATTCCAGCATGCCCTTTAGGCACAAGTCTTCTGTGGAGATGTTTTGAACAGCGGGTCCTGTAAAAGGCATTATGTGATTTGGGACCTTTCCACATATGCAATACAAGGCACGTCCCTTACATCTTGAAGTCCCATGGTGCAGTGCAGGAACTAGAGCACAGGTAGTCAGTGGGTTCAGCACCATGTGGATCAGCTCCATCTGGTGTACAAAGCTGCAGAAGAGGAGAGGGGGCACACCAGTACAAGTGTGAGAGAGATGGACATCCCTGTAATTGTGGATCCTGGTATCAAACCTGTATTTTGAGGAGTGCCACTGCTGGGAGCTCAGAGAATCACAGAGTTAAGGTATACATGACTGGTAGCTGTGCCATTTCAAATGTGCTACTGTATGTGTCATCGTGGAGATGCTGAAGTCACAGCTTTTATGTGCATTGCTACAGACTCAGTTATTCTGCTTCATCCCTTTGATTTCTTTATCTTCAAAGTATTTAAGTTTCTCTTGCACATCAAACAGTCTCCTCTCCACTTGCTCCTGAATTCTCTGCAAGAGTCACGAGGGTAGACAGGAGAGGTGTTTAATCTGGAACTGCTTTTCACCTCTAACATGGCAACGTTTACTCAGTTGTCATCTTCCTCCTGCAGAGTCTTGGCTGGCCTTTGAGGCCAGGTTAAGTCCAAGCTGTTATTAAAAGATCCCTGGGTGAAGAACGTACCTCAGAATGATCAGGCCACCAGTCTGGAAAATCATAAATTTCTTCCATGCATAACTACACCATCATTTCTAAATGCTCAATTGCTTTATCCATTATTTGCATGTGTGAGTTAGCACTTCAAGGACAGAATATATTTTCCCTTCTTACAGCAGCTGTAAATACTTTACATATAAAATGCTGCTTTATTCATTACATTACAGACACCCTTGCAACCGATTACACTTGCAGATAAGCAGCCTATAAACCTCTGTGGATCAATAGTACAGTGCTTCCATTCATATTTATGTGACTGCATTTAGATAAATTAAAAGAAAAAAACAAACATGATGATAAAACTTTTAAAATGAAGGTTGACAGAACAGTGTATTTTGCAAGACAGTTACTTCTTTTAAGTGCACAGTTGTATACTTTCAGTTGGATTTGCAATTAACTCTCTACATCCTTAAAAAGTCCTTGATATCAGGATTCTGGTAATTTTAGTTTTCTGCTCATTTTCTTTTGCCAAAAAAATGCTATTTCAAATGCCAATAAATCTTTGCTCTTTTCATAACTTATGAAACATTTGAAATAATTTCCATTTTTTTACATGCATTTCTGTGCTGGTTGGTGGTTCACAGATTCCAAGTATCACTATATTAAGCATGTCAATCAAGCAGCAAATGTCACCACCAATGGTACTTCCAGACCTGCACTAGCAGCAATCACTAGCCATATGATCCTCACCACAACAAAATGGCTGGGCAGAGATGCAAAAGCCTGCCCAAACCTGACATGGATAGCACTGGGGCCATTTTTGTACCATACCAATATGAAATAGGAACAGTAAAAAAGTTGTGAAATCTACAGTGTTCACATGAGGCAAGGTCTATTCTAACAGTTGGTTGTTTCCAAAATCTATGGCAAATTTTCAAGGAGATTGAAATATTAATATCACAGAAATGTGAGATAAATGATTTGCACGCTGAAATTTTATTGCTTTGTAAAGATTTGCACTTTCTTGAACTAAAATGACACCAACTTCCTCTTCCACCCACCATCTACTCCAAAATTCAGGTAACCAGAAGGTCAAAACAAGATGAAGAGATTGTTTATAAATGCTTAAAAACTGTCATTTCTAGAAAAATGTCACTAGAGAATAAATGAAAGAGAAAGAGCTACAATACTAGTACAATGAACACGCTAGTTCTGACCTTTTAAAGATGCCTTAAGGATCTCAAGGCAGCTACGTAACTTTTATATACAAATATATACCATTTGTCTTGAAAAATCAAATCATCAACTAATTTCTGTGTATGTTTTTAAATTCAACAGAATGTAGCATCTTCCTAAATTTTGACAAAGTATGTACTTCTTTCTATTCTGCTCCAGGACATGCAGTGCCTTGAAAAGGAAATTATCTAAAAGTGTTGTTCGACACAATTAATAGGATCCATTAATGGAGCTTGTGCCTTCACATGTATAACTTCATCATCAGAGCAGAATATTTTTGCCATGAAGTCTAGGAGCTGTCAGTGAAGCAAGTGCTGGCATTTGGATCTGCTTGAAGTTATTTCCTTTGACTGTTGCCTATAATCCATTAATCAGCAATAACTGAAAACAATCTCTCCCACTGCCTTTTCACTCATGATTTCATCTGTTTTGTGTGTGAATGTGTGTGTATTTTTACCCTCTATTTCTGACATAAATTTCATTAAAAATTCAGGTTCCTTTAATATGGTTCAAAAAAATAGTCAAATTTAAAGAAAAAGTCATGATCCATAATGTCATACAACTAGAAGGAGTGCTGAGACATTTCCTTTAGTAAATAGTTTGCAGTTATTTAAAAAGAGTCTGTGCTCCTTAACACTCAAAGTTGAAGTATGTATTTTACAAAGAGCATTAAGGCTTGCTCTGTGTTTTATATGAAAACACTTAAACAAAGGTTGATGTAAAGCGTCAGCTACTTGAAGGACCTTGTGATATGCCTGCTATTGAATATGCAACCTCAGCAATTCAATTGCTGTGAACATTTATTGTTAAAACAAAAGCTTTTTTTTTTTTTTTTTTTTTGTGGTGTTCTAATTAGAAGTCTCCCAACCTTTTCCATGAACCTCTTCAAATATTACACACTTTTAGTTTATCCAGAACCAGAACCTGGTAACTTAAATGGTAATTCTAGTATAATTTTCAAACAGAGATGGGAGGAGGTGGTCTCCTATAGGTCATATTCTACTGTTACTTGATTTACTGTAGCATGTAAGAGCTGATTGTGCACTTAATAAAGGAGAGAAACAATGTGCTCCTAAATAATAGATCAAGGAGCATTATGTTGCCCAACTGAAAATGCCTTACTCCATGGAACACAAAGAACAAAGCGGCATGCGCTGATTTGCTGTACCTGGACACTGCTGTGTGTTGCAGAGGGCTTCTTCAGTGTGTAGTCCAAGGCAGATATCTCCTCCGTATGCTGGCGCTGGATTTGTGCAGGAGCGGGTTCTCATGTAATGCCCTCCGCCACAAGTTGCTGAGCACTTTGACCAAGATGACCAACAAGACCAGCCTCCATCCACTGAAAAGACACAAAATATCTTATAGTTCCAAGTTAACGTGTTACATGGCATAATACAGCCCATCTTTTCTCGTGTTTTGTGGATCTAATTCATAATCTATTGAAACTACTGGACATTTTTAGTTCCCACTTAAGACAATGAATTGAATCATACCACAAAATTACTAAATTCACATCTTTAAAAGGCTACTCGTATACTGTTACTTTGTTACCATTGTTATCATTGTTACTTATTCACATAATAAACTTTCAGAGAGTAGCATAATAGATTTAAGATAAAAACATTTTTTTTTCTTTTCTAATTTGTGAGGAAATAAAATACCAATGCTTGTTTAGCAGAAGTGTTACAAGACCAAAGTAAATTTTCAATCAGAAAATAAAACTAAGCCCCAGAATATCAAAAGAAAGGCTGTGGAATCTAGGTTTTGTTTCATAACTCAGATGGGACTGCTTTAGCTGTACATTCCATTTCAATTGATCCAACACAGTTGTAGGGTTTGATGGGCCACTATAATGCTACAGTCCATAGTTCTAGCACAGATGCCAGTAGCAGAATGATGCCAGTACTATCAAAAAGCACCAGAAAAATGTCAAAAAGGAGTTGTCACTTCGAGTTTCAAACACAAGTTGAAAAAAAGAAAAAAAAAAAAAGAATAAATCCATTATTATTTACTGATTTCTGTATGTCGAACTCTTTTCCATTTATGGGCTCAGTTTTCACAAGATTCCTACGAAAAGCAGTTTTCACAAGATTCCTATGAAAAGCAGGTCGGATTTCCCAGGAGACCCATTTCTCAGATGGCTTTCAAAATGTGGTCACTGGACAGGCTTTTAAAGAAAGTTCACCTGATTGCCTGCCCTGAACTGGGTCCTTTGTAGCCTCGGTCCTTAAAGCTAGTACTCCAGGACATATTTCTGGCATTTATGGCCATATTGCAGCCCATTTGCCAGAGACAGACACATGACAAAGTCAGACATACTTTTCCCTGGTACAGCATTTCCTCTGCAAAAAATCTCAGTATTTTCTTCATTTCTCTTTCAATTTTAGCATATAAATAAATAAAAATTCAAAATATCAATATCCTACAAAAAAAAAAGTTATTTTGAAACCTCTATTAGAAGTGTTTTCACTCGCCTCCTTATTACTTAAGTAAGGAAGTGATTTGCCATGTCTGCACCTGATTGAAAGAAATACAGTGTGTGTAATTTAACTGACAGTCATAGAAGAGACCCTGTATGTAATAATGGCAATTTACCAGTAAAGTGCTACAGGGTCCTGAACTGAGCATAGCATTTGTCTTTTTTAGCTCCCACCCCTTAGAGCAGCAGTGGGCATTTTACCACACGAGAGAGAAACTTATTATATATTACTTTTAAAAATATGAAGTACACATTTTCTATACACAATTTTTGTGGTGCACTCATTTGAGACATTCCTTGTAAGACCTGACTTTATGTTTCATTGAAACATTGTCACTGAAGTCTCCAAAACATTCATACAGCATTTCACAATGACTCAGTTAGATCCTTTCCATTCGATTAATCAAATTGCCTTTCAAGGGGTAAAACCATTTCCACAGGATTATTGAAAAGCTATTTCATAATTGCCTCTTACAAATGAAAAAGAGATTCCAAATCTAAAAAAACAAACATACAACCCTTAAATGAAAATATTTGTTTAGTATTTGCATTTAAATTCTCTCTTATATGGACACATTGTAAAACATTAAAAAAAGACTAATTTTGTCATTTTGTTTTTGTAGCATTGTATATCGCAAATGCACTCTGTGAGTCAGGTAGAATGATTTCCATGCAAAGACTGCAACAGTGAGAAAACAAGCTATTAGATTGTGATTATTTTGATATTAAAACTTGTATGCACATTTATGAAAGTAATTTCAGATACAGCATAGCCTCAAGTTCTCATGTGCTAATCAAACAGGTAATTCACTAGTGCATACCTAAGGCTGTTAGTTAACTAATCCTGTAAACAGAATTGTTGAATGTATATCATTTTATTCTCTGTATTTTTTATAATATTATCCTATCAATCGAGGAAGAAGAGAGCTGACACTTCCTTGCTAAGAGCAGTTGTAAAAACTTTTGCAAGTGATGTATCTAGACTCTGAATAGCCTGATTGGATATACAGAATTTGGGGAATCTGGTGCTATATTCCGAGTATGCCATTTTAAATAAATTATTTAGATTGTTAAGGAATTCAACGGCTGCTACATTATTTTTTTCCAGGATATATTTATCAGCCAAATCATCTAGCTATACAGATGTATGAGAGAGTTTTACACCATCTACCATAAATAAATACTGCATCTTTCTAGAATGCCTGACTTGTTCTCTCATTCATATACCCATTGGAAAACAAATATGTCTTTTGCCTGAGATAACTCTGTTAATGCAGTATTATGCAAGCTCATATCTAACAAAGCCACTGGTTATTTATCTTCAGTGCTGGTGAAACATACTGTGTAATTTTATAACAATTTTAAGAAAATACATGATATCTTTTATTCAGAACTTGCCCTTATTTTTTTAAATGTTATCAAATAAAAGCAGAAGCTGTTACCCAGCTATTCATTTCATGAGATATCGAGCCTTTACCTTTCCAGATACTCCTTCTCTCTTCTTTTTTAAAAATTTAAAATAAATCCTTTACTAGCTCAAATGTATAATCAGATGGATTTCCATTGCTGTACATAGATCTTTATGAAATCCAGTGACAGCCCAAGATTGCACAGACTGAAGATAAACTGTCTGCAAACATTCCCTGTGCCTTGTTCAGAGTAATGGAGGCATGGTCCCCAACATTTTCTACATATTTTGTAATGGATGATAGTGAAAATTACAAATGTGCATGCATTTGAATCTGCCATCTGCTGTCTATCCATACATGACCAATAACAAAGAGTGATGTGATATCCGAGAATGTCACCATGCTCCACAGCTATGCTGGTCATGACTATACCATAACCTTCAGATGTAAAGGGAGAAGTGGGTCTAGGGGACATAGGAAAAGACAGACAATATAATAGAGAATGTTAAACTCGATCATAGGTGAGCTGGATGGTGCAATTATAACTGTTTTTCTTAGCAACTTTTTACGGACATTCTGCCATCCTAAATTTCTAGGCCTTTCAAGGACTATCATAACTATCTCTTTTGTTTGCCCCCAGAAATTTTCCTTCTCAGCAACAGAGGATGATAAAACATCATCATGGTTTAATAAGATCAAAGGAGTCGATATTTAGTGCTTCAGTTTTTACAAGACATAAATAGAGCTCTGTGGTTTCTTTCATCTTTCTTTAAAGTTGCTTGGCAACACAGCACCATCTGTTTTGTCTGTGTGTGTGTGTGTGTGTGTTGTTGTTGTTTTTTTTTATTTTATTTGTTTTTTCCTTTTGTCATGGAGTCCTTAATATTATTTCTGTTTCTTACAGAAAGAAAAATATGACGTTGCAATGAAAATACCAGTCACTACATTTTCTTTACATAACACTTTTGTAGACCTGTTGGACAAAATAAAGTAGTTAAAGAAGTTCCACAATGAAAGATACAAACAGCCTTTACATTTCCTGACAATTACTGAGGTTGGTCCCTTTTGGAAGGAGGCCTATTCAGCTAGTGGGGTGCTCTCAAACAATGCTTTTTTCTTTTGCAGTAAGCAAAAAAAATTTTGCCTGCTGACTATGTCACGATTAATACATATTTCTTTACTATAATGAAAAAAAAGCCATGGAGTAAAGGATGTTCTAGGGAGAAACAGTATATAGAAACATGATCTCCTGGTGACATGATAAAAAAAATCCACACTGCTGGACATTTTCCAAGAGACCAGTAAACTGGATATCCTGCTCTGCACATGGATTTTATAAGAAAGAGGAAAGAAGCGTGGGCCCACACACTGGCCTCACCTGCTTTCATGATGACAGAGACAGGATTGCAGGCTTTTTCATATACTGTCTGGTCTTATTTCAAATTTAAATATCCAACACAATTATTCTTAGTCTTTTGTTGTTGTTGTTGTTGTTGTTTTTTGTCTATGACTTTAGGTTTGTAACTTTTCATGTTCATCGTTTTGAAAGTGTAGCAAAAGAGAATAAGTAATGCTGAGAAATGTCAGTCTTTTCTATATGCATGATGGAATATAAATTGAGGGGCAGTAGTCTCTTACACCCACTGAAATGCAGCTGGTGTGTTTCACAGTAGTTGAGTTAAATCTGGGGGCACTGTCTGTTGAGCAGTTTACAGACCTAAGAGTGTACTGCCCCCATCCAGGCACACAGGGATCATCCCATTCCACATCACATAGTCTAATGCTTTTTCCTAGTTCTAAAGGGTATGGCTGCATATGTTTTACTGTGGGAAAGAAGTTTTTACATCAAAGCTTGAAAAGGCAAAGTCTTGTTTCTGTGATGCCACATTCACCTTTTATTCATAAAAGCAGTGCTAGATGAAACAAACAGTCAATTTAGTGTAGTGCAGAAACACAGAGAGCAAAGTAATGCTTCTAGGGAAAGCACAACAACAAAACCTAAGGATCAAATTGGGTTTAAGTCTGTAGCTGAGACCCTTAAATTAGAAGAGCAATAGATACTTCCAAAAGGCAGCTCAGCCCTCTCTTCACTGGCAACAGAGGAAGCCTAGAGAGATCAATGTCTATGGAGAGATGGACTTCAGCAGCCTCAGAGACAAGATTTATTGACTGCGGGATAATTTTGTCCATTCCTTTAAATATACTCCTGTTGCTTGTGGCCAAGTATGACTGCAAGGAAAAAAAGAACAAGGAAGAAAAAAATAATAAAAGCAATAATGAAGAAAAAAAAGCAGCAAGCAATAATTGGCTTTAGGGGATGCATAAATTCCAGAAATGGTATTTCAGGGAGTTTTGTATATCTGAAACTGTTGTTAGCACATTTACTGATGAAGGCCTGGAGTTACTTTATTCAGATTTTCTCAAGCAAAACATCATCACTAAACCAAACTAAACATACTATGATAAAAAATTGGAACTGGAAACTGGTGAAATCTCAAAATATTGGCATGAAGTAGCAGAATTTCAAATCACAGACAGCAACCGTCCGTTTCCACCTCTGATCCACCAGTATGCTCTGAGTAAAAGATGGGATAGAAACTCCCTCAACGAATTAAAATGGTGTTCAGATAGCTATGCTTAAAGCTCTTAATTAAAGGCACTTTGGTGAAGCATCTCTTTGTGTAAAAGAATAAAAGATAAGGCAACAAGAAACAAAGTAAAACAAAAATGAAGAAAAAAAAGTCTTTTCCTACAGTAATAACTGGAGAGATCTGTAATGTTGTGAATTCCTTATGTTTATTATTATTTCCAGATGCATATCTTTTAGTTAGTATATTCCTGTAATTTTTGTAAATCTGCAGAATTTACCATTCAAACAATGTTTTTCTTCATCATCTATTTCTTTTTGTGATGTAAACATCTCACAAGCTCCCAAGAACAAAAAAATCTTAATATGCTTAATTATAGTTTCCTTTATTTTTATATTGACCACATATCAGTAACTGAAAGAAAACAGAAATGTATTTACAGATTCTTTCTATAGTTATTGAGACTCTTCAGTGCTTGCCAGCTTGTCTCTATTCACCACAACTCTGGGACATAAAAAAGGAGATGAGGCACAGGGCCAAAACATAATTTGTTAGTGCAAGACAACAGTGCAAATTCTCTTGCTCCTCAAAACAGTTTGGCTGCATGGAAATTGAGTACTGTGAATAGGTCCTATCCTACACTAAAATCCTAGATTATTTCTGCAGATTATTTGAGACACTGCTAGTTAGTTGAAGCCAAAATTGTGTGAAGGATCATTCTAAAACTTGTACAATGTAGACAAATCATATTTCTGGGCCTGGGTACAATTAATTTCTGGTAAATTTCTGGCACCGGTCAATTTGCTGTTATATATTCAGCTGTTGAATACTATGAACAAAAATTAATCTGTCCAGTAAATCCTATCAATCCACACTTCAGTGGACTATTTACTTTGCTACAAGCTGTGGGAAAAACTTTGCAGTAGTTTCTCTCTCCCCTCAAGAATGATTTAGGAGTAGCTGCTGAAGGCAGATTCAAATTGGCTTCAGTATTTTTTCTTAAAGTTATGGGAGCCTGCAGTACATTTAATAATAAATTACTGGCTATTCATAAGTATATTTAAAATTATTCTGAAAGACATTTAATGAGACAAAAGAGACTTGTACATTTGATGATTGCTCCAAGGACTTTTTCTTTGTGTCAGTACTTCAGGGCACAGTATCTTCCAGGATGCCACGGAGCCCAATTTAAATGACTTAGATGCATAAAGTCTATGGACTTTCAGCAGGACTTAGGCACTGTTTGGTATTTTTCTCAATCATTTTTCTTTTTCACTAGTTTATATAGTAAGGGTTTGATCCTGTCTGCAATATGCAAAATGGGTAGCAAAGCAGAACCTAAGCCAGAATTAACAGGACTGCTTCTTTATGGCTGCCATCCCGCTCCTTCATGCTAATCTGAATATCTCTGAAAGGTTAATGACTGAACTATAAGTAAATAGATTTGTGCCAGCACGGAACATGTGAAGCAGTCCTTACCCTGAGGAAGCTCAGGTAAACCTTAAAAAGCATCAAATTCTTCATTACATTTTTTATTTCTAGTACTACAGACAACACTTTAGTGTTGAGGTCAGAACAAAATTCCATCACATTCCTTTTCCTTTCTGTCTGCACTTCCATTTTCTTACACAGGCACGAATGAACCTTGCAGAGTCCCCCTTTTTTTTTTTTCCTCTGTGCCCACAATGGCAAGAAGGGCCTGACATATCTATTTCTGCTCAGTCCCTGCATCTGTTTATAGCCTACTATAAATGAGGTAGTAATACCATGAGACCTACACCTACACCAACCTTTCTCATTAACATCTGCAAGGGCTGTATGATCAAAGCCTAAAGGGACATTTCAGAAACTCACTTAGATAGCGTGGGTAAGAACGACTATATATACCTGTTCTGAATACAAGCACCCAGGAAATAAAAACTACTTGCCTAGTGCAAAGGTTAATGAGAAGACTGAAAACTGACCTAACCATGGTTTCTTTTGCTGGCTGCTCTCCCCTGTGCCCTTGCTATGGGGTCTGCCAAGTCTGCTGCTAATTGAACAGTGAAAGCTACTTTCCTCCTCCTTGGGTACTGCAAGAGAATTTCACCAGAAAGTGCTAGCTTGTTGTGCTCAAGTGTCTCCTTCAGAACTTTGCTGGCTTCAGTGGGCTTTTGCCCAAAATTGAAGCAGGGGTCTGCAACAGAAATTCCTTTTGGATCTGAGCCACCAGCAAGAGAGATGGAGGCTGCCCCTGACCTAGAGTTGCCAAGAAATACTGCTGTTTCCTTTAGGCATAAAAATGCATAGAAGTTCATGGTCAATGAGCAGCCAGAATGGTCTTAGAACTGCAGTTTTGTAGAATATTTGCCAAAGCACATTATTTAGGTTTAATTCAAGAAGGAAATACGTTTTTCAAGAAACTACATCTTCCTGAAAGGGAAGTCCTGTCTTCTGGACAGATCTATTGCTTAGTTTCTGATGCAGAGAATGGAAAATGGCTGTCTGAATCTCACCAAGCATAAGGAATGTTATGAGATTGGACAAAATGCTCATACTAAAAGAAATCATATGTGAACAGAACACAGTTTTAACTTGTAATCATATACACAAACACACAAACATATATATGGATGTATATGCACTTGTATATTACTACAGTAATCCTTCAGGTTCACACTTGAATGTCAAAAGCTCCAAGTACTCAATAATAAAATATGCAGCACAGTTATACATAATTAATATAATTAGAGATGTAGGAAAGCTTATTTCTAAATTTACTTATTGATACTGGAAAGAACTGAGACTCTCAATAGTTATCCTTCTTTTATTACTTAATGTACCTTGAGTTCTTTTCTCCTATTCCAATTTCACTTTCTCTTCTTCATCTGTTCTCAACAACATTCTTCCACTTTCTTTTTCCACAAAGCCTTCTGCAAAGCTCAAAAGCCATTGAATTTGGATGTCTGTTTTATGAAGGGTGAGAGGTTACTAGAACCAAGATGTTTTTTTCTTCCTAAATCTCTAAGATACAAAAATGATTTATAACCTAGAGTAGTTTCCTGAAAACATATATTCTACTTGCAATCCTTCTTATAGAATCATAAAACAACTGTCAACAAAGGAGAAGCTCAAGCTTCCAAGAATAATCTAAGGCCTGTTGAAATACCATCAATTTTGGTGATCAGTCCTGAACTTTATTTGCTAGAAGCTCTACACTCAAAAGCTAGCAGATTTAATTCTATCAATCACTGTAATGAAAGTTATATTTTTACTTTAAATAAAGACGAGGGCAGTTTTCTCATAAGGTATTTTTTCTCTTATGAGCTTATTTATTAAAGCTGTATTTTTACTCAAAAATGAAAGATGACATAGCTTTTAATATTGTTGATGATAAACTTATTGACATCACTTGGAAATCTTACCCAAATCCACTTCAGCATAACTGGCTGTCACAGTTTTACTGGGTATGAACACATTACTGAGCAAAAAAGAAAATCTCTCTTTCTAGAGGCCAAGAAACATTATCTCTTGAAAAGGTAACCAAAAAAAGGTATTTCCATGTGGTACTTATCCCTTAATCATTCCTGTCTGAGATGAGTACTCACCTTACTTAAAGATATTTCTGCAACATAAACTACAATGGGCTTCACTGCTATAGGCAGTTATCATAAACATGTATCTTGTAATAGAACATAATCACTGAAATATCTGTGTAGACTTTTGGCAAGCTCAACTGGACTAATTTGCTAATTTGTTTCCTTGGAAATGAAAACAGCTGGTAAAACAATTATTTGAGCTTTAATTTACTTTTAAAAAAATAAAACCCAACACAACCACATAAAACAAACAAACAAATAAAAACACGCCATGAGGATGAGTTATATTATTTTCACATACTTCTCTTGTTTCAGTTGACTCTTACCTGGACAAGGCAAAATGTTGCATTCTTGGTACTCTAGAGATGGACCAAGGCAAGGAAGACCGCCATACTTGGGCTCAGGATTGCTGCAGACTCGTTTGCGATTCCTTATACCTCTACTGCAGTCACGACTGCACTGAGACCATGGAGACCATGGTGACCAGGCACCATTGATGGTGTGAGCAGAGTACCTTCCAGCACGCAAGAAATCCCCTGATAATCCTAATAAAATAAAGATTGAAAAAAAATACAGAATTAAAACAACATCACATCCTCAAACAAACTTCTCCTCCTCAAATTTACTCCTAGACTTCTAATAGTACTATGACCAGGAGGGTCTTGTCTCTTAATCTCACAAGCCAAGCCTTAGGTTCATCTCAGGAATTTCTTCCATAATAGAAATTTCATAATCATTTGCACAGAACTACAGTGAAGATCTGGATCCGTCTCTTAGGAGTTATTGCCACTGTTTTAGAGCAAGAAGCTGGCACAGAAGACAAGACTGAGCTGCCTGTGACCACTCATCAAGCCACTTCTGGTCCTATTGCTGGGATCTACCCACTTTCTTTATCCAGCCATTCTCCACTACCACTTGCCGTACCCAGAGGTTCATGGGTCTCCTTGAAAACAACGCATTGTATTTGTCATAACCATAGTCATTTTTTTGACAGTGTACTGCTATGGTTCAACAAAGTCTAGTGACACTGCCCTTTAATGAAGAGCAATTTTTTTTTGCCAGTTTAAAAAACAGTTTTATTCCACTGAGCCAAGTGTTTTAAACCACATACAGAAATCAGCCTTTTGGAGACACACATGATATAATACTTTCTAGTGACAATAAAAATCTGGGAAGTGGAAAACAACTTTTTTTAACAGAGCTTAGTTCTGAGAAAAAGCATTAGATTAAACAGTGATGGAAACTGAAGTCTATTATTTATCAAAAAAGGAAAACACACAGAATCTCGTTCACGTCATATAAACGATATGCTTAGATGTAGCCCAGGTGAAGTTCTAAGTATCTGCAGTTAATTGCTCTGTCTTTGTCACTTACAGGGTTGGTCCTGATTGGAAAGAGACTCCATCAGAACAACATTGGACTCACTCTTGAGCTGTAGCATTATCTCTAAGCACCAACACCAAAAGCATCTCTGGCATCACTACTGGGATTTCCTACTGTTGCTAAAGCTGTTCACTTTCCCCAGTGCTAGCAACACTGGAAATTCAATGATCGGTGGACCACTAACTTCTGCTTTTATTATAAGCACTTCTTTAATTAGTTGTGTTGAGAGAAAGTCCCATGAATGGTACTTAAAACAGCAGAGGACATGGCTGCCTGCTTATGCTAGAGCTTCTGTATTGCTAAGTACAGATGAACAGTATCACCAACAGTGGAGAAAACCAGAGAATTGCTTGTAACTTACACTGCAGAACAAACTTGTGTTTTGAAGAAAATGTTTTATGCCCTACCCCCAAGCACAGGCACCATGGGAGAGTGAAGTGGAGCTACAGAAACAGGAGAGAGACTGAGGCAAGAACTGGAAACAGCTACAGGTAATACAGTCAAGAGACTGCCCGGCAGGAGTCCTGGACTGAACACCTACCATACAATGTGTAATCAGCATGGGAGGAGCCCCACTTCTGTGGTGTCCAGAAGAGAGGCAATTACACCCCATTTCTGCCAGTGCTTATGACATTATTAAGTTCTACCTTAGTAAGTTCTGCTTAAATTCTGCCCTGAGAAGTACATCCATAATCATCCCAAAAGATGATGCATATTTTTATTCAACACTTGATAAGAACTGGCAGCGTTGGAATGATGATGCAGTGACACAGAAATACATGTAATAAGAAACTGTTGTGATTAGTAAGAAACCAGAAGAACAGCAATATAAAAATGACTAAAAATGGGTAAAATCTCTCAGTGATTACAGAGGGTAACTATTTCTCTCCTGCTGAGCCAGATTTCATTACACAAAGATATTAAAAGCAGCATTTCAAGAAACATGACACAGATTCAAATCCAAAATGGGAGGAAGTACACAGAAACAGTACAAGAATTATGAATACAGAAATACAGGCCCACTTTCTAGTTCTGTAAGGGCCCCCCCCCCCCCTTTTTTTTTTTTTTTTTTTAACTTTGCATCATTTTAGTTATCAAAATGTGAAGATTAAGCCCACAGGGACCTGTGAGACCAAAAGGATAGTATTTTTCCAATACCAGGATTTCAAACAAGGGTGTGTTTTTTTTATTCTTTTTTTTTTTTTCCAAGCTATTAAATTAACAGCAGTGCAGACAATGGGAAAAGCGTTCTTAATCAGACTAGATTGCCAGTCGTTTTCCTCATAAAACACTTCAGCATGCATCACTTAATACCACTACTAGCATATTGTGAAGACATTTCTTCAGGATAAATGTATATTTTTCAGTCCTAAGTAAAATGTGTGACCTTATTTGTCATTATGATATTAAACTTCTTGCAATTTACACTGGGAGATGGGGAGGGAAATCATCTAAGGGAAAACTCTGAGGTAGTTTAGCTCTGAAACACAAGAATATTCTAACAAATCTTTTCAGCATGTAGTTTGGTCTGCCACAAGTGTTTCCATGTGTTTTCTTCTTTAAAAGGCATTAGAATATTTATTACAGGGAGCCATCTTTCCACAGTTTTGCAGTAATTTACATCGTGCTCATAGAGGGGCTTTTAGAGCTCCTTTCAGCAGAAAGTGTACACAAAAAATAACATTATGACACTAATGATATTAAAAATAACATGATCTTTTTACATTCTGGAAATATTAAACTATATATTGCTTGACCAACTTTGTAGACTTCTACAATGAGTTTACTAGGTTCATGGATGAGGGGAAAAGAGTGGATGTTACTTAACTTAAGTAAGGGTTTTCACACTTTTCTCCATAACATCCTCATAGACAAGCCAACAAAGTATGGGCTTGATAAGTGGATGGTCATGTGGACAGAACATTGGCTGAATGGCCAGGCTCAGAGGTTTGTGGTCAGTGACACAAAGTTCAGTTGGAGACAAATCACTGGTGGTATATGCCAGGGGTCAATACCAGGTCCAATCCTGTTTAATGTCTTCATTAATGACCTGGATGACGGGGCAGAATGCACCCTCAGCAATTTCACTAATGATACAAAACTGGGAGGAGTGACTGATATGCTGGATGGTTGCACTGCACCGCCACTGGTCGGAGAGGAATCTCTTGAAGTTCAGCCAAGGGAAATGGAAAGTATTGCATTTGGGGAGGAGAAACCCAATGTACCAGTAAGCATTGAGGCTGACCAGCTGGAAAGCAGCTCTGTGGAGAAGGCCCTGGGGGTGCAGCTGACCATGAGCCAACAATGTGTCCTTGTGGCAAAGGTCAACATCAGCTAGAGCTGCATTAGAAAGAGCATTGCCAGGTCAAAGGAGGTGGTCCTTCCTCTCTACTCTGGAGTGCTGGGCTCAATTCTGGTCTCCCCAGAGACACCTGATTAACTATATTACTCAACTGATTTATGCCTTAGTTTCAAGGCAGATTTATGCCTCCTGTTCGAATGTAAAATAAAAACTCAACTAGCCAAGCAGGCTAGGTTAGTAACTATGGGAAAAAAATAATCTGGAGCCAAAATTCAAGTATCCTGAATAATTTCTGAAGACAGCATGAAATATTGCTTAAAGTGCAGCAGGTTGGTTGACAGCAAGTTGAATATGAGCAAGCAGTGTGCCCTGGCAGCCAGGAGGGCCAACCATATCCTGGAATGCATCAAGCACGGCATTGCTAGTCGGTCGAGGGAAGTGATTGTCCCGCTCTACTCTACGCTGGTGCGGCCTCACCTCGAGTACTGTGTACAGTTCTGGGCACCACAGTACAAAAAGGACATGAAACTGTTGGAGAGTGTCCAGAGGAGGGCGACGAAGATGGTGAAGGGCCTAGAGGGGAAGACATATGAGGGGCGGCTGAGGTCACTTGGCCTGTTCAGCCTGGAGAAGAGGAGGCTGAGGGGGGACCTCATCGCAGTCTACAACTTCCTCGCTAGGGGGAGGGGAGAGGCAGGGGACCTATTCTCCGTTATCACCAGTGATAGGACGCGCAGGAACGGTGTTAAGCTGAGGCAGGGGAAGTTTAGGCTGGGCATCAGGAAGAGGTCCTTCACCGAAAGGGTAGTTGCACACTGGAACAGGCTCCCCAGGGAGGCAGTCACTGCACCAAGCCTGTCTGAATTTAACAAGCGATTGGACTGTGCACTTAGTCACATGGTTTAAACTTTTGGGTAGACCTGTGCGGTGCCAGGAGTTGGACTTGATGATCCTTACGGGTCCCTTCCAACTTGGGATATTCTATGATTCTATGATTCTAGGTAACAGATAAGCAAAAATTGTTTCAATGTTGTGATTTTCTGAAGATATTCTGCTAGTATCTGAAAATATCATTGAAGCATAAATCTTTTATAACTTCACACCTATATACCTATAACTGATAAAAACCTTATAAACCTTAAAAACTTCTATTGTAAAAACAAATGGTAAAATGCAAGGAAAAAACAGTAACGCAATGCAAAGGTAACGTTTTAAAAGAAAACAGTGTGCAGAGGGAGGATATTTATGTCACCATGGGAATTTTACTTTTTGCACCTGTTTTTTCTGTGTTTAAATATTTGATCCTAAAGTTCCATTAAAGAGTTTTTGTTTGTCAATCAAACTTGAATTTGATCTCAAATTCAGTTTTAACTTTCACAGTTGTTTTTGTTCTTATCACAAAATACCATGGCTTAGCTTCACTAAAACAGTGTACGAGATAACATCTCAACATGTACTCCTCCTGACTACAGGACATTGTAGATTATCAGCACCTGTTTTATTCTGTACTAAATTCTAGATGTAGTATAGATTTACTACAGTAAACACTAGGATTTAATTAATGTAGAAGACATTGCAGCCAAAAGAAAAAACCAAACAGTTATTAAGACAGAATTACAACCTGCCTTCAAAAATAATAATTCTGTTAAGTCTGGCATAGAGAAAGCAGTCACGACTGGGAATTTAAGTTCAGGTTTCCCAATATGTTTTTCTCCTTTGAAGAACTTGTGTGTTTTCCTCAGATTTTCTTCTTCCCCTCTCCCTCTCAAAACAAAATCAAACAAGCAAAAACCAACAACAACAAAAAATAAAACAAAAATAAAACCAACATCAACAACAAAACAAAACAAAACAAAAGAAAACAGAAGACTCTTTCAAACTGTTTGACTGAAATTAGAAGGGCCTTCTTATTTATTTGTTTTGTGAAGATATTTTGAAGGTATTTGGGAAGCTAACTTCGCCTTACTATGGCCAGGTCAAACTCAAGAGTATACACCATGGAAAGAAAGTAGTACCTCCAGAAGGTAATTTCTGCCCCTTATATCATGTACTTATGTTCAGATGGATCCCTTGTTCTTAATGCTTATGTTTTCAATACAATTAATAGTGCTTATATATAAGAAAATTGTACAGAGTAAATTACTATGTTTAACTTAGATATTTAACATGCTTCAAGAGCACACAATGAAGCATATAGTGATGTAATTTTTAGACTGTTTTAATGCTGGATTGTATAGACATTTGCCTTAAGGTGTGCAGATATGTACAAAATCTCTCTTGGTTTATTTGGAATACCTGCCTGTCCCCTGTGTGAGCACCATATGAAAAGCCAAAGGCAGAGAACAAAAGGTTCATTTCTTTTCTCTTAATCGAACCTGTCTGTAAAGCATGAATACTGTGTGCAAATGCTACTACTTTTAGACAGAAGTCTTACCACATGCAGGAGTCCAGTGTTTTCCTGGCAAGAATTTCTACCTCTAAGCTCACACTCCAAAGAAAGTTTTCTTTGCTAGTGTCTGACAGTGAAACATGATTCTGTTTAATGCGGTATGACTACAGTTACACAGTGGGAGATTATAGACAATGAGAAAATTTCTAGCTAATGGCTCTCTTCTGTAAAGAACAGAGAACTGATCTTCGCAGAACAAAACTTTGGTAATAAGGTATGCCAGGCATGCTGTACTGGTATTAATACTTTTACAAAAGCCAGCAAATTGGTGCATTTCAACATGGAGATAACAAAAAGAATGCTTTACAGTATCCAGGATCTGGTCAGGTAGAAGTAAATTATGATGTTTCCTTGCTATTTAGCCAGAAACAGTGAAAGTGTCTGCCAAAATTCACGGTTTCCCATTCTCTTGGGTTTCTCTTTCTGTTCCAAAAGCTATAGATACACTATAGGACTCTCTTATTCACGTATTTTCTTCCCATGAAATCAAGGAGCAGTAGAGGCATGGTGTATTGATCCAAACACTAACCTGGGAGCAGGAAAATGCTCCTGGATCCTGCACTTTAGAGGCAGTAAATAAGTTTCATCACATCAGCAAGTAATACTATTCCTTCCCTTGAGCTATGAGGGCACTCACTAGGAAGAATAGAGATGTATGCTAGTTTCTGCCTTGTTGACTACTCAATATTAAGTATTTAAATATTCAGCAGTATTGACATTAATCAGCAAAGATGCTTCTCTCTGATGAACACTTCAATTACTGTGCAACAGGGTCGCTCCCTGTCATGTTTTTGTCTGTGATAGAGTTAATTTTCTTCGTTAAGGTTTGTATGATGCTGTGTTTTGGATTTTTGATGAAAAAAATTCATTGTTCGACGGATGATTTCCAAATGAAGCAAAGCAGCAGCTGTACCAAGATTCAACAAATAAGCTATAACATCAGTACATTCAGGAATCCGATGTTCAGAACTGAAAGATAAATCTTCAAGCTAATCAGACAAAGAATGCCCTTGACTCCACACACTTGGTCTCTTGCACTCTGCCTGAAGGCCATATTTAACAAAACACAGGCACTGATACTTCTGACTTTGTTTTGTAAGAAAAGGACACCTTATGCCCCCAGCTCCAGGAGAGCATTTATGACCATAACGACAGAACTGAGGAAGGTGTCTCCATGCTTAATTTTCTTATAGCAGTATGATCTAGGACAAGCTGGCTCTTCATCCGTTTTGTCCTACTAATCTGCTCTTTAAGTAGTGAGTTGGCTTGAGTATATTCCATTCTTAAGGGCTGACATCTCAGCTGTCAGACAATATATCTATAATCTTATATAGATGTAATTATAGTTCTTGTGATAATTCTCCTAATTCTGTATCACCTGGTAGAAAAAATAAAGTTCCCCTTCTCATATAATCTCATGAAACTTTTTAAAAGTTTCATAAATGTCAAATTCCTGGAAGACAGCAAAGATCAGCATCAGCACCCAAAAGTCTCATTTACTATGAGAATCATACATCAATTTTACTATGCCAAAATCTTTGCTAAACGCTAGTTTGAAACTTAATTTAGATGAAAAAGGAGAATAGAAGCACTTGTTGCAGAAGTTGTTCCATGCCAAAACGTGCCTTGCTATCCAGACACAGAAAATAAAAATTGGAGACTGAATTGGCTGAAATGGATGTGACATAAATTATGCAACTAAGTTTTATCTGGAGTTCCATGCTTTTGTTTTATTAGTTCATGCAGTCATTATTATGTTTTGTTTTGTTTTGAAATTACTAACATCCTGGCCTCTTTAGAGTCACAGATGTCATATGAATCAATAAAGGTCTTTAACAGGATGAAAGGAAGGGAAATGTTTAACATTGATTTTCATAATAGTTTTTGTCTGAAAAAAAAATAATAAAAAATTGGAAAGCCCAAGGACTCAGCAACAGTTCTTTCTTTGCGGCCTTTGATAAGACAAATGCCTTTAGTTGCAATTTTTTCTTCAGCTGACCTGGCTGTTGTAAAAATAAAAAAGGCTACGTAAGTAGAAAGCAGGTGCATATATATTAAACTATAATAACTAAATATCAATATTTCCGTATACCACTATAATATTTAAAAATAAATACTGATTATATTATATAATAAATAAAATGTAATAAAGGACAGACATTTAATTAAATATATTAATAAACTTATAGCGACTGTCTGAAGTTCTATTTTTACATGTATACACACACACACATTTATTCAAAAACTATGTGTGGCTGCTAGGGAAAGAATAAAATTCAGAAATAAAACAGTTCCAGTCTAAAGTCATCTAGAGTTGAAAAGAGTTTTGCAGGAGTTCAGTTTGCCATCTCAGATATAAACAGAACTTGAAACTGCTGGCAATAGCATAACATAAACTTTTATAACTGAAATTATCCACTTCATAAATTCCTTTTTTAGTTAAACACCTGCATGAATCTGACACATTACTTCAGCATTAGTGAGCGAATAGCTCTTCTCAGCATCAATACTATACATTCTAGCTAAATATTTATCAAATGCATTAGTATTGCACAAACCCTACCACAGAAAAATGCCAAGACAGTATAAGGAAGTTAAGAATACTCCGAGAACTAGGATACCCTGTAATTGCCCACAGATTGCTGCAAAATATTAAAACAAACTGGCAAATCTCATAGCAAGCAGTAAAAGAAACCTGATTAATCTGAATGATGAAGCTACATATGGAAGAAATACAAGCCAGATTCCCCATTGTGATCACTATGTCCTCCTTTCCATTATCAATGCTCTTATGCAGAAGCAAAAACTTCCACATGATGAAAATGGAACTGCTGACACTTCACTAGCATGAGGCATTGTATAGCCACACTATCTTTGCTTACCATCTGTCGAGCACCCACTGGTGCCATCGCTGGAACAATAACGCATTTCGATCCTTTGCCTTCCCACCTCTAGCAAATTTGGGTCAGGCAAGCGTGCTTTGCAGGTATATCGGAATCGTTGTTCATAGTGGCCACCATTGTCTGAAATATTGACTGGAGTCCAAGGTGTCCAAGGAGTTGTCTTTTTTAACTCTGGACAGGCATTGGTGTTACAAGGTTGATATTCCTGAAAGAAAACAGTCATAGTGAATATAATCATTAGACATGACTTAAAAAAATAATAATAATCCGTGGTGTGTATTACCCAAAACGCCCAGCATTGCTAAATCAGCAGAAGCAAATTCCATGTAGACTGATTCACATCAAAGGAAACAGACTACACATAAGAAACAAATACAGAATTGCCAATACTCTTATTAGACAAATAGACCGAAAGACAATATATGCCTTCTGAGTATCATCAAAATCTATAGATCCTGCCATTCACCTATCAGAACACAACATGCTTTATCTGATGGAATGTAAATTCTTTGTAAATTATATGGATGAAATTAAACAACCATTAAATGTCAGAACAAATTTACGTTGACAAATTATTAAGGACAAAAAGGAGTAGGCACCAATGGAAAAACAATTTTAAAACAATTTCACTACCTCCAACCTCTTAGAGAACTCCTCAGATGAGAGTACCTATTGAAAAGGAGCCTAGGAACTAAGTTAGTAATTCCACTAGATACCATAAACTACAGACACACTAGAAATAATAGTTATATGACATACTATAATAATCTCCTTCTTCCATAACCCCAGCTGATACTACCATGTTCCACCTGGCAATTGATTATCTGCTCCTCACCTTCCATGGAGATAACAGCCTTTTTATCTCATACTTTCTTTAGTCTACTATCTCTTCTGGTATTAAATGGTCTAATTTATAAGCACATCTAATTAGTCTGAGAGTAATTGCTCTCAACCTGTATTTTGGTTTAAATTCTATGTTGCTATTTCAGATCTGAAACAAACTTGTTCGCCTGAAAGCTTTTCTAATTTTTCTATCCAATAGAGTTGGAATAAAAATTATTCCCTAGAAACTCCTGCCCCATTAACACAGCAAGGCCCTGGAGAACCCAGATCTGTGTTCAAGAGTCACACGGTATGAGGCAAGGAGGACTTTTATTTTGTGGCAAACTTCCTCGTTTCATAATTTTGTATTACTTCAGGCAAGAAAGAGATCTTAGATCTTCCCAAGCCATTAAATTTCTGCTAGATGTTCTTGCTTATGCTGGTTTTCAGCTGGACTACTTTTGTTCACTCCTCGAGGCTGTACAAAGTCCCTTTCCAGCGTAAAACCTGGTAATCACTACAGTAGTGACCATATGCATACCCAGGAAACATCTATGAAAGAGGATCCCCTCAGAGTGCAGAGGACTGGATTAAACTTTCCAAAATCTGAGTTTCAGCCTTGACTGGTTTCTTGATCAGAAGACAGCAAAGAACAAGCAAACTATCTGGCTCTGCATATAGCAGGGGAAATAATTCCTTCATGACTCTTTTATGCAACTGCTTAAATCACGTTTTACTGTATTACGTCTTAGTCCTAATGTAAAGACTGGGAACAAAACATGTGTGACTGCTTTCCTCACAGCACATGAACAGTTAAAAAGAACTCATAAAATTAACAGATCCCAGGAACAGCCAGAAGCACCCAGGTTGCCATCCCAGCTGCTTATTCACCTCTAATGTGCGGTCCTCTCCATCAGCTGGGTTATGGTGCATCTTTCAGGCAAGAGCAACTTGCTTCTTTTTTTTCTTTTTTTTTTTTTTTCTGTTTCTCTCTCTTTTTTTAAAAGATGTCTAGCACTGACGACTCTATCATCTCCCTGCATCAGCTGTTACACTATTTAGTAATCCTCAGAATTAGCAAATTTCAAGTTAATTCAAGGCTGCATTTTCCCCTTATTTTAATTTTTCAGTCACTGAATTTTGTTGTGCCTTTATCAACAATATTGACCTTGACCTGTACCTACAAATATATTTTTCATGCTGAAGCACTCACACATAATGATAAACTAAACTGAAATTTTTAAAACTGTAGGGTTTAAAATCGATCTGCAGGTCCTGTGAATCCTTATGTCTCCCTTTCTTTATGTTTCTTAAGACTGGACAAAATTTGAATTGTCACTCCAGAAGCAGTCTTATCAATACAGCATGCACAGGCAATCATGACCTTGTTCTACTGGACAGTCTGACTTTAATACACACATTATTACATTAGTGCTTTTTCTTTTCATAGCACTGCACTAAGAGCTTAAGTAGACCCAATTATCTTTGATAACCTGTTGTTTTCTAAATCATAGCTTTACAACTTCATGTAGCTTCCTAACCCACACAAAAGGATGGTGTTTGGCCATATTAAGATATGTTTTATTAGCTTCTGCAATTGTCTACCATATTATTTACTACCTCAAGAATCTCTGTCATGATCAAGCTTTACTGAAGATGTCTTATATCACTGTCTAGGCTGTTGATAAAAATGTTAAGTGCTATTGACCCAAGAACTGATTCCAGGCAGACCCTGCTAAAAACATCCCCAGTCATTTATATCTGTCCATTAACACCACATTTTTCAATTTGTCAGTGAGCCAGTTCTTACCCCATTTAATGTTTGCCATGGAGTTCAGTTTTTTAAATCAAAGCTTTTCCTATTATGAAGGCAAATGCCTTGGAAAAATTCAATATCAATCTGGGAGAAGTGCTGTATTATGTACAAATATCTCAAAATTCAAACTTTTTATCTAGTAGTATATAAGCAAGAATAATTCAATCAGTAAAGTAGATTCTACAAGGTTAGTTTCAGCACAGTTATTTCACAGTGGTATAAAAGTTTCAGTTCCTTGTTTGCTGTTGATTTTTGTATTTTTCAATCAAAAATAAAGTTGCTAGAAATGGGAAGTCTTTCTGAAGTGGATATGGTGTAGACAGGTGAAAGTCATGAAAAACAGTGTGAGAGTAATGTAATGAACCCATTCTCAATTAAAAATAAGCAAAGGAGGAAGCAGTTAATTTAGTGGCAATGTTCTGAATATTGCTGCTAATACACTTCTTGGATGCCATCTGAATAGTCTTTTTTTAAAAAAAATTCAAGCATATTACTATCTCTTAGACTTTTACCTCTAGTTCAAGTTTGTTCTTATCAATTTCCTTAGGAAACTAGGCTAAAATCTTACCTGTATTTGAACTACAATTCTTTATATATATAAATATGTAAAAATAATAATCAGATAATATGTTCTATTTCAACTTATATTGCACATACTATAGAGAAAATTATCTCCTTACAGACTTTTATGTCTTTGATGTATACAGTAGGTTGAATACACTTCTTTTGTTCTCATTTGTGTTTTTCTTTCTCATTTGTTGATGTGAGAGACAAGGCAGTTAAATCAACATTAACAGCCCATTCAAATATACTTGGCCCAACAGTTATGTTTTATGATTTACTTTTAATATATAGTATTCTCAAATATTCTTTTGGAATCACTGAGCAGTCTATTGATTAAAAATACGTATAAATTGTTTGCTCTTTGTTCCATCCTGCCAAGCTTCAGTTTGTCTGGACCAAAATATTTACTTAATTTTTCAGAAGATAAAACACCAATAGAAAGTAATGTTACTGATTTATAAGTTGAATGGTCTAGTGTTTCACCTGGGACAAGATAGGGCTGCAAGATATAAGAATCTGAGCCTTCTACCAAGCTTTGAGCTTGTAACAGTAATATGCAGTTAAAGGAAAGGACAGCTCTCTCATGCAATCAAAACAAAGGTCAAAATGAATGTAACAGCATTATAAAACTCTGGAGAAAACCTGTTTCCATTTATAGGGATCCTTGTTTACACATCAAAACACAAGTTTCCTGGAGGACCAATATACCCTTTCCTTCTTCAAGAACCAAAAGATATCACTGCATTTATCTTGCAGTGGCTAAAAAATATGTTTAGGAGAATCACTAACTGAATTTGAAAAAAGGAATGTTTCATTTATTTTCATTACAGAAATGTCGTATCCCTTTAGGAAGCATTTTCAAACTAAAACAAACAAAAGGCAGATAAGCCCCTGATCATGTTTCTATTATTTCTAGAGTTTAAAAAAAGCCCTGTTCTTAAACCAAATACCATTAGATATACCTTACTTTATTGTCATTTTTCTATTATAGTACTATTTCAAAAGCATGACCTAAAAGAACACCCAAACCAAATTAAATCTGAGTTGTTAGGCAAAACATCTTCTACACTGTAAACTTCACAGCTATACTTAAAAAATAAAAACCTAAAAGATTTCTAAGATCTCCATCGTATTTTCATCACACAAAGAGCAATCTATATCCTAGTTTATAGGCAGTATTTTAGCTTTAGTTGACATCAATGGGAAAAGTTCTATTGATTTCAGTGGAGACAGGGCTTCAGAGGCTGTCGCTGCATGCAGAAGCAATCCTGTAGTGCTGTAAAGTAAGGGTACGTAAGCTGTGTTCATAAAGGATTTTTAGAATTATTTTGATGGATGGAGGGAGGAAAATCATTTTACCCTATGCAAAGGGAACATGCTTCTTTTGAAGTGAATGAATTTCTTTTTTTGGCTGCAAACACTGAGCACAACCTTTTGTTTTTATTTTGTATATTTTAAACAAAAGAATTGGAAAAAAATCAGTTGATAAAAGGGGAAACTTAAAAGGAATTAAAAGCTGAATTTGTAACCATTTTCTCTGGAGGAGTTCAGGGCTAGCTGGGCAGGTCATCAGACTGTGAGAGTTCAGCACTCAAATTCTGCCTATACTTTATTTAGCTAAGAAAAGTTCCTGCAATCTTCATCTCATCTCAGAAAACAACTAGGCTTTATACAAAGAATTGAAATACTTATGTTATAACTATCAAATTATGGAGTGAAGAAAGTCACCACTTTCCCCTTTTTCTACTACTTTTTTTTTTTTTTGTCAAACGAGTCAAGTTTTTATAAAGGAAATTATTAAAAAAAATAATCAATCATGAGTAACTTAACTGAATATCTCAAAGGGGTAAAGGCTGGTAGGAGCACCTTCAGCTCCACATCAGCCACAAAACTGGCCAGTGGCATTGAGAAAGTGACATTTTTATTTTTAAGTGGTGCTGCTTGGATGCTCATATTCATATTGGCACCTGAGAACCAGTTAGGGTGATAAAAGTTCATTTCATACATAATACATTCCTAATAGTGTAACAGTCCATTTTAAAGCATGATATTTGGAATTAACTCATATTCAAAATGAAACTAGAAATGTCTAATGAAGAAGTGGTTCTTTATTCCGACAGAAATTTCAAGACAACATAGAAAGAGGTTATTAATTAGATGTTGATTTGGATTCTTCCAAACCTAACACTTGTATGGACCTGCATCACGGCTGACCACCCTACCCAAATGCACCAAGGAAATCAAATTGTTATAATTGTTATGTGATACAGGACAGGATATTTTTTTTTATTTATTTTTTTAATAAATAACCAAACACATCAAGAACTTGTACGTATTTTTGCACACTGCTAGTAGAGAAATGAAAAGTAAAACCACAGTAAATCCAGAGCAGCAAGTCTGCCTGCTGACAGCTTAATTTGTACCAATCCTTCAAGTGTCCCTGGTGCAATCCCATTGCAACTACTGAAGGAGCCCACTTCTAAATGCTGTGTGCAGCACAGCCTGCTAACACAGTACCCTTCCTCTCCTCTCCACACCCATTTAACACTTGCATGGTCAGACTATGAACACTGGAGCAGAAGACATTTTGGACTGCCTCTGCTGGCGTTTGGATGATTGGGTACTGGTTCATCATTAAAGCATTCAGGCACCAAAACAACAATAATGCTATAATGCTTTGGAAGCTAGATTCTTGCTATGGGAGACAACCAATTTTCAATACGACAGTTTCAAACCCCTCAGTGAATTGCAAGTCAACACAAGGGGACTGCAACCATGCTGTGCTTCCCCGGCTGCTAAGGCAGGAAACGGCTCCAAGCTATGGTCACAATGGTAACTAAGTGTAAACAAGATGAAAAAAAAAAAATCCATTCTCAGTGCTGATATCTTCTTGATATCTTAAAGCCAGTCAAAAATCTGGCTAGTGGAATTTACTGTCAGTTTTCAAACTAAGACTGAAGTGTATTTAAAATGTACTGTGTTTCATTGCAATTCATTGGAAGTTTGGTTACAGCTGTGTCATCTGGAACTTGCAAGCACACCCAATGAGTATTCAGAATTCAATGTCTTGAACTGCAAACTTTTGAATGTGTTTGAAGTCCACAAAGGGAACCAGAATTCTGTCTGGTCACCCTGTTCCTTTGTAGTATAGATTAACATGGAATTCCAGGCTTCTCTTACAAAGTTAGCCATCGATTTTCCTTGGATGAACAGTACTTTCTACATTTTGCCCACAATGATATAATCCTCCCATAAATTACTCTGTTCCTTTCACTGTTGGGGCACTGAAGATACTGAAAGCATTGCTAACCACTAGGAGACAAGCAATGCCTCTAAAAATGTATGGCCTAAACAGAAAACTCCTCCTCTCATTCCTCCTTCTCTTCTACTCTCCCCGTGGTCTATGAAATGCCTCACAACTTGGATGAGACGTGCAACGTGCTCTGAAGGATTGTATATTCAGCTACACCCAAGACCATGGAAAAGAGTTTTCCCTTGACTGATTTAAAAATAAAAAATTATATTTTCATTATTCTACCACATTCAAGCACTTGTGTTCTTTTCTGTATTTGTGTACACTACTAATTTTAAGCATCACATTTAAGCAGCTTTGTCAGTTATGTACTTACTAGGGACTTGCCACTAATTAAGAATCAATGATACCAAATTGCCATCCTAAACATTGATAAATAATTGTCGAGGCCTTTAAAATCACTATATTGGCTTAAAAGTACCCGGGGCAGGAAGCTGGTCCATCTCGTAAAAGAAGGTGATTAAGTTAAAACATTACCGATACTGAGTGTGTCCCATCCTTCCACTGAGGACTATTCTTTTGCACAACAGCTACTCATTAGGGGATTGGTGTCCAGGGTTCATTTGGTTTAGTTAAGAGTCAGGAGTCTGATCACAAGTCCCCCTTTATCTGGGGCTTGGCAAGCTGCACTGTGATCTGGTACAGATTGTGATGTGCCTCCTGTTCTAGCAGCTCTGCTGTGGGATGGAAACCTCTGGAAGAGGGGATTAGAAGATGGGGACAAGATCATCTAAACCTGCTAAATTTCAGTAAGCCGGGAGGTGTCTGTAAAAGAACTAAGGGCTCAGTTATTTTTGCCCTGCATGTTGTGTGGTGTCATTTAGACTGTTGCAAGGCGTGCACAAAGGAAATAAAAGATATTACTGAGTTGATGAAAACAGAACACCCAGGACAGCAAATAATGAAGGCTGTAAAGCTGAAGGGATTGTCCACCTATAAATGACTGCATGGATTTACTGAAACTGATTCAAAAGTGATTTCAGCTAAGCAGGCACTATATTGCCATGTAGTGAAGGTCTCAACCGCAGCAAGTAAGACATGACCTCCAAATGAGTGACAACATGAAAAGTAGACGGTGAAATATAAATATCATTAAAGGCAAATGATGTGTAACTTGCACATGAATCAAAATGATTTTTTCAGCATTTAAATCAGAACTTAAAACTAGTGTGTAAACACCAGCTTTGAAACCTATATTTCTACATTGAATTACAAAGAGAGGGAATTCAATTTTACCTTTAAAATTAAGAAGGGACTAGTTTTGAAAGGCAAAATTTGAAGGTACAATTTGAAAATATCAGAGAAAGGAACATAGCTTCCTACAAGATGTGATTTTTCTTACATGATGACTCAGTACTTCACAATTGGGGAAAAGGGGGTTGTTCAAAATTCCTTTTGGGGGGTATGCTCAGCTTATTGGAATCAATTGAGTTGCTGCAGCTTAGTGCGTTACCAGCTCAGCTGGATCATGCTAATGATCCGTGCATGTGGCTTTAGCTATTACAAATGCAAAAGAAGGTGGATTAAGTCAGACAGATAAGGGGTGATTTACTCTGCTGTAATAACTCAATTGTTTGCAATTAGCTCCACATACTCTTACTGAGAAGCTTAACTTTTTCACATAGGCCTTACAATTCCTGACAAAAATCTGTCTTAAATTGCTGAAATAGTTTTTATTAACTATTAAACTTAAAAATGATTTTTTTTAAAATTGCTGGAAAGCATGGCTATCTAAATATTTATTAACTAAGAGTAAGAATGTTAGAAGATAATCCAATAGTCAAAAAGGCACAAAAAGGCTGTCAACTCCTCAATTATAGACTGCTGTTTTGTAAAGTCTGCGAATCTGTTTCCTCATATAAATTACCTTGATTTCTATTCTACAGCGTAGATTTTCCTTCCTGTAGGCTTATAAAAGTCAGTGAGAGCTTGTTATAAAAGGAGACCCTCAACAACTTAAATTATTAAAAGTGGAAGCAAATCTAGGAATTCAGTATAGTTTTGACAGGTAACACTGGAGTTGCTTCACTTTGTGACATACAAAGATTTGGGCCCTTAGATTTCTGATTCTTAGGTTCACCTGTTACTAACAAGTCATTGTGCCTTTTCCTGAATTTAGTAATGGGAAAAGTCTGCAAACAAATTTTGGTTTGCTTTGTCTGCTACCACGGAACAGTAATGCCACAGGTTGCTAAAGCAATGTGTAATTGTGAAACAAGAAGAGGAGAAAAATGTAGAAGCTGCATAGCCTGTAATCATG
The DNA here is from genome assembly GCF_013377495.2 of Cygnus atratus. Lineage (NCBI taxonomy): Eukaryota > Metazoa > Chordata > Aves > Anseriformes > Anatidae > Cygnus > Cygnus atratus. The sequence goes on along the minus strand of NC_066363.1, from coordinate 85,147,813 downwards.
GGATTGAGGATAAGACGGCAGGGTGGTACTCCTGCAGAGAGAAATGGCTCCTGTCTTTCATGAGTCAGTTTCAAATTAAGCACAGTGATAGAGTAGTTCTAGAAATTTATGTGCTGAGGACACATTTATTTCCATAATATTTTGACCTGGAAAACCAAGTGGGTGAAAAGCCAGCCAATGAATAATGCAGAAAAAGAAAACTGTTATTACTATTTTAGATCCAGCCATAGAGCACATTTTATGAGATTATTTTTTGTTTGTTCATAGCTGTTTGTTACATGATCAGTGCAGCCTTATATAAAGTCAGTGCTTATATGCACCTGTGGGTGATCATTATTCTGATTTCTTGCAATTATACAATCTTCTAGGTTCAGCTGAACTTTCACATTTTAAGCTGAGGGCAAAAATGTAACTACCAGTCATTGGTACATCAGAACAGAGCTGAAAGTATGAAATTATTAACTGCATGTGAATTCATTTAGAGAGCCAGTACTCAACTGCAGCTTGTCTTATTTTTTTCTCTCTCTTTTAAAGATTTATAAGCTGTGCTTTGTACAAAAATGGAACCAAAATTTGAGAGAGCTGATGTTGGAAAGAGATGAAGTCTGGCTTTGCTCTGAAAATCTGATTACTTTAATATTCTTACTTTATTTTTCATTCTAAATAATGATTTAAATGGTATACAAATCACTGGGGAAAAAAAAATCCCGTAATGTCACCACTCCTGAGATAACACTATAAATGTTAGAGCAGCTGTTAAATGACAAATGCCATGAACTTTGACTCAGACTTGCCAGTACAGACTCAGGAGCTGCAGTAAAAAACAGAACTGCTTGTTCAAATGCATTAAGCTTTGCAAGTATTTAAATCCACCAAAATTAGATTTAGTCACACAAGTGAGAGACATTCAAAGACTCTGATCATCTACACCTTCTGAAAAAGGCAGCAGAAAATGTATGTGTTGTACTTCTGAAAACAAAGCTACTTAGTAGGTAATCTGAATATGGATTTGGAAGCCTGATGAATGCGTCATTTTGGCAAAATATGGCTACCAGATATCTGTCCGGAACTGGATGGACTGTTGTCTCCAGAAACTCCAAATATTTGGATCTGCTAGGAGGGAAGTCAAGTTAATCTGTATGTGAACATCCACATCTTCATAGCTCAAAGGCCACATTGGTCTTCTGTAAATGAGTGAAAGGGAAAAACACAACCACAACCTGCACATCCTTCTTTCAAGCAATTTTTTTCTTTTTCTAGATGGTGATGGAATGGACAGCACCTGGGGAAAATGGGTATAGCAAATAGGTTAAGAAAAAAGAATGTTATAAACCTCATTTTCAGGCCTTGACCCAAACACACTTGACCAAACACAAAGCGAGCAGTAGTATAACTGAACTTGAAGTGCACTTAAGTGCAATTTAATACTTTATCACACCACAGACATCTGCCTTTCCCCAGGGCAGAAGCTACAGCAGAACTGACAGAAGTGATGTGTGTCCACACCTTGATCATTGCTGCTACAGTTGAATGTATAAGCATAAAACTATCTTCACTCATAGCTTGTAATCACTTGGACCAGGAAGCACAGCAACTGAGATGCACACGCATTTGCTTCTGCCAACTCCGCTATGGGAAAATATGACCTCTAGCAAATGGGGACAGCTGAGCTGTGAGCTGCTTCAATCGCCCTAGCAAGCATCAGTGTAACTCATCTGTCAGAGTCCGTGACTAAGCGGGCAAAAAATAAGAAAGGAAAAGGCAATCCAAATAAAAGCATAACATTTTACAGGTTGCCTGGTTGAAAAGCAGGTACCCAGATAGAGACATATGAAAAATATGCCTGTAATAAATGTAAGCTCAAATTACATACAACCATTCATGGCTTTGTGCTTACCTGTTCAGAAAGTGCAACTGCCTGTTCAGAAAGTGCAAACATACATATAAAATTGTCCATATTTTTTTTCCAAGAGTGGATATCAACATCCCAGAACTTACATCCTTAATACTGGAAATGTATCTTCCACTTTCATGCAGATGTTTCAGATCCCCTATGGCTTCTCAAAAAGCAACACGTGCCTATGTTTAGGCAAGCTGAATCCTGCCTTTGGGTTCCCCAGTGGAGCTTGCAACAAAAACATGTGCTAGTACATGCACACACAAAGCAATCTGTTCTAGGCAAAGTATGGGATGCTGCTCCCAGGGATTTATGCAAAGAAACATCTTTTCCTTCTGCGTGACTTATACGTTATGATGGATGTACATACTGTGAAGAAACCAAGACTTTCAAAAGATCAGGATGCACAGAAACAGAGCAACAATATGTTGACTGAGGAATAAAGGGACAAGCATTTTTTGCAGGCATGTCAGAACTGAATCTCCTGTTGATTTATATAACTGCTTCACATTTTCCATTTAATTTGCAGCAATCTAAAAAACTGCCCATAAATCAATTCCTCTCTCACAACACTATTTTTAGGTTTTTTAATACTGTTGGTTTTATATAAAGTTTGTTTAGAAAGGGCTTAATGCATCTGTGTTGTATTTTTGGAACTGTGGTTGCAAATAAAACATTTTTTGATCTCCAGCCAATTCCCGGTAAGACACATGTTTCTGAAATAAATCAATAAATAAATAACACCCCCCCCCCAAAAAAAAAAAAAAAAAAAAAAGACCTGTACTAATTGGTATTCTCTATTTCCAGACTGAGGAAGTAAAATGCAGGAATAGCTGTGTGCTTCCTTTCCAGATGAGGTTTTAATTGACAATAGTCTGTGTGGTTGCGGTCAGAACTGCTCTGCTGCTCTGGGGAAATTCCTTAGGAGAGGACTGTAGCCCTTTTATTTTATACCTTATTCGAAGTCTCAGCAAAAAGGCAAAGAACTCTATTGGGGCAAGGTGGCATTGCTAGAGACATTCAAGCCAGAAAGTTAAACATGAAAACAAAAGTAAAAAGTGCTTAAAGAAAAACTTTACCACTTAAGGCACATATAGGATCCTTCGCTTCTCCTTACACTCAGCAATCCTCATCTCATGTCTTATCCCAACTCAAATCTCTGCATGCCAGCTTTGCCCCACTTCTTATCATAAAAGTCACATAACCTCATTTATGAAAGGAAGAAAGAAAGGAGATGACAATGGAATGATTTACACTGCAGTGATCAAATTGGAGAAAAAAAAAAGTCAGTGAATGTCATCTACAAAAACTATTCTTTTCAACAAACCAGAAAAGAGGCATAAATAGCTACAAGTTATGAGAGTTGGGTTAAATGCCAAAGACTGAAAAATGTAACAGTGATTGAGAGCTTAGGATAATGAAGCTGCAGACTGTCACTGGGTAGTAGTGTTGTGTTTGCTTATCAAAGCAATATGTAGACCCACATCAAAATTATTGGAAAAGCAAGGGCTGGGTAACACATGATGTCTATTTCAGTAATTCCCAGCAATATGGAGAGGGCTCACTGCCAGTAACTGCGCAAACACGTCTGGAATACACAAGTCAAACTCTCAGGGCTGAATTTTAGGTCAGGATGGGTGCTCTGAATGTATACTGTAGACTTTATAACACAGGCTTCATTTTGACAGCTCAGTAAGCATACCATCAACGCCTTGGCATTTTCAGGCCAATGACATTAGTAACTGGAAAATAAATATGTTAGCTATAGACTGCAAATTCATTTTTATAGGAAAATAGTAAGTATTTTGTATTCACACTATGCTTTTAAATTAGAAATGTCAGGCCATTTATAAAGAGTTCTGGCTTATCAAACAGAGCTCTGAAGGCAGATTGCTGAGCACAGCACCATTGGAGCTGGCTGATTTAAGACCCTCATCCTTCAGGATGAATAGGAAGCAATGGAGGCTCACCAAAGGAAGTCCATTTGGGAAAGGCTAGGCAGAGATGCAAAAGGCAGCTCAAATTTGTCCATTTGGAAAGGGAAAACTACAGCAAAAGTTTTGTTTTTTGTTGTTGTTTTTATCCTTTGGAAAAGCTAGTTAGAGTTACTTTTGTCTTTCCACTGATCCAAGATCCACAAATAACACTCTTCATCAAAATGTACAGGTTCCGAGAAAGAGAAGTCTTTCTAGTAGATGCCCAGAAAAAAAGGCAACACAAATAATAGTAGTAATGGTAGAAAGGAGAAGGATATAAAGACAACGTTCCAGAACATTGGTAGGATGGGCAATCTGCTTTTTTTTTTTTTCTTAAGAATACTAAGAGAAGAATCCTAAAGGGGGTAAAAAAAAGATTAAAAGTAACAAATGTAATAAATAGAAGATAACGAGACTAAGCTGAGTTTGTATACCCATAGACAGTTGTTAATGTGACTGCATAAAATAAAAGCAGCAATATCTAAAGAAATTTCACTATTAAGAAAATGCAGGTGTTTGGCAAGAATTTGAGGGTGAAAGCGTGAAAAAACAAGCAGACTGCAGGATCCCAAAGGATAGGAAAAAATGAAGATGACAGAATGTCATTTTCATTAAATCCCTCACTTCACAGAATAAAATTATCACAAGCTTTAAAGTGAAGACTCAAATGACTTTTTTTAATGCCAACTAATTCACCTGCTTACACCATTGAAGTTTTTAAAGAGCATACAAAATGGTTCTAAAGCTTTTAATTTTCTAGTTTGGTAAATTCAAAAAGGTGTGCAATACAGGACTCAAGTTTTGGTCAACATGTAACAAGTCTCATGACGTCTTGCTGCTTAGCAAGATGTAGGCGTTTTACTAAGTACTTCAGTAGCAGTGATGAGGTACAGAAGGTGAGACCTGCACGCTGTGCAATTAGCTCTTGGTTTATAAAAGCAATCACTCTGCAGACACTGAATGATATACAGGCTCTCTGGGCTAATGGATCCCAATATAATATGAAACCTAAGAATTTCAACCAGGGTTATTTGTGTGCCAGTGGAGAGGCATTAGAGGGATACCTAAAGCATTTCAGTAAGGAGGAACAATACATGTGAGTTTACTATAGATTTAAGGTGTAAAAATCATGCATCATGACACTACCTTCTTATTCACAAGATCAAGCATTGCTTAGATGCATTACTTCAATACATGCTATTTGGGCACAGAACCCTTTGTTTGTTTGTTTTACTTCCCATACTAGCAAAATAATAACTTTGTAACTGTTATGCCACCTAAGATTGCATTGGTGTCTCTCCTTATGTGGATGGGTTTGTGGGAAGTCACAGCTTTGAAGCTACTTTTCCTTGAACTACAGCTGATGTAGACAAGACATTTCTGAAGTTATGCAAGTGCTTTTTTAAGCCCCATGACAAAAGAAGCTAATGTGATCACCCTGCAGGATGACAAAGAGTCTCTGATTCCACGAAATGGAAAGTTCACTACACTTTCCCTTTGGAAGAATCTGTGGTGGATTAATAATGGTAAATTTTTTTATTTTTTTTTCTAAACAAGGACTCTTGACAGAAACAGTCTGAGGTGACGTGGCTTTACCATGTTCAGAAGGGAACAGATATTTTATTTGGTACATGGGGTTGTTTCAAAGAGCTTTTAGCTCCTTACTTGGCCACAGGATCTATAATCACATGGCTGTTCACATCTCAGAGACAAACATATTATGCATTATAGACAATGCAAATAATTTTTATAGGATTCACTGACATTAAACCTCAAAAAAAATAAATTACATTGTTCAGTATTTCAAGTATAAGTATGTTCTCATTTCAAATGAGAACAACTTCAAATACTTTACATACCCCTCTTTCCTTCCATCGGTTTAGCCTCACAGAATGTATCTTAACACAAGGGGAAGCTGAGATAGAGACCGATTCTCATGCTATAGTAGTACTAGATTTGGTTATTCCTCAAGTCCTAAAGTTGTGTTTTATCTGAAAAAGCCCCCTGCTTCCTTTTTTCTACCAAGAGTAGGAAGGAAAAGTAGGTGCACAGATTGGATGCATTTCTAACTAAACAAAGCAACTCCTTGCTATTGGGTCACATGGATTTAAACGAACACCAAGTTCAGATTTCTTTGAGAGTCTTTTAATGATGTCCCACATGCTCCTTTTATACACTGAAGATTATTAATTTAAAAAAAAAAAAAAAGCACAGGAGTTTAAGAACAACAATAAGAAGGAGAGCTATGTATTTCATATATACTTGAGTGATAAAAAGAAGGATCTAGCTTGGAGGGGTTTTTGATCAGAACATGATGGTAAGATTATGTCTTAATGCAGTATATCATCTTATTTCTGGCAAAGGGGGTGCAAATGGGGCCTGTCTGGCATCAGAGACAATGAGACAATGCAATCTATGATGACTGCATTTGATCAGGGGAGTTACCTACTCAACAGTTAAATAAGAATCCCTGAGTGGTTTGGGTTGGAAGGAACCTTAAAGACCACCCAGTTCCAACCCCCTGCCATGGGCAGGGACACCTCTCACCAGCCCAGGCTGCCCAAAGCCCCATCCAACCTGGTCTTGAACACCTTCAGGCATGGGGCATCCACAGCTTCTCTGGGCAACCTGTGCCAGTGCTTCACCGTCCTCTGAGCAAAGAATTTTTTTCCTTCTAAACCTGCCCTCCTAAAACTGTTAACCCTTGTCCTGTTGCTACACTTCCTGATAAAAAGTCTCTCTCCAGTGATGAGCCTTCCCCTGTGAGGACCAAAAATAGCAGATGTATCTTTATTTGCCTATGGGATAAGAGTACTATCCAGCATTAACAATGAGAACCTCATGACATAAGCGTGTAATTTATTCTAGTGAAAGTGAAGGGTTCTGCATACATTCCAGAAACAGAGGTCTTATTTCAAATCAAGGTCCCTATCACAAGCACTAGCTGAAATGGGATTTCTGAAACACTGATGTGAATACTGAGAGATTCATTATACTGAATTGAAATTATATTATTTCATTATATTGAAATATTGAAAATCCCATGTGTTTTGTTTTCTTTTCCTGTGTACAGCAAGTACAATCTGGCATTCCAACATGGCCCATATGACGTGTGATCATAACTCAACCACTAACTTGTTTCCTAGCTTTGTACCTCTGTAAATATGAAGTCACCGTTATTCATAAAAGGCCACAGGTTTTTCATTAAGCTAACAACCCTGGCTTCAGGACTTGTTGGGCTTTGTCTGTGCTTGTCTTGGCCTGCCTGGAGATTTGTTTTTTGGATGTAACAGCAGCTATCTAATGACCAGATCTCTATTACGTACTTTGTTTTAACTTTTCATTAGCTTTGAATAACTGTATGATGTAATGTCTGTAGTGATATATATTTTGCAACTAATAGGTATTTGTAACAGGTAGTTACTGTGGGCAGGACGACCTATTAGACCTTGTAATAAAACACAGCACAGAAGAGCACCAGAAGCTTTGAAAGAACAGGCAGAGGACAATACCTGAGGCCCAGGGGCTATAAACAACCCACAGATGGCCAATTACTGGTCATTAAAGGAATGCGACCTCAGGAGGTCACCAATTGCCAGATTTTAGAGGTAGCAAAGGTAACAAGAACAAGCATCCAACATATGTTAAACACAGCATATACAGTAAATTCAGTCGCAATATAGGCTTGCAGAATAACAGGCTAAGTGTAGAGACTGTTAGAAAATATAAAAATTATCCCAGACAGATCCTAAAGTGAAAAGAAAGAAATTATCAACATCACACTTCTTCTGCCAAAGGACTGGGGGTACTGACCAGTTGCTGTATACCCATGCACAGACTGAAACCATCACCCTTAACACAGAGAGGGATAGTGGGAGAGCAAACCTAAGGGAGAGACACTAAACAGACTGTGTATACATCTTATTTGCACATAATTTAAACTATTTGATTAGGCTGTTTTGAATTGTGATGATTAATACTGCAATGAGATTAACAAGAAATTGTTGGCTTTCCATGAATGGTGTATTCCTTTTTGCCTGTAGCAGGATTACAAGTGCAACAAACTAATGGGAGCCCAAACAACCTATTCTCTAACCTAACTGCAAAAATTCCTATATAATATTCTGTAATAATAAAACAAAACAACAACAACAAAAGCAAGCAAACCCACACTATGTGTACTTCTAAGATTTTAAGGGATGTTAGTAAAAAGGTTCTTTTAGTACTGTTTTATATTGTACCGTTTTCTATTTTCCTGTTCATAAATTTTTCAGATTCTTCTCTCAATACATAGTATAACAGATGTCTTGCTGCAAAAATAACATTTTCTTCTCATAACTGCTTTTGAATTTTATTTCTTGAGCCTTATGTTGATACTATCAAATGCTTTAGAACTGTTGAGGATATGAGTACTTTATCATCAACTATGACTAACTTTAAATCCTGCAGCAGATAGCTATGATCTTCTCTGATGCCCCTCTGGCCTCACATTTACTAGTTTTCTGACTAGATTTTATTTTATTTTTTTTTCTCCTCTAGGGATTTTTGTAACCTTTAATCCAGGGACAGAGAGTTTAGCAAAGGTGAAACATCATATATCAATCTCACTTGCTTGAAAAAAAATCTTGAAGAATGTCCCTAAGCAAAAACTATTTTCAAAGAATTTTTTAATGAGTATATTATACGCCTTGATATCCAAAACTTTGACATTATCATCAGGAATGCAAGTGCAAGAAGGTATTTTTCTTGTATCAAGTTATACATTTTCACTGTTGATCCAGAATTAACTCTATCCTTACACAGTATATCTTTTATACCCTCTTGCATGCTTACATGTGCATTAACACTGCCAAAAGCAAAAAAGTCAGAGACCTTAAAGTCTGTATAAGAAGATTATACAGATTAAATTACAACAAACGTGTTTCCAATAAGATCTCAGGTGTAAGAAAGAAAGGCCCAGTGATGAACCTTGTATTTGAGAAACTTTCATTCATGTCCTTGCATAAAGTTCCTTTATTATGGCAGTAGCACACATGATTTCAAGTGGAAAAGGTCAGCAATGAAGCCAGATGCTCTGGCGCTCAGCCCTTCTGTGTCCCCATTCCTAAACTCTAAGTTGGGAACAAAGGAACTTTTCAACTTCACAAGGTATAAATGTTTTTACAGGTTTCAGCTGTTCACCTACTGTGGTGCTAGAGCAGTCTGATGAAAGTTTGGATCCTATATAACTGAAGTAAATGTATAGACATGACAGTTTTGTCATATAAAAAAGAGCATTTGTATGCTATAGAGTCTTAAATTGTTTGGCAAGGTAAATAAAGCTATAAAATATTAAATGGTTCTTAAAAAAACATTAATTGATGCAGCATGAATTGATTAATTCATGCTTAATTATATATATATTATTTTCTTTCTTGTCTATGCTGAAAAATTAAAAGCATTTGCTAATACTGAGTCTAAAAAGTAATGCTTTTATAAATATTTTGAAGCAACTTTCACTGACAGCATTTTGTGAAGTGTGTGTGTATATATATATATATAATTTTTAAGTAGAGAGATTCAATCTTTCTGAAGGTGACCACAGTGAAATATTTTCCAAATATAATTACAAATACATTATAATTACTCTAACATTAATTTTGATGAATAACTTGGGGGGGGGGGGGTAAAACATTGCCCCAAGTGGGACCTCTTATAAAAAACTGTACGGTTAAGAGTATTTTTTAATTTGCATAGGTAACACTACCTCTGTTATTGTCATTAGAACAAGAATTAGAATGCTTGAGTTTGAAACTTCTTCATTTCTGTAATTTTTTTTAAAAACCATGATTTCTTGCTGTTATTGTAATGAAGACTTTACCATTATCAGAAAAAAATATATAAAATTGATTTACCAGCAGTACCTTTGAATTCAGAACTATGAGATTAAATAAGAAAATGTGAAACAAAAATCCAGACAGTTATCCAAAAAAGCATAAAATCCTATACATTGCGGTGTCTTGGGTTAAAATATAAGCAAATCTACCCATTTCTTGAAATCAGAGAAGGATATTTATGTTGGAAAAAGAAACAATCCAAGCTTTTCCCCAAGCTTGGGGAAAAGTATGACTACCCATGTGCATTAATGACATAAAGAAGGCAAACTGATAACAACATTGGTTAGTTCTCTGTTCTTTGTCTTATCTCTACAGATGTACTTCTAGAGGTGACTAGCAGTATGAAAGGCATTTATTAAGAAATGTAGAGGGATTCAGAATAAAGATTGAAGAAATTGAAAGTATTCTTTTCAACTTACAGAAGAAAAATAATTGTGGTATATTTTTCTATTTATGTTTCAGAAAACACTTAATGGATAATTTTTGCTTTGCAAAATATTTTTTTTTTGCTTTGCTTCAGCACAATATTAAATAAATAAATAAATAAATAAATAATAGAAGTTGCCTTAACTCTCCAGAAAAGACTGAAGGAATGTTTATTTCAGAGACTTAAAGATGGCCTTCAGAATGACCAATAGTAGGATGCTGCAATTATTATCTTGACCTCCTGGAAAGCTTTCTCTTTGTAATGAAAGTGCCCTCCATATTATCTTAACTATGAGATAACTGCTAATCAAGTGGTAGCGATCTATGAATGTCCTGGCCTCCCCAGCTGTGATTATACTGTAATTATACTCATCTAATATGAATGCAGACAAGACTAAAAAATGGAAATCTCTTTAGAACAGGACAACAGAGAAGAGAACTATTCAAAAGGATCAGATTTTTTTTTTTTCTGAGTATTTGGATATTTTCATAAAAGTCTGTGGATTGTTGTAAAGCAGAGGTTGATGTTTTATATTTTCTTTTTTCTTTCTTTCTTTTTTTTTTCCCCCACAGAGCTTCTAGCCTCCATTTTCATGCCATTTCGAGAAGATAATCAAAGCTAAACTTCTCATTCATGACACACCATTTCAGTGTCTTGGAGTGAAAGCAGTGACAGAAAGAAACTCTCATCACCACCAAGTCAACAAGAATATTGTACATCATAAGTTATGGAATAAGCATGGAGCCTGAACCAGGTAGAGCTACTTGCCCATCTACAGGCAGCCACTCATTGCCTCTTATACTATCAGAGGAGTTCTGTTCCTCTGCAGGAAGCTCTGCTCCAACACTTCCCAGTACAAACCAATCTTATCAAAGGCTTAGGCAGTGGTAACTGGAAAAAAAGGAAAGGTTTCCCCTTTCTTCTCTTTTTTTTTTTCTCTCCAGAAAGTGGTGGAATTACCTCATTTGTTATGTTGTGAAGAGCTAGCATGTAAGGATTTTAAAACCAAAAAACTGTTCAGGTAGTTAAAAATTTTAGGCTGTGGGAAGGAGAGAACAGCAACAGAAGTCTCAGCACAATTTAACTCTAGTTTCCTTAGTTCAAGATCTCACTGTGACAATAAGTGGTGAACTATGAAGTTGTAAGATGTGCTAGTGTAGATTAAACTGCATTCATCATACCCTATCCGTTGTTTCATCTGCTTCTTCCTCACCAGTACACATCCTCCAGACTTATTTTTAACTTTTAAGCCTTTTCAAAAATGCTCTGAATTTAAAAAAAATGTGTTGAGAATTCTTCTCCCTAAATCTAGATTTTTTTAAACATTAATTATAGTACTCCAAATCTTTGAATGCACACTGTTCTGTCCTAGACATATTTCAAGGACAAGAAAATGGGGACATCACAATTCAGAAAGCCAGGAAAATGTTCTTTCAGTAAAACAGTCATTACAGTTAATATTCCTTGGTTGTTGATTTGAAAATAACAGCATTGTAATTGAACAAGCTATTTAAGATAAACCTTTATGTTTCCTAATGCTTTTTTTTTTTTTTCATCTAATACGCATGTGTAACCTGGAATACTGCCAATACGATTCATAGTCCTGTTATGAAAGGTTTTCAATTATAGTTGGGACTGTACAAGATTTCCAGTGACTGAGATGCAAGTTTTATTGGCAGTAATTCATAGAAGTCATTCATTCATCACTTTTGTTGAATTAAATGATCCCAATTTCATGCAATGATTGGCACTATTCAAAGATAACAGAAGTAAGAACAATGCCATGAACTAGGCCACTAGCTGAAACAGGTATACCCATTCTTTCTATAAATCTCTCCTCTACAACAAAATAGCTTTCAAGAACACTAGATGAATGTGCATTCTCCAAGGAAGAGCCTGACCCCAGTATGAGTTACAGGGACTCAGTCAAGTCAGAGCTCAAAAATCCTTTTAAACGTTTCATAATCAGTTTTGTGGCCTTCTCCTCCAGTATCCTTTACCTCAGGCAGCCATCCATACAAACCTGGATTAATCTAATCTCCAGCAGGTAGGTGTCCCCATATGGCTGTGCTTTCAATTCTCACTAAAAGCTTACAATGTGCTCAACTCTCAGGTACTTCCTGAGCATATACACATTTAAGAAATGTGTATTTTCAAATTTGCATTTCAACCAAGAATATGTCACAGATTTATCTCTATGTATGGATATACAGGTTGTCTGTCTAGCTTCAACAGTAACAGAAAGTTGGACTCCACTGTTAAATTTTAACTGGAAAGTTTTAGAGGTGGTCTTTAAAGGCCTATCTGTTTTGTGAGGTTAAAAAAAAAAAGTCTCCTGATATTATATAAACTCTGCAGAGTTAAACATTTATGAGTTTTCTACCACAGCATGGCTATACCACTTCCTCAGTTACCTTTCAAAATTTACGTCCAGAAAAACACTGAAAACTGAGTTTGTACTGTAACCTTAAAAATATATGGACATGTGGTTTCTTAATTTTAATTAATGGAATCAAATAAGCATGCATCAATTTATGAAAAAAAAAGCCTTTCTTCATGAACTTGTATAATCTCTTCACCACTTAAAACAAAAAAAAACAAAAACAACAACAAACAAACCACAGAGCACTTAAATTCTTTCGAAGGAAAATGTAGGGAAGGAATCAATTGGAACAGCTTTGTATTCAAAATCATCTGTGAAGCATCAAAGTTATGTTTGTTGGCATCTGTGCTCCAGCTGTGGGGTTTGGAGCTTTTTATTTTTTTTAATCACGTTCCTTATTCCAATGAGTAAGTACTTGATTTTGTGCATTTACAGAGTTGGAAAGTGAATTCATCGGGGACTGTTCAGACTCTCACAGCCTTTAATGCTGTTTCACTAAAAGAATATTGCAACTTTAAAGCTTCACAGGGTATCTATTTAACTGGATCTTTGTAAGTGACAATTTTATGGTATTAAGTTAGATTGAAAAATATATATATATATATATCTTTTTTATACTTGTTGAATTGTGTACACAGAAAAGGATGCCAAAAAGACAATTAAACTAGCCAACAAACAAAAGTCTCCAACATCCAAATCATAAAAAGAATCATCTGACGATAATGTTAACCAATTCTTTGATTGCTGGTAATCCATTTATAAGCAAGTTCTTATCTTTATTAAAAAGCAGTCAGAATGACAAAGTCTGAGATTGAGCCAGACATCCCTGAAATCAAAGGAAGACTAAATTGCCTTTTGGATGAGGCCCTGTTTTTGCAGTGACAATCAAGCACTAAAACACTTTGTGTTTATGTTTGTGATTCCATATGGAGTATAACATCATTCTGAAGAACTGCAGAAACAAAATGGTGTATTTACTTCATTGCTGTCACAGAATATGGGTTCTGAGTCCTTTTGCTTGACCTCTTTTAGCCAGCATAAGTTTACTAACGCAGAAGTGTGGGTGGTGAGGTGTTTTTGTTTGTTTGTTCTTTTAAAGTGTAATATAGCTATTGCCCAGTTCAGCAGTTTTGAAATGTCCCTCCAGAGGAAAACTCTGACCTTCACTAAGCAGACTAGATTCCTGCTTTAGGTGCCCAAGGTTAAGAAATACAAATACAGTGGGGAAAAACAAAAACAAAACAAAACAAAACAAACAAAAAAACCACTGTATTTTAGACAACTGTTTGTTTGTTTGTTTCCCAGAGAAACAAAAAAAATAACTTTATTTGCTGCTTTCTGCTCTCTTGAGAAGTGACTCTACTCAAGAGAAAAGTATTAAGGGACTAGTCCCTGACCTCTTCTGTGGAGTACAAAAGAACAAAGAAGATAGCTGTGAGTTTAGTACAGCTTTCGACGAGGAACCTGAATCAGGGACATGAACCAGCAATGTCCTACAGGAACATCACAGGCACTGTGTTAGAGGCAGAGAGCAAATGTGTGCTGTCTGAGAACGAGTGAAATCTGAGAAAGCGTTAAGAGAAATCAGCAGAGATAAACAGTTGGGAGAGAAAGGTTATTAAAAGTACTAAGTCACTCTTCAAAAAGTTCTGTACAAGCGGAAAATGAATGGAAAGAATATTGAAATCTGCACATTACATGAATAAGGGAGGCCAAAAAAGAATTTAAGGAGGAACTTCAAAAGGTATAAAAACTAAAAGTCAACCTTGCTTCAAAATGTATTATGGACAGAAAGATTGCTAAGCAATCTGTAGGCCCAGTATATTATAAAGGCATACAAGAGGCATTTAGAAATGGCAATCCCACAACAGGGATGGTTCATAATTTTTCTGTCTGTGTTGGAGACATTATGCAACAAATAACAAAACAAAACAAAACAAAACAAAACAAACAAACAAAAAAAACAACTAACAGCCACCAAAGAATATAATTAAGGAAACAGAAACAATTAAACTGTTACTAGTGGCAGACAGCCTTTTGCTTACAATTCCTTTCCCACCTGAGGCCTGGAAGGTGGTAAGTCTGACATTATTTTTGAGAGACTGCAGAGTATCCGAGGGAGTCAACTAACATAGGTAAAGGAAGTAAGTTGATACAGTCAGTGTACTTAGATTTCCAGAAGGCGTTTCACAATGTCTCTCAAAGCCTCTTCAGGAAAATTGGCAGTCACAAACTAAGAGAAAAGCTACTACCCTTTCATAGATAATAAACTGGTTAAAAGATAGGAAATGGAAGAGAGAAATACATGGTCAATTTTCACAAGGAAAGGTGTCCAACACGGTCTGTGCTGACACCTGTGTGGTTAAACATATTCAACAGCACTGGAAGTACTTTAATATCTAAAATGCTGTCTACTTGCAGGAAGACATTGCAAAGGCTCTCTCCAGGGGTTATTGCAGAGGAAAAGGGAAAGGGAAAGTGCATACTTAAGAAAGTGCATACACTGCACCAGGCTGGTACTGCAGGCAGAATGCAGTTCTAAGAACTAAACCTGCCAAAAAATTTCCTCCAAATAGTGAAGGGTGCCTACCTTATCAAATACAAAAGATTAACAGACCATTTTCATCTCTATTTGTCATATTTGTCAGACTATTTTTTGGCAAAGCCCTTCTGTGACTTTGGCAAAGATGAATATATATTTTTTTTTTTTAAACCTTGCAGTCTCATGATTTAAATTTTACTTTCTTCCCCACTTGCCTCTCACAACACATGAAATTCTACTTGTGCCAACTATTCTTCCTATAAAACTTAAGGCAACATAAATTATTTTTTCTTGACATTTTGTGACTGTCATGGAAGACCGAATTGACTTTATGTTTAGGGCATCTCATACTGTTTTACTGCTTCAGTTACACCTAGAAAACTAAGTGGCAAATAAAATGTCAATCATTCTGGGAAAAAGAAAAAAAAAAAAAGAGGTGAAAACATTTCTCCTACTAAAGACACTTAAAAGACTCCATTCTTCACCATTTTTTTCCCCAAAATTAAATTTTATGACCTACAGACAGGTTTTTGATGGATTAATTCCTATAATACCGCATTTGCTTTTTTTTTTTCTTCACATTCTGTGTCTTGGATCATTTTTATACTTCATAGAAAACTGCTGATGTTAGATTTCACTATATGTCTAATATTCCTCTTAGCCCTCCATTGCAGAAGCAGATTATATGCACTGATATTAATTCTTTTTCTAAGTACTTTAAAGTCTCTTTAACAAAATATTCATGCTGCCAAGCTATCTCACACAAATGCTTCAATACATGAATAGGGATTCTGGATCAGCTTTTCAAGGGATAGGACACATAAATTAACTGCTATTAATACAGAGCTTAGTGGATTTGTGAAGAGGGTTACATGCTCTTACATGAATGCATATACTATAATTCTAGTTTTCTAAGCAATAGCCTGAAAATTTTAGAAACTTCTGACTGAATGTCTTTCATGCTTTACATAGAGTGAACATACTTCAGATTAAAGCAGGATTATACATCTTGGTTTTATTCATAGAGTAACCACATACAGTCTCTGGACTTCTGCCGGGCTGTATCATTCAAGGCTGTCCAAAGACGTAGCTAAGTCGGGTAAGGCCAAGAGAGCAGGTGAGTCTGTTGCCCAACTCTAACGTTTTTTCTTATAGTTTGTGTTGACTGGGATGGGACCAGAATAAGATCAGCTACAGGAAATTATTTTTTTTCTTACCAGGAGTTACATTCACACTATTATTACATTACCAGAACACCAAAATAGAAGAGCCAAACATCAAACCTACCATGTTGCAGATCTGAGCCTTGTATACAATGTCCTCACATGCACTAACATACAAATACCCTTTTATAAAGAATCTTAGAATCAGCCAGTACATTCATAAAATGATCGTGATGTACAAAAAAACGGGGTTGCTTGGGAGTAAAGTAGCAATCATACAAAAGAGTCTTGTGCTGAGCATGGCAGGGGACTTGTATCTTTAAAGGTCCTTTCCAAGCCAAAACATTCTATGACTCTGTCTTGGCTGCACAGCAGTGTCGTAGCTGACCTGGCATCCAGCAATCCCCCCTGCACAACAGGCAAAGTAGACGTACTGCCATGGGATCTAGGGAGAGATTTACATTTTCCTCTTCCTCTCTATCCATGACGGAAACGAGTGGCTCAAGTACTATCCCTGTCACAGCCTGTTTCTCATCAGTACTTCTGCAGCCTCCATGCTGACACGGTGGAGAAGAAACACCCTGCCACCTGCATGGCAGGATGAACAAAGAGTTAAGGAACATGGTGAAAGCATTTAGGTTCTCCTATTACCATGTTATTCTGCAGAAATGTTCATAATTTTGAGATTAATAGTCAAGCTGTAACTTGCAAGTTTTCTCATGCATCCCAGAGGGAATCAACAGGGTGTCATGAACTGTATGAAGTTCAACAAGGCCAAGTGCCGGGTCCTGCATCTGGGGCACAACAACCCCAAGCAGCGCTACAGGCTGGGAGATGAGTGGCTGGAAAGCTGCCTGGCCGATAAGGACCTGGGAATACTGGTTGATAGGCAGCTGAATATGAGCCAGCAGTGTGCTCAGGTGGCCAAGAAGGCCAACAGCATCCTGGCTTGTATAAGAAGTAGTGTGGCCAGCAGGTCTAGGGAGGTGATTGTCCCCCTGTACTCGGCTGTGGTGAGGCCGCACCTCGAGTACTGTGTTCAGTTTTGGGCCCCTCGCTACAAGAAGGACATGGACGTGCTTGAGAGAGTCCAGAGAAGGGCAACGAAGCTGGTGAGGGGTCTGGAGAACAAGTCTTACGAGGAGAGGCTGAGGGAGCTGGGGTTGTTTAGCCTGGAGAAGAGGAGGCTCAGGGGAGACCTCATCGCTCTCTATAGGTACCTTAAAGGAGGCTGTAGAGAGGTGGGGGTTGGTCTATTCTCCCACATGCCTGGTGACAGGATGAGGGGGAATGGGTTAAAGTTGCGCCAGGGGAGGTTTAGGTTGGATATTAGGAAGAACTTCTTTACTGAAAGGGTTGTTAGGCATTGGAATGGGCTGCCCAGGGAAATGGTTGAGTCGCCATCCCTGGTGGTCTTTAAAAAATGTTTAGATGTAGCCCTTAGTGATATGGTTTAGCGGAGGTCTTGTTAGTGTTGGGACAGAGGTTGGACTAGATGATCTTGGAGGTCTCTTCCAACCTAGACGATTCTGTGATTCTGTGAATTTGTACCAGCTGACAACCTGGCTGACTTTCCATTTGAAATGTCAGTAAATTGCTAGGAGAGCTAGCATGTTAACTTTAAATTAGTTTCTTTTTCACTTTTCCTTAAGTGGACTAATTCAAAGCCCAAAGAGATGAAATTGAGTCTGTGCTTCCTCTGAATGTGATAGCTGAAAACTAAAGGTATAGTCTACAGCTGCTTCTCTCCATTTAGAATGTCTCTGGACAAAGCAAACAAGAACTGTATTCTGGGGCTGACCACCTGGACCACTCCCAGTCTGCACAGGGGCTTCACCTAGTTCAAAGGAAAGATAAATCAATGTCTTTATCTTTACAGGGTCATAAATGCTTCACTGATCTCTCGTTTTAGAAATCATCATGAGTAACAAAGCTGAGGATTTTTGTATTGTAAATTGAAAGGGCTGGGTTTATGACTTCAAATTCATTCACCTTTCAGATGTTTCAGCTGATGTTATAAGTATTGTCTTATGAAAAAAATGCTGCCCTGGAATCTGCAGGATTTATCATTTTACTTTCAGCTGTGCTACTCAGAAAAAAAAAAAAAGTTATATGATGTTGCTTTCAGTACCATAAAGTGTAGTGAGACTGTGAAAATATATCCTGCCCTTTAAGCCGTACAGGCTAATCACTGTGTATAATGGTAAATATGCTCAGTGCTTATATGAACTTATATTTTCAGACATGAAGAATACAATCCCATCTACTGGAATACTTAGGCCTAAATATATTTCAGCATGCTACAATGGACTCAGAATCACAACACACTGAAGATACAAAAGGATGAATAAACACAATGAAAATGTATGTTTGCCTTTTTTTAAGGCTTATGAACATGTTTGTCAGAGGCTTTGAGTAACTTACAGCCTTGTATTTGCTGGCTATAGCATTAGTGCAGAAATCTTCTAAGCCAACAATTGAATGTGGAAGGGATGAAGGAATCAGCCCAGGAAGAAAAAAATGGTACTTTTATTAACTTCATCAATAAATATTCCCAAATTTATATAAAATGATGTCCCAACCTAATATAATTTAGGTAAGAATAGGGCTTCCTGACACTATTTTCATTGAAAAGCAGAATCCTACCACAGCCTAATAAATTAAAAATTACTATAACACTCTGAGACTAAGTGAAAACAAAACCTGTCAGATAAACCTCAAGATTTTGGATAGAGATCGATTTAATTGCACTCTGATGGCTAAAGGCTGCTGCCAATTAGCTCAGCTAACAAATCAATCTTACACTTTTCAACACTCACTGAAGTAGTGAAGTTATAATGGCAACAGTGCATATTATTTTTTCAGGCTTCACCCATCCCTCAACTTATTAAGGTCAAAAGTCTGAAACAAAACACTGCTTTATGTTAGCCATCAGGTCTACATGTGAGTACACTTTTTGGTATAAAATGTTTAACCTGTTAATAACTATGCTTGCACTGTAGCATTTTAACTACAGGAGGCTAAGGCTAAAATGAACAAAATAATGAGAGGAACAGTTTGTTATAAGCTTATTCAATAATAAATTAAAAAGAGGAACATTGGAAATGCCATTCTAGATCAGATGTTGTCTCTGGTTATTGTCAAAGGACAGCACAGAAATAAGTGGAATGCTCAAAGCACAGAACAATCAGACTCTTCATATTAAAAAAAAAAAAAAAAAGATTTAAAAGTTTAAAATGTGATTTACTATGCTACCTAAGCTTTTTTTTTTTTAATTTATTTATTATAACTCTAGTTCATCCTGATATTCTGCACACTTTGTATAGAGTTGTTGAATAGTTTTTTTTATTCTTAAGATTTAAGCCTCAACAATGTCTTGCAACAAGTTGCATCACGTAACAATGCCCTGAATAGAATTTAATTCCATTACTTGGCTTCATAATACTTTAAAATTCAGTATATTACAATACAGAGTGCACAGAAATCCCAGTGTTTCCTCTCCAGATCTGTCATTATTTTAAATATTAGTCCTTTTTACACTAGAACCCTATCTATTCTGATTTAACTGGAATCCCAGCCTTTGGCTTTCTCTGGAAATTTCCTAGGGCTGTACCCCTTCTACCATTTTCCTTTAAGAACAGTAAGTGTGGCTACAGAGCAGATTTATAGAACAGCTCTATCGTGCCTCTGGCATAATTTTCCATGTGATGTGTCATGCACCCTTTTTCCCCATTTTGATTGTAACTGCACAATGCCCTATGGTTGTTGCTGAGCTACCTGCAGTAAAATTAAGGTGTTTGCATACCTACAAAGACAGCTTTCTGATGGAAGAGATTTCTAAAATTTGTAGAGGAAATTATAACATGATCCAATGACTTCAGTCCTTAATTCAAGGGAATTAGAAAAATTCAAAATAAGCTCCACTTTGAATATAAGTGAAGATAAGCAGTGATGGAGAACTAACCATTCCTTGCAATGTGATTCCAGCTAGCTTCAGTCTGGACTGCTGTGGTCAGCCTTTCTGAGATTTGTTTATAGGAAAACCCTAGACTACCTTTGTCTTTATTGGAAATACCTTTCTGAAACATCCTAAATGCTAAAACCAAATCTACATGTTTTCACTGCTACATAACTTTTCTGGCTTTTAGCTAGTATTATAAAAAACTCGTGCACCCGACTCCTGTCTTGTACTTCACTGTGTTTCAAGGTGAGAGTAGGAGATTCCTTGAAACTCTATGACTTTGCAATTGCAACTCCTTTCACTTATATTACTCAGAGACATCTAGCGATGCCTATAAAACAACCAAATCAAGCTCTGCGTCAATGATGCCTCCCAACTTCAGGACACCAGCAAACGTAATCCAAATTTTTCTGCCAGTATTACTAAGAAAATTAATAAGTTTTTTTTCCTTAGAACCCAAGTTCTTTCCTTTAGGAAATCTAGAGTAACCTCACAATAATCTCACATATCCTCTTCCATGACAACCCACTAGTATGCCTGGTTAGATACACCCTTCAACTCCTACATCTTCTTGCGAGTATATCACTTCAATGATCATCCTTCCTTGTAACACCGTATCACAAATTTAAAATCATATACTTTGAAGCTGTTACATTTTGATTGTCAAAAAAGACCCTGTAATCTTCTTGAAAAATAATGCTAGAAATGTATGAAGTAGTCTACTTTAGTAGTATCTTAAGGAATTGATTTCCACTTTCCATTCTGCATCTTGGTTATTTTATACCCTGAAGTTGTTTTGCATTTTGAAAATCAGAGATCAGATGAAACAGCTCCTCTCCACCTGCATCGCTTTCTTCTTTTCCTTTAATTTAGATAAATGTAGATATGAGGCTTGCTATCCCTTTCTCTCTTAAACAAATGAATGAAAAAAAAACAAAAAACACAACAGCTGTCTACCATTCCCCCTCCCTCCCAACATATTACTCCAGGACAGAGATTACTTTGTTCCTCCTTCTTCACTCCACATAAAACACATAAGGTAGAACTACATGAGTTTCACTTCTGCCTTTGGTCTCAGATGCCCTTAAAGAATAAGTGGATCATACAACTGTTCCATTACATTTACTATCTATAAATTGGTGCATTTCTATAGCATAGTAAATACTATAACCAACTGTCATATTATAAGTTTTAGTCAGGTGCTTCCAGGGATCAAGAAGGATTATTTTGCATACGCAGATTTTCTATGTAGTTTTTACCTTTTTCCTTGTCTACTTTTTGGCACCTGAGACTGGTTGCAACTGGAGTTAGTGGGTTAAGCCAGTACTCTGAAAGAGTACAGGAAATACCAGATGTGCTACTAGATGGCTATCTGGTGTAACCTGCTCTAGTGATTTCTAGATAGAGGATAGGAAGAAACTTTCTCCCAGAATAGACTGGTAGAAACACTGGGAGTTATATATGTTGTTCTTTTTTAGTCTCTCTGTTAAAATCACTATTTATTTATTTATTTATTTGTGTTTACAGTTCTCTCTGCTGTCAATTCTGATTTCATGGAAATACTATTTATGTATCAAAGAAAACTACACCACACGTATGTAATAAGTAGTTCCATAAGCGACTAATGAAGCTTGATTTCCTGTAAGTTTATATTTCAAGACTTCAAAAATTTTCCTTCTTTCATTTCCCCTTCCCATATCTCCTGCCAGTAGGACTTAGCAGTCCTACCACTACAATTAAAAGACATGCAGTGGCTAGTCACAAACTGCATGTGTGCTAACATGCATACTCACTGACCAGCATCTGATGCAACCTGGAGCAAATAAGGGACTCAGCAGTAACTCTGTCTCTGAAGGTGGGAACTAATTTAAGTTTTTGTCCTCTAATGAACCAGTATTTTTCATGCAACTTGGTGCAATTTCATATTGCTGGTAGGATGGCTCTCCAATCGAACACACAAGAAACTCAAGAAGGATGTGAATCTGTTAGAACAGGTCTAGAGGAGGGCCACGAAGATGATCAGAGCATTGGAGCATCTCTCCTTTGAAGAAAGGCTGAGAGAAGCTGGGGCTGTTCAGCCTAAAGAAGAGTGGGGTGACCCTGGGATGACCTTATAGCAACTTTCTGGTACTTAAAGAGGGCTTATAAAAAAGATGGAGAGCAACTCCTTGCTCAGGCAGACAATGACAAGACAATGGGGAATGGTTTTAAACTAAAAGACGGGAGATTTAGATTAGAGGTTAGAAGGATGTTCTTCATTCAGAGGGTGGTGAGGCACTGGAATAGGTTGCCCAGAGAAGCTGTGGATGTCCCATCCCCAGGAGTGTTCAAGGCCAGGTTGGATGAGACCCTGGGCAACCTGATTTAGCGGGTGGCATCCCTGCCTATGGCAGGGGGGTTCGAACTAGATGATCTTCAAGGTCCCTTCCAACCCAAGCCGTTCTATGATTCTGTGATCTACAGCATGGGAGCTGCTGAAAACTGTAACAAATAGCAACAGCTGTAACAGGACACTGGTGAACTTGGCATTTTAGGAAACAGCATGGAAAGTTCTGGATGTATCAAATCAGGTCTCCAATCTCTGATCAGTAAGACTCCTTGTATGGACAGAGGCACTCGGCCTTCACCTGACTTTGTGGAACAAAGCCATTCCCTACAACAAAAGCCTTGGGAAAGCTTATGCACAGTTACCGTAAGATTTGTTTCCTATGGTATTTTAAATAAGATCTAGGATTCTGAATCCAACTCACATCATCTGTATCATACATACCCATCAAGGGCAAAGCTCCTGAATTTGAGAATACATATTTAGGGCGACACGTCCAACTAGGTTTGAAAAAGATTTCAAAACAACAGTAATTGATCCATAAAAGAAAATATTGCACGTGACTTGGAAGTTCCTGAAAGAGACTGTTATAGGACCTTGTTATAGGAACCTCAAAAGAAAACTGCAGTCATTGTCAATTGCCATAGATTGTAGTGAATTGACGGAGTTGAGAGCCACATGTACCACTTTTCAATATGCCAGCATTTTCTGAAACTATTTCTTGTGATTTTTTTAAACCTTTTTAATTACTTGATATTGGTTATAATTGCAGCTGTACATACATCATCAGAAGAAGGCAGGCTCTAGTTTGCTAAACATTTAAAACATACAAGAAACAACTAATACTCAATGGCGTTTACATTATATAGAGAAAAAAAAAGATTTGAAAAGGAAATGAGCATGAAATTGTCAAATGTCATAGAAAAAGTGTAATTTTTTGTACCTCACATTTGTGAGAATACATTTTCTGGTTTTGCAATAGATGATGGAGTATTTTCCCTTAACTCAGAGACCAGGCAGAAACTTAGATAAATAAATAAATAAATAAATAACATAGTAACAATCTTTTCTGTTCTCTTGTTGCTCAAATGGGCGTTTGGAATTTATTTTGGGATATGGCAAATATTTTAAAGGCAGACTGTGTCCTTTCTGATGGACAAAATATTTCTGCAAACCTTAAATCTTCAAATTCCTTTTAAAAACTTAATGAAAGAAAACATTTCTGACGTTTGTTTTTCCAAGACATTTTTTTTTTATCTTGTGTCATAACAGAAACTTTAGAATACAGAATTCCCTGCTTTTCAGCACAATTCTGGAACATTAAAATAATAATGAAAAAATATGAATGCAACACTAGCAACTATTTCTAAGGAACAACAACAAAAAAAATTGCCTTTGTTCTATTTCACAGAAAAATCTAACATGCTTTGTTTTGGTATATGTAAAGTATATACTCTTTACCAGATTTCCATTACAATAATAAAATTAATGCATATGTTAGCATGACTGAAATGAGAACACAAATACACAATGTATGTCACCCAACTGGAGCCTTGGACTAGAATTCCTATTCTAGGAATAATTCTTAAAATAATTTATTTTTTATTACTGACCTGAGGCAAATTCAACTGAGATTATGCTTCTCAGGGGAAAAGAAGAGCTTTCTGAAGCAAACCTACAATTTACCCAAGTATGCTGTAAAATCTGAAAAGATTTGTCCTCTGAGTCATATTAACTCAGTCCACAGAATTTCACAGTGTATCTCTAGCACATGTATCACCTGAATACATTAGAGTAATACCTGTTTTCTCATCCACTTAAGCTTTCAATTACCTGATTTTGGCTGCTCTTAAATTTGGCTGTGACAATTCTCTCTCTCATTAGACAATTTCCAGCATTCTGTACTAACTTTGATTAGCATAAAGATCTTGACAGGTCCTTATGGCTCCAGATTTTGATTTCAAACTTCATGTTTTTGACCTTTAGGAGTCTCTGTGGTCTAGCTCTCATATATCATAAAAGTTTATGGTTTTCTATATTCAGCATAAATGCTTAAATGGTTTTGGTCTTTAGTCTCTGGTCATCTATTTTCATGTATCGAGTAAACTTCAGTGAGAGATGCATCTTTAAAATGCCATCATGTTGTTCTATCTTTGGAATATTTGTATGCATCAAAAGGTTTGTTATTATTTTATAAGATGCTAAGTTTGCAATAGCTGCATGGAACTCTCTACTAAGTACTGTTAAAATATCCAGTTGTCTTGGTTGAATTCTGCCTTGGTTGAATATGAGATACAGCCAAGGAACCAGCTGATGAGAATAAAGCAAAACACAATCAGTCACCTGCTGTGCTGTTATGGACTAACAGCAATACAACAGAGCTAAAAAGGAGGAAAAATACTGACTAAAAATTACATAGTAGAAATCATCAGGTGGACACTGAAAACTGCTATGGATATGGTAAAAGCAGCAAAATGAGAACAGCTAAAGAGATTAAGGTTGGCTGTACTACAGACCCACAGCCTGGTCTCAGATTGGTAAACAGAAGAGGTAGGTACTCCCACGACATAAAATCTGGTCCCCTGATACTGCTGGCAAACAAGATGAAGACCCTTTCTTAAGAAAACAGTTGTGGTTGTTTTTCTCTCCCAACCCCCCATTGAAAAATTTTTCTAAAGATAAAGAACCACCATAGTTTAAACGGTCCCAAGACAGCATTTAGGAGTCCCTTCACTTCTGATGCATTAAAAAATTATTTTTGTTTCAAAATGAAATGAAGTCTAATATTTTTATTTTCTTCTTAAATGGTATGCTCTGTCTGCATGCTTCTTTCCTGGTTTTTAAGAATACAAGTCCTGACTACACAGACAGCAGAATCCAAACCATACAGCTGCAGAAGACCTGTGGCAACTCAGGCTATTCTAGCATTATGAATGTTTCCCTGAATTCATCTTTACTGAAGGTAAATAAGAAACTCAGAGAGCCTTCTTTTATATTAAAGCTATCTTCTCATGATTGCAAAAAAAAATAATAGAGAACTTGGTATTTTAATTCCCTGAGCCTATTTCAGATATGCCTTTAATTCGCTTGGTGAAAGAGTATGGCTTATAACATCTTTTACTCCAGATCTGATATCCAGTAGGTAGGGTAGAATACTACCACTTTCATTGCATCTTTTCCTGAGATTATTTAGCTTTCCAAGTGAGTAATGAATACCAGTTATACTAGAATACCTGTTTATCGCATCCCATGAAGTCATGAATACTAGAGATGGGATAAACAGGGATGACTGGGACAGAAAACTTTCACACTATGCTCTTTACTATGCTAGTCATGAAGACTTGACAATCGATCTAGGCCATATGTCTGCTTTTTTGTGTACCGTTGGGGGAGACAAATATTTTGGAAAACTTTGAAAAAGTTATTAGGTTAATTCTTAAAGTTCAGCTGAAAGACAAGAAAAAAAATGTTGGATGTTTTCAATATAATGAAAATGCACTTTACCACCAGGATAAATATTAAGAGAACAAATCCTGGGAAAATACACAAAAGCTTAAAATTAAGAAAGGTAACAAATGATCCTTCCTTTTGTACTGAATTACTACCAGACTAACAAATAGTCTAGAGATGATGACAAACCTCAGAATTAATTAAGTTTACTCTGAAATGAAGGCATGTAAAGATTGGTTTAATATGTAAAAAAAAAATAAATAAAGATTATTCTGTGTCTAGTATTCTGGAACAAAGCTCAGTGCATTTTTCTCAGTGTGCAAGATTAGGCCTGGTAATTAAACTCTACATGGCTAAAACAGAACCCACAATTTTCCTTTGAGCTGTGCTCATTTTGGTCACTGGGGAGATTAACAATACCTTCTGTAATTCAGCAACAGAATCTATCTTTTTAGGTTTCAGCCACTTCAAATTTTGCTTTCTACATAATATCCCCTTCCATGACAATCCATCACTAGAATTCAAATTAGCTGTAACATGAAACGGCACCCCTAGGTTCATCTTCTGATATTCACCTACACTTGCTAAGTCTTTCCTTCAGCTTCTAGTTGTCCTGCAACAAAATCCTTTCCTTTGGCTTTGATGGTGTTAACCATTCAGCGCTATTCACACCGAGGTTATTTTCCTAGTGTACTGCAGTGAACGTGTCACCCTACTCTCAGCGTCTCTGCTATGTTTCTCTCAAACACTCATACACTGCTATGTATATACTGCTTCAAGAAAGCAATGTTCCATTTTGATGTGCCCATCCCATGAAACATAATGCTCTGCTTGTTCATATGTAAGAAAAAGCCCCTACATGCTTTTCCACATGCTTCTCTTTGTAAATGAGGTATTTGCAATTTAGTTAATTCATTCAAAATTGTCCCACAGTAGCTTCAAAAATTGGCAGCTGTTAGGCTGCTGAGATGCTAAGATCACTGTGTAATCTGTATTCACTTTTTGCCACACTATTTATTTAGATTTTAAAGTTATCCTTTCCTTGCTGTACAGGACCAGAGACACCGGAGACCTGGGCTCATAGCAAGAGTTCCCCTGTACTCTGGTGAACAAAATAAAAAAGACCATAAACCTGCCAAAGACACATCCCCCATCTGCACTAACCTTGCCTCAGGAAACCTATAATCTAGACGACATTATATAAAAACTGATTGATATATATTTCTCTAATAAACTGTGAATTTCAGCACACACCAGCAATGCAGACAAACACACTCTACTGACTCATATTAGGGGTACATCACATGGGCACACACCTATTTGCTGAAGGGCAAGCTGAGAATTACTTACCACGCTGCAGCCAGGACAGTCAGGACCATTTTCACATATCCTACGCCGAGCCTGAATCCCTCCTCCACATTGAGCAGTGCAGCGTTCCCATGGACCCCAGCCTGTCCAAAACACATGAGGGGGGCACAACAGATGCTCATTGCAGTACCTGTGAGAAGAAGCAGACAAGGAGGCAAATAATCTGTTTAGTATCAAGACAACTCCTCCAAGTTCTTTGATTATTCAGATAGGTGTTTGTACAAGGAAATATTTTATACAAAGTGCCCTTCTCTTATTCACAAAAGATTGAACTAACAGTTATCACACTGCACAGAGTTTAAGAATTTATTGAAGCATTTAAAGCATTTGTTTGCGTTATTCAATGCCTTAATATTAACTACGTGATACAACCATACTATTGCACTGTGAGCACGAAAGCAAGCCTAACAACTACTTTCATAATAACAGTTGTGGCTATATGTCTGGGGCAGAAATGAGTCAAACAAACAAAAGACAACCATTTAGGCAGGCACTCTTCTATCAGTCTCCAGCCAAGCACTGATTAGGATCCATCTCTCTCCTCTTCAGAAAGCTAAACTTGCATTTGGCTTTCTACAGTGACTCCACTTTTATGGGTACATTAAAAACTGAAACATTGACTCTAGGCATAGAGAACTATACTATTCTGATAGTGTTATTGCTTTATCTTTTAAGGGGTGTTTTTAGTTATTACAATCCTTGAAAGATTTCCCAGTGGGCTGCGAACTGATTCAGGGGGCTTCCAAGTTCTCGAGGGAAATAGGAATATCTAATTACAGAGTTATCGTTACTGTTACAAGACATTCAGACATTTAGGAAGGTCCCAACTTTTAGTGATTTTTTTAAAATTTTTTTGTAAAAACCTAAGATTCCCGATTTTTAGAGTGTGCCATCTACTGACATTGGCTGTAGCATACACTGCTTGGTAAAGCCCCTCTGTGTGGATTCAAAGGGTTTGGGATATCAGTAAGCACAACTGGGACTCAAAAAGGGGCCAAGGTCTTATTTGGGATGAAGCAAAGCCACAACAAGCATTCAGAAAGCAGATGATCCCAAAAGTGTTCTAATCTTTTGTGGTTGCCACTGTATGGCTCTTATTCCTACTATTTCTGACTGTTCTGAACAAACATTTCCATTTATTACAATACTTCCTCATTTTTTACACCAGCCATCCAAAATCCACTGTCTTCTTGCGTTTCTGGCAAGCTTTCATCACTTTGTACTCTCCTGCCATGAAAACTGAACAGTAATTCATTTTCTACACAAAGAGAAACAATGACAGTATAAACTGTTGTTATTTTCAAAAAGAATAACAACTCTTTTTTTTTTTCCAGAAACCCTCAAGATCTTCAAGCTTTACTTCTTCATTACCAAATAATTTGCATGTTCAGAAGTCTGTAAGGAAAAAATATTGTTTGTGTGTGATATATATATATATCAGTAGGTTTATTACATACACTGGAGCCTGTGATCTAAAATTTGTCTGTAGGACTGAGCAACTCCACTGCAATTTAAAAGGTTGGCTGTGGGGTAAATGGGGTAGCAACATTTAGTTTTGTGTTTCTGTATTGTTAAGTAAACTATTAACAGCTTGTATTGAGCTTGTCTAGTGTTCTCCAGTAAACTGAGGGGAAAAAAAAAACAATATTTATGAATCTTCTATCTCAGAATTCTTCTGTGTGTGATTTGGTTAAATGTCTTTTCAAGCATAGTTTGTGCATAAACTTTTTTTTTTTTCTCCTGAATGTTCATTATTTGCAATTCACAGTTCACATTATGCTACCCCTAAAGATGCAGAGGAATGTTCTGGGAATGGATATTCTTCTCAAAAAACTCAAACAGCTGCATGCATATTCTCTGTCACATGCATTCATTTATGGGAATATTTGTGATAGCTGGTCTCTGTGATCATTTGTTGAGAATGTTTACCCAATGAAACTTACATGCAACATCACCATTTATTTATTTAAATGAGTACATATTTTGCATATTTTAATTAGTTTTGAATGGAGATGTGCTAAATTAATTTGGGATACACACATGGGATTAAGCAAGTCTGCCATGAAATTGACAATTACTGATATTCAGCCACGCAAAAAGTGAAACTAAGGGTGGGATTCATCTCACCTTAAAATATAGACACATACAGTGTAGCTCTCTAGAAATGAAGTACTCATCTAAACTTGAGCAACAGCTCATGGAAAGAAACAATCTTTTAAAAAACATGACTTATGTCACCATAAAGTAAATGTCTAATACAGGTCATACAAATACAGTCCTCAATGTACTGATTTCTCTATAATAATTAGAAGGGTTGTGTGAGAGATCGACATCTAAGATTCCATACAGCCAATTCAAATTTTGTTGATACAACCTACAGAGCTAGAATCATTAATTTGGCACAATTTAGGAATATGTAGTAGAATTAAACAAATTAGTCTGTTCTCCACTGCCTGTATTGCCTAGAGTTCTATAAACTATAGTGGAAGTTCAGCCATCTCACTCATGCATGAACACTCAGGTCATGGACACTTGAAGTCAGGTGTGACGAATCTCATTCAGATGAGATTCCTGACTCTACACAGTGCCTCTTAATGCCATTGTGCTCTATCACCTGCTCTCTCTCTTAAGTGGAAGACAGAGTGGAGCCTAACAATTGACACACTAAGCACTTCAAAGACTGGCAATTCTGCTAACCAGCACTATTTAAAGTTACAGTTGAAACTACAAGATGCAACTGAAAAAAAAGAAAAAAAAAGAAAAAAAGAAAAAAGAAAACACTAAACACTAAAATTCCCATGCAACTACTACCTTCCAGTCAGGGAGAAAAAAAAAAGACAAAAAAAAAGACAAAACTGATTGCTAATTTTTATTTTTTTCAGGAAAGGAATAAAAATCACAGTGTACAAGTGGAACCTGATTTTCATTTCAGCCAGACAACCTCTAAAAACATCAGGTATGTTTTCAAAATTAGATACATCCCTGCAATTGATCTTTGAGCGCTGTGCTACAGCAAGGGGCTTTGAGCCAAGTTTCATTATATTGATTCTTGGCTGCATTTCAAGTCACTCAGTAACCCTTTTTCCCTTTTGCCCTTTCTTCCCCTCTTAATTTTGTTCTCAGGACCCACAGGGCTAACATTTACAGTAATTCAACAAAACACGCAATGTAAGAAACTTGGATCTGTGAAACCACTGCCCTCTCCTCTAATCCCATCTCTAGCTGTGATGAGGTCAGATAGAAGAACAGCCTAGAGAAATGTGGGTTTTGTACAGTGACCTTTCCCATTTTCCCTTACAGTGAGCCCAAGTTCAAATGCCCTAATAAAGGAATTGTCATACTGGGGAAAAGGAAAGCATCCTCTATCCAGATATGTCCAGAACCACTAGTTCCTAGAGTAATTTGTAATTTTTTCTCCAGGCAATTAGAATACAACTGGAATTTATTTCAGCAATTTATTTCAGTGTTATAAAAAGACAAATTATTTGACTTTAGTCAAATTAGTGTTGTCATGCAGCACTGAGTACAACACATTAACTGCATGACAGTTACAAATGTGTCTTTTTCACTCTGCACAGAGATTCTGTTTAAACACATAATTCTTAATTTTGAACAATATTATGTTAGTATGCATTTAAGAAAAACAAACTACCCTTAATCACTGTCCACCCATTCGCATGCAATACTGTTAGGTGCTGGGTATTCGTGGTTACCAGCTGCTAACTTACTGGGAAGCACAGACTGTGCTGAGGTTGATGGGAATGCTGGATTCCTTCAATTGAAGGCAGACATATGACGCACACACATGCCTTTCTGGAAAGAGATTGCTGCATCAACAGAAATCCCCACCCAGGAGACTCTGGAAGGTGGCTGGGGCATGTGCTCTCAGGGATTTCTTTGGAAGAGGAGGGAACAGACAAAGCAAGGAGCATGGGAGCACACACTTCCCATCAGGAAGGGTAGTCGTGGGAGTAGGGGCAAGTCCAAGGCTTCTTGGTGTTTGATCTTCTCTGCTGAAGGAGACCGAGCTTGTCTGTTCTGCTCAGAAAAAAGCAGGGCTACACAGATGGGACGTTTGGCTCTCAGTGCTTCCTCCTTCTCATGGAAACAAGTCCAAGAGTTCTGAATCTGCTGAGGATTGTGTACAAAATAAATGTGACAATATCTACTGCTTCCTACACTGTACACCTAAAAATTTCCAGGGTTTTCAAACGTTTACTCCTTAAATGCAGCCAATTCATTTTTCTAATTCTGATTTGCTCTGCTTTTTCTTCTTTCTTTTTTCCTTTGTAATAGAAGAGGAATACACTCACTAGAAGCGACGGATTCTCATTCTAGTGTCCCTCAGTTCTGCACCAATAAGAGGGAGACCAGTGGACTTAACAAGCCTGTACTACTACATCTTCCTCAGGAAGGAGAGGAAAGCATTTTCATTCAGTGACAAAGTCAAGACAGGACACTACAGACTCTATAAACTAAAACCTATAGAGTTTTCCCAGCAGCTTCAGTGAATATTCCACACACGGTGGGAGAAAACAAACAAACAAACAAAAAAAAAAAAAAGATTTTTTTAAGCCCCTAGTGAATTCGTCAGGATGTTTTCCATCTCGAGCCTTAATTACAATATTATTTTATCTGATTAGCAAATTCTGTTAAAATCCTATTTTTACTCCCTCTTCATATTCTGTCTAAGCACACATCAGCTGCATTTTTGACCTATTTCTACAAGGCAAATTGACTTTGTAATACAAGTCTTTGCTGCTATCTCTCAAATGTTTTCCACCCCCCCATCCTTTAGCACTAGAGCATGCAACAGCCTAACCAATCTGCAAAACTTTAAACTGGTAAATATTTCCACTGACTTCAAGGGAATGACCAGCAAGCACAGATCTTCTTGATAGATTAGACATTGCAGGATCACAGATTTCATGAGGTAAAACAAACATAACCTAGCCAAACATTTACCCCTTAACGCATGAAAAATATTCTCAAACTGAATATTCATTCACATCTGTAGGAGAATTAACCTCAACAATAAGCTGTCTTTTTGTGTTTATTTTTGTGTAATTATGCATTGGATTTCTACTGGAAACAGTGTTTGTTGAAAAGCTGTTCCAAAACTTGGCACAATGTTTATTGTGGAAACTGAATCCCTTAATTAATCTCCTAAACGTGTGAAGGTGACATGAATGTGTACTTTTGTAAAGACAAAAGCACACAGCATGTAAATCACCTAATACTAATTTTTAGTAAAACTACAAAAATATTCACCTTACTCATGGGCTGGGCCACTAAGAAAGTAAAATGTTGGGCTATTTATAAACATTCATTAATTTCCACGAGAAAATCTGAGATGCTGCTTATTGGCACTCTGGAAGCAAAAACATTTCTTATAAAGTACTGCATGTGGACTACTTGCTCAGTCTGCCTAAATGTACTGGGCCCAGTTCTCAAGTGCACGGTGTCCACCTGACACAGACGTAACTCCACTGGCACTGAAGGGAAGCAGTGAATTAGCACTACCACAAATACTGGTACTCCATTGCCCTCAGCTCAAAACTCCCCACAAGCTGTTAGAGCCCTGAGGGCACTCAAAAAGCTTTAATGGCAGCAACCAACCTCACCCATGGGCCCAGGAGCTCTATTTAAGGTCAGCCAGGGATCTTCAGGACTGTAGTTTGGATTCCCAGTGGGATCTCAGACTGCCTCATCAACATAGTATCACCTATGACCCAGACGCTTGGTTGAACCCGGCCACAATCTCCAGGCTTGCTCTGCTCCCTTGCTGTGGGTGGTGGATGGGCCTTGCCTGGCAAGTTTCCTAGGACTCCACTTTTTACAGCTCTGAAAAGATCCAAGTGCTTTGCCTGCCACTGACAAAATCCTGGGAAATAACTGTTAGGATACCTTGTTCCTCTAGAAAAGCTGCTTCACAAATGGTGGAACAAAATGTCCTAACATACCACACTTTCTTGAAATAAAATACGTATTACCCTTCTAAAAGCATTAGCACGCTAAAGTATCGTGGACAGCCTAAAAAAAATCAGGGTAGAGGTATGAAAGTTAGCTGTGAGCAAGCTAATGAGTGAGAGGCACGTTGATAAGGCAATGCAGGACTGGTGGGAGTGGAGGGTGTTTCATGTAGAAAGGAAACAGCTACAGAGGAACTGGGAGAGAAAAAAGGCGTCCTGCAGTAAACTTACTGGCACATAATCCCAGACTGCTGCTGAAATGGATGAAAGAGGGAAAGTACAAGTAACTTGCAGGCTACAAAAGCAGAGCAACTTAAGCTTTCTGTTTGCTCAGAACAACTGCGTACCAAAATTCAATCCTTCTAAGTAATTATTTCAACTCATTGTAAGTATCACTTTCCATTTTGTAACTGCTTTTTCAGTGCATCCATTGTCTTAATACTGGACATTTTCTTTTACAATCAGATAAGTATTTCTCACAGCTTTCTGTGTTTCTCTGAAACTCCTTATTGGGCTATTCTATGCTAAAATTAATATGAACAATGACTGCTAACATTCATAGTCCATCACCAAAAAGTCTATTCAAACTAAACTCTTTTCTTCTATATCCAGTCTTATTGTATCCTGCCCTGGACTGACCTCTCAGTTCAAGAAAATAACTGTTATTCATGCTAGGACAGAGCTATGTGACAGCAGACATAATTCTACATTTGGTGAACAGCTTTTTGGTTGGGCAAACTATTTTCAGAAAGCGATTTCCAAAATATCAAAATGCTCTTCCTCTGTGATGAAATGGTAAATATTAATGGCTCTGAAACAGCAAGTGTTCACATGTTCTACAATACCAATCCATTACATTTAGAGTTAGAGAAGCCAGGTTCTTTATTTTATGTCAATACATAAACGTGTGATGCAAATTACCTTCACTGGAATCTCTTTCTGAGGAAATGCCAGAGCTGTTGTTTAATTAAATCCCCCATTGAAACTCACCATACAGGTTACTGAATCTTACTTTGATCTCACAGCACAGTAGGACAAAAGCAACCCTTCTCCTTTGGTTATGTGGAGGTATTTTACAGAAGCACTGAAGTAAACTGCAAGTATATATTGACAGGAAATGTATCCACACCCATCTCTTGTAATGGATGTCTACAGTAACCCAAATTCTTACACCAGCACCAGTCTTCTGCTATTAACTTTTTGGCATGCCTCAGGAAACAAGATAATAAACCCATCTAAGAGTTGTAGTGAATCTGAATATATTCTAGTTTGATCTAAATAAATGTTTAATTTCTATTAAAGTTCCTAGCACATAAATAACAAATTAAAAACTTTTGGGTACATGTATGATAAAATCAGAGGTCTGAATTTTAGATTCTGAGCTAATGACAGTCTGGTGCAAAATCATTAGATGGTGAAATCAATATTTAAGCTGCCTTGATCTGCTCAGGGGCTAATATAGATACAAATAATTAAAAAAAAAAAAAAAAAACACAACAAAAACAACAACAACAAAAATACTGAAACCTTGCTAAAAGATATTTGAGTCCAGGTGTATTATATCTATTGAATATAAAACAAAGCCCTTGAAACTTCTCTCGATGTTATATAGATGCTTAATTCATTTAAGGCAGAAGAAGTGAATTCACGGCATCAGTAACATAGTACTGTGACCTTACTATATTTTGCTCTAAATTCCAGGTTTTGAGCCCGGGCGACTTACAGTTCAAACACACTGCAATCAATTTTCTAGTAGAATCAATTTTCAGGGTCTCAAGGGACAGCAGCACATGACTTCAGCACAATTCTCTGGCACTACTAGGAGCTCAGCTGGCTTGGAAGGGATGCAGCTGAAGTGAAAGATGAAAGAACTGCTGCAGCCCCACAACCTTGCTAATGGGAATACTGCTATTGTGCAGCATTGGATTTAAAGAGAGAGTGGAAGAAAATGGAATGAAAGAAAAAACAGGCAAGAGAAAATATCATGTGGAATACAGCTGAGCAGAAGAAATTAAAACAGACAATAGAGAAAAGATAACTCACCTCTCCTCACGATTCTGTCCCACACAGACGCGTCCTCCATGTCGAGGGGTTGGATTGCTGCAGGAACGCTGGCGTACTTGAAAGCCTATTCCACAAGTGGTACTACAAGGTGACCAAGAAGTCCATGGTGTCCAGCCTCCATTTCTGGTAGAATAAAAAGCTCAGGCTCTGTCATCTGTTATACATAGCGAATGGCTGATTAGGTGTGACTGACAGCAAAATCTGACCCATTAATATTTCTGTAGAAATCATTAATACTTCACTGTGTTCCGTTTCTTAAAGAATACTGAACTAAAATAAAAGTGCTCTGATCCTTCCATATTCCTTGCATTGTAAACAGCGACTGCTGCAAGGACCCCATTACACAAGAAGTAAACAAAGTCCAAAGACATGAAGCTACTTAGTTGCTTTCAGTCACTTTATTCTGGGTAAACCTGATTTGCAAACTTTTGTACCAAAGTTCTGAAGATAACTTTTAATTACATATTTGTCCAATTATTATTTGTGGGTCTTTTTTTTTTTTTTTCAGAGATATCAGAACATCAAGTTTTACCACCTATTTTGTGATTAAAGTGATTAAAGGAAAAAAAATCAAAATGCCTTAGGTCACAATTTCAACAGTATACTCTGATAAGTCACAAATACCTTATTTGTAACATAACAGAAGAGCTAACAGAATTCACAGGCTATACCCTGTATTTGCAAATTTCTGGAAGGCATAATCTTGTCCCTCCCTAGTATACACTAGAACATATGCTAGAAAAAATGCACTTGAGATCAAGCATCTTGAAAAGAATTTAATATTCAGTCCAAAGCAAAAAAAAAAAAAAAGAGAGACACTTTTGCAGTTCCCAGAACTATTTGATGATTAAGCCTACAGTTTTTGTATTGGTAGAAGAAAAACAGAAATCGAGAAAAATAAAACTCAACAATAATGAGTTCTTCAGGTTTCACCATAAAAGCAATAGTCAAGATAGGGCTTTATTTGATTTTGAAATCACTTTAGTTTTTAACAGTGAAAAGTAACTAAATCCAGTAATAAACACGACACAAAATTATTTCAGTAATTTATCACAAGTATTATCAATTTAAATGTCATTAATCTTGATCTCTTATTAAGAGGTAAGGGATGTAAGAGTTGATAACAATAATAATAATAATAAAAAAATCTGGGTCTCCATGAACTATGGGAATCAATTATTTGATATGGCACTGTTAACTGAAGTAGGATGTTAAAATCTTGTAATATCTAATTAAAATCTTGTAAATCTATTTCTTGTAAATCTAAGATATTAAAATCTCATAAATCTAAAGTGTAATACTGCCAATGTTAGTATGTGAATAAAGTCCAAATCATGTTGTCAATTCCCTTCTAAGCCTGACAGCCAGTAACTTTTATTCAGTCGTTCACTATCTCACAGCACATTTTTCTTCCATTCTCCTGGTCTAATGTTAAATACTATATTGTTATGTATCTAATAATTTCCCTAAAAATTACCGTTACAGAGCTTGCAGTTATCCTGTGCAGAAAAATTATCAGTTTTATTCACTACCATGATGTGCAAAACAAAAAAGCAGTCAAGAAGCAGAAAGAATTGCTGAAAATAAGCATCAGTTTATGTTTCATCTTGCAGCTGAAGTATGTACCATCTTTTAAGCATTAACTCTAAATGCAATTCAGAATATGGAGTGTTCTGAGTTTCTTTGAAATGATCTGCTCTCATTACTTCTTTTTTTTTTGCTTTTTTTTTTTTTTCTGGGGGTGGTTATGTGCCTGAGGAAGACAAAAGATTGGCTAAGAAGTGGCATACAGACTGGCAATACATCTAGATGTCATAATGCTACCAAAAGATATAATGGAAGCATCTTTTCTAAGGCAGATGGGGGAATTAATACAATGGTGACATGAAGCCAAAAAAAAGTGAAAAAAAGTAAACAGTTCTGATTTAAAAAATAAAAATAAAAAAATTATGACTCACAGAACTCAAAGAACAGAGAAAAATATCATAATTTGGATATTACCTAACATTTATTTATTTATTCCTCTCTGAGATTTTGTTAAAATTAACAGGACAATATAATTTGGTACACTGCATTTATAAGCACTATTTGCCATTTGGTACACTGCATTTAAAAGCACTATTTGCCATTCTCTCCCACAATGTTTAAGAGAGAAATTCCAATGTCTCATTTGCTGCAGCCATCACTATGGATTGTTTCGTGTACATAACAGGATCAGTGGATTGTGGATGAGATTTCAAATGATAGGTTTTATTCTGATTAAGTTAAAAAAAATAAAACCATAAGCAATAGAACCTGAATTTATTTTGTTTACCTGGAACAGTTGGCAATTTCCATGGTTGGTCCTTCACACAGCCACCCTCCACACTGAGGAGCTGGACTGTCACACACACGTGTCCTGCAGAGGCAGGATCCAACACTGGCACCATCTGTGTGGCTGCAAGGTTTCCACTGTGACCACGTTCCAAAATGTCCATCCACTGTCAGATTCCTCGTCTAGAAATAAACAAAGCAGAAAGGCCTACCTGAAGCCTGATAGCTGCTTCATACTATTCCTTAATTCTGCAGTACATGAAGGTAAAGCCTCCAGCCACCACCAACAAAAAAAACCCACAAGCCTCCACTGGAGAGATATACCTTCCAGGCAGTATGTTACACTTTTTGCAATTGCTACAGCTGTAGGATTCCCACCATCTCCAGCTGATCTGGGCCACTGGATGCCACTACTATAGCAAAAACAATAATTACAACTAACCATTGCCTTTCACAACCATACTCACCTACAGTTATTCAGTAAGAAGTGTATTTTACTTTCTCAGTTATCCTCTAATGACAGCATTGCCTATTTCCTAAAATTTGCCTGTGATTAGCAACTTGGACACTGACTGTAAAATAGTATGTGCAAGAATGCCTGTGGAAACCTGAATCTAGATCAAAAGAAAGAGGCAGCAGAGGTAATTGTCTAGGGTAAGAAAACTGGATGAATCAACCACCAATCCTCATGATGAATCTTTCTTTGACAACAGTTTTTTTTATGCATACATCCGATAGTACCATTTCAAAATAGTGAAATGTGGTTTTACATTTGACCATCTCTAAACTGTAGAATCATAGATTATCCCAAGTTGGAAGAGGCCCATCAAGTCCAACTCCTGGCTCCACACAGCACCACCCAAAAATCAAACCCTATGTCTGAGAGTGTTGTCCAAACATTTCTTGAACTCCAGCTGGCTTGGTGCCGTGACCACTGCCCTGGGGAGCCTGTCCCAGTGCCTGACCACCCTCTGGGTGCAGCACCTTTCCCTAACCCCCAGCCTGACCCTCCCCTGTCCCAGCTCCATGCCGTTCCCTCGGGTCCTGTCGCTGTCCCCAGAGAGCAGAGCTCAGCGCCTGCCCCTCTGCTCCCCTTGTGAGGGAGCTGCAGGCTGCCATGAGGCCTCCCCTCAGCCTGCTCTGCTCTGGGCTGAACAAACGGAGTTATGTCAGCCTCTCCCCATATGTCTTGCCCTCTAGACTCTTCATCATCTTTGTAGCCCTCCTTTAGGTATTCTCTTACAGTTTTATGGCTTTTCTATAATGTGGCATCCAAAACTGCACACAATACTCAAGTTGAGGATGCACCAGTGCAGAGTAGAGTGGGAACCCTAGAAGCCATTATATTCATGTACCATTAAAAAAAAAAAAGTTTTAAAAAGCATAAGTAGCACCTAACCCTACATGATTAGCCAGTTTGCTCTCGCTAAAGTCATTTCTCAACACCTTTGGTTGGGAGGGTCAGACTGTTTTCACCTTGATGGAAATGATTCCATCATGCAGCCATAACACATTAGTAAGAAATCTTTACTGTTCAACTTAAATAAAATGTGTTAGCTCAAATCACATCAGCCTGCATTGCTACGAGAACTTTGAAACACAGTTGGGCTGGGCATGGATAATTCATCTCCGTTAACAAATATAAATGTTTGTACTATTAATTCAATTTAGCAAGGTGTTAATCTTGATTAATCTGTTATCATAAATTGAAATGATGGCAACTACATCATTTCAATGCTAACAATTGCCAGGTTTGATTGCCACATTTTAGCTTTCAGTCAAAAAGAAGTACTACCAACTGAAGGCTAAACAGAATTGAAAGCAACTCTTAGATAAAAATAAGTATGTAGTCATGCATATTTTATCAAATGTGTGAGAACATAATTCTGTAACATTTGCTTATATATTGAAATGGGAACTATATTTGCAGAATTGTTATGAATATTCTAAAACGGTGTCTCTCTTTGTTGTTTTTAGTATTGTTTCATTTTAACAGTGGTGAGGGAAGTACACATTTCACTAGTAATTTGAAGACACGAGATTCAATTACAGCACAAGACATGTTTCCACTGCCACACTGGGTGCTGGCTGATTCTTTCCACTGTGGTGAAGGTTCCATAATTTCACTATTCATTACATTTCTTGTGATTTATTATTCACAGATATAGCTTCTTCACAGAACAACTATGTGTACATTCTGCCAGCTACAACTTACATAACTCATCATTTCAAAATTCCGCTGACACCATTTTTTTCCTTGAAAATAACTCACTGACCTGTGCTCACACAGAGTATAAGCTGTTATTTTTCATAAGATAATAGGAAATAAGTACTTCTTTTCAAATGACAAGTAAACTCATTCCTCTTACACTGCTACTCTAAGAAATATATAGTCTGTAAACCAGAAATGGTATGTCCCCAACACGATTAATATAAAAGATGTGAAAATATCTTTCTTGTTTTCTATTCCTATGCTGTACCAAAACATGTTTATTGTTACACCAACAATTATACACTAAACCTGCAGTTGTCGTTAGTTATTATAATTTATATCAAATGGCAGCGAAAGTATTTATAAAACATGGGTGAAAGCTTGAGCTCATAAGCAAATACGGATGGGAGGTTTCTCTTTCCTGATTTTTTTTCCCTATTCCTGCAAAGATCATCCCACTGTAGTCTCTGCCGTTACCTACAGTTGCCCTGTTCTCCCTATGAATATCTCCTTTTCACAAGTGAATTCACAAAGCGAAATCACAAAGCGTAAAAACAATTTTGTAATAGGACTATAGGAAAGCAAACTGTACTGATCATGTTTTTTTTAACCCTCACCAGAGTCCATTCAAGACCACTGCCCAGTAACCTTTCACAATCTGACATGCCTTGAGTGGAAAGTTATGACCAAAGAGACAATATGGCTGTATTTTCCTGACATGGCTGCATTCTGCTTTCCCTCTATACCTGCCTGTTTTTGCTACCCTTTCTTTTTTCTGTAACTGCCTAAATCCCTTCTTTCTTTCTAATTTCCCACAAATATTCTTTTTTTTTTTTTGCCCCCGTCTTTTTTTTTTTGTTTGTTTGCTTGTGAAAGCTCTCTGATGATACCATTATTTTTAGTGATGGATTGCAAGTGTTACCATTGGAAAATATTTTGTCAAAACTATTAACAAGATCTTTCATTACTATAAAAAGTATTAGATGAATAATAGTGATATCTGACCAACTGGAAGAATCTCAAAGCAGATATGTGTGCCCATAACATTAATTGCTATCTGTATTCACTCACAATTGGTGTACTCATGCCAGAAATACCCACTTGAGAATTATAAATCAAAATAGGATAACTACAATAACTGTATTTGTCACAAACAATCTTCAAAGTTCATAGACACAGTAGCACAGATACCCAGCTATCTAGCTTAGACCCCTTCCCGCTCTACCATGAAATGCCAATAAATGTTCAGGCATATGAATAATTCCCTAGAAAATAACTTCTCAAGTATAACTGGTCACACTTAATTTTGTGCCAAACTAGACTACAAACAGGTCACAACTGATGTGAATTTGTAAGAAATTGGTCGTGCATTCATCTGACAAATTTTCTATGTTAAAAAAAAAAAAATCAGTGTTAAAAAAATCAGTGCACATTTACTAACAGTTGAGATTTTAGAACCACTTGGAAACAAAGCAGGGAGGGTAAAAAAGTTTCCAATATTCTGTTCTGTTCGGCCTTCAACATTTTTGACATTGTTTCCCACATCATTTTCCTGGAGAAACTGGCTGCTCAAAACTTGGACAGGTTTACGCTTCGTGGTTAAAAACTGCCTGGATGGCCAGGCACAAAGAGCCATGGTGAATGGAGTTAAATCCATCTGGAGGCCTGTCACAAGTGGTGTCCTCCAGGGCTCAGTACTAGGGTCAGTTCTCTTCAATATCTTAGTCAATGATCTGGACAAGTGGATCGAGTGCACCCTCAGTAAGTTTGCAGATGACACCAAGTTAGGCACGAGTGTTGATCTGACTGAGGGTAGGAGGTCTCTGCAGAGGGATCTGGATAGGCTGGACCGATGGGCCAAGGCCAAATTTATGACGTTCAACAAGGCTAAGTGCTGGGTCCTGCACTTGGGGCACAACAACCCCATGAAACACTACGGGCTGGGGGAAGAGTGGTTGCAAAGCTGCCTGGCAGAAAGGGACCAGGGAGTATTGGTCAATAGCCAGCTGAATATGAGCCAGCAGTGTGCTCAGGTGGCTGAGGAGGCCAACAGCATCCTGGCTTGTATCAGAAATAGCACGGCCAGCCTGACTAGGGAAGTGATTGTACCCCTGCACTCTGCTCAGGCTCTCAGCTACACTTCAAATACTGCATTCAGTTTTGGGTCCCTCACTACAAGAATGACTTCAAAGTGCTGGAGCATGTTCAAAGAAGGGCAGTGAAGTTGGTGAAGGGTCTAGAAAACAAGCCTTATGAGGAGCAGCTGAGAGAGCTGGGGTTGTTTAGCCTGAAGAAAAGGAGGCTCAGGGGATACCTTATTGTGCTCTATAATTACCTTAAAGGAGGCTATAGCTAGGTGGGGATTGGTGTAGCAAAGACTATCACACTAGCAATTAGATATTTTTAAAGTAAAAAAAAATGGAGGAAAATCCTTCAAATAAAAATGTGTCAATATCACTAACCTTAGTGAACATTTGTTTTCAAAGTGGGAATATAGGCACTGCAGGGCAAAACATAACTATCCTTTGAAAGAACGCTAAACAATTTGATCTTATTAATATAGTTTGATAATAAATTGAAAAGAAACTAAATATCTTGTTCAAGTCTGATGGGAAGGCCTGAGGAAAATGGTATTAAATACATTTTTGTAAGCTTCAGAAATCTTATGCAAGCTCATTTTCATGAGATTCACATTGAATCAAAAGTTTTAAGAGATAAAAGAAGGTTTTTGGACTTACTGGGCACACAGTAATGCTTTGTTCCCACTGACTCATGCTCAGACTTTCTTCCAGTGTTGTGCATTTCTTCATCACCATGTCCCAGCCACAATAAGGATCCTGGGATCCAATGCATGCACTGTGAATGAAAACCAATCAGAAAACGTGAACATTATCTTTGTCTGTACTTGCCAAAGATCTCTAAATAACTATGTAGCATCTCTTCATATTTCATAAGTAGATGAAACAGATCAAAACAGGTAGTGAAATTGATCCCTGTTATGGTGTGGCACAGATGGAATGATTAAACAGAGAAAAATTAATTTGAATGCCTACACAAATCCAGAAGAATTTCTTTCAAGAGCATAACTGAATTTCTGACTGCAGGCACAGTATGTAGTCAAGAATTATTACTGTTGTACTTAATTGCTACAGAATTACAGATATTCATAAAAAAACAAATGCTGTCTGCTTCAAGTACAGAAGATTTCAGAAGTTACAGTTCTTAGGCTTTTCTGTCAGTTTTGGAATCATAGTTATCATCATTGCGAGAAATCAAGTGACAACATCTAGTCTTTGTAAATGAATTATAAAACCCTCTGTAATAGCAGATATTTGTTTTCTGCACTGCTATGTAGTCCCTGGAAATAAGTACAAAGAGGCGTTATTGGCTGCCATCAACACCTCTCATGTATCACACTCTGCCCTACACAGTCCATCCTACTAGCACACAAGGAGATGAAAAGAAGGCTAGAGGGAAGGATGGCAGTATAGCTCCCTATAGACTCTGAAAGATGCACTGTACAAAGCTAAAATATCTTTTCTCTATTAAATGCCAGATTTTTCTTGCTACTGGTGGGTCAAGCATTAACAGTCCAGGCTGCAGCCTCATGGCTTCAGATACCTAAGAAAGGAGGTGGAAGTTCCATCATAATGAGAAATAATGCAACAGTTTTAATACTTGTCAGTGTAAAAATAGCTAACAATTACATATACAGGTAATCAATTCAAAAATGTTGACTAGAATGTAAAAAATGTCAAAACGATCATTCTTGTCCAACTCAAATCCATAGGCATTCCCGTTTTCTCTTGTCTGTTCACATTATATTTGTTCAGCAAAGGGCCACCAAGATAATTAAGGGACTGGAGCTCCTCTACTATGAGGAAAGGCTGAGAGAACTGGGACTGTTCAGCCTGAAGAAGGGAAGGCTCAGGGGGCATCTTACCCACGTGTATAAATATGCGAGCAGAGAGTGCAAAGAGGTCAGAGGCAGGCTCTCTTCAGTGGTGCCCAGTGACAGGACAAGAGACAGTGGGCACAAATTAAAACACAGGAGTTTCCCTCTGAATATTTTGATTTATTTATTTAACTGTGCAGCTGATGAAGCACTGGTACAGGTTGCCCAGAGAGGCTGTGGAGTCTCCCTCCTTGGAGATATTCAAAAGCCATCTGGATGTGGTCCTGGGCAAGCAGCTCTAGGTGTCTCTGCTTGAGCTGGGAGGGTTGGACCAGATAACCTCCAGAGGCTCCTTCCAGCCTCAGCCATTCTGGGATTCTACCCCCACAGATCCTATGTTT
Source organism: Cygnus atratus (assembly GCF_013377495.2). NCBI lineage: Eukaryota > Metazoa > Chordata > Aves > Anseriformes > Anatidae > Cygnus > Cygnus atratus. The sequence continues at coordinate 85,103,587 of NC_066363.1, read as the reverse complement.
TCTTCGTATTTCTATTTATCTTTGGAATTCCTCACATATTTCCATGCTAACATCTGATAAAATGCAGACTTACTAATTCCCTAGTATACTATTCTACATTACCATCATAGGGGATACTTAATGCTTACAAATTTTATAGAATTAGTTCCTTCAGTACCCTTGGCAACATGGACTGGCAGAACTTTGTGGCAGGACAGTTGCCATCTGCAAAATGGGGCTAGAGTAAGAGACATAATAGCACAAACTCATTAGGTGCTTCTAATTAGGCAGCCAGTTCAAAGATAAAGCTTTTGGATTACGAGATTCAGTGTTCAGAAGAAAGTTCCCACTTCTCTTGCAGCTGTGAACACTTAGCATTTTTGTAACTCAGGCTGCATGTTTCCAGTTAACTATTTGGAAAGCAAGGAGGACAATTAATGCAAATTATGAAAAGTTTTAAGTGTCTTGGCCTTCCAGTGTTTGCAAGACAAGATGTTCGGTGATCTTCTTTACCGTAGTGAGTATCTCTGAGGAAGCATGTTTCATGAAAAAAGAATGCAAAACAAAGTTAAAGGATGACATAATGCACAATTGGCAACTTTGGTTGTGCTATTTCTCAAAGTAGAAGTGTTTGGTTCTCCAACTTCACGATTCCTTTATGTAAATTGTTATATTTCTAAATACGTTTACTTATTTTAAGTGAAACATTTTAAAAGCCAGTATCCTTTTATGTAGAACCAGACTCACTCTTTCCTGGGAGAAAAAAGAAAGGCTGAGACCCACAGATCACGAAAGAACCTTCCCACTGCCTGAAGTCACCGCACCAATAACAGTTAGTTAATAAGAAGAGCCTATTAGAAAGGAACAAGGCACACACACACTTGCTCAGCATCTACCTCACGACAGCACAGCAGTACTGACACATCACTTCAGGTTCTCAAACTGAGTGTTTTTTTGGGGTGGTAGTGAGGATGGTCTCAGTCACAGAGCTTTCTGCTTGGTATCACAGGACTGCTGCAGCCTCTGGAGTAACCTACATTGCCCTGTCATTTCTCTCAGTCCCTGCTCACATAGCTCCCAGATGATCCTTCTCCCACTTAACTCTTAGACCCCATTTCCTCTTTTGCACACATTCCTTTTTTTGCTCACATTCCTTTCCACTCAGGCAAATCAAAGTGCCTTGCACACCTTTCATTACAAGCCACTTAGATGTTATCAGTAGGGCACTAAAACCATATTTTGACCACTTTTCTTATAACTTCCTGGTATCAGAACAGATCCTAGTTTGATGGAAGAAATAAAATTAAAACCAACCAACCAGCCACAACAAAAAAGAAGACACTGAAAAGTCCTTGCATTGCTGGTACAAAGCATGTTCAATCATTCTGTGGACAATGAAAATGGCAATTTCACTAAGTGAACAGGTTTGGAGAGCATTACAGCAAAATAATATGAGCTGACTCTTTTCAATATTTACATGAGAAACTCCACTGAACATACAAAAACTGAGATTTTAAGAAGTTTGTAACTTAACTGACCTCATGCAGAAGACGAGAGGCTGTGTGAAGAACTTCCACAAAATCTTCTTCAACTATTTTTTCCCTGACACAAAATTATATGAAACAATCTTGGAAACAGAAGTACTATTCTGAAGAAAGCAACAGGAAATTTTCCCTGAGAGGTACTCCTCATGAAGATCCTTTTTTTTTTTTTTCTTTTTCTCTCCTTTCTTTAAATCATTCTAATCAATTGTCCCAGTTGTTATTATATCTAAAGCGCATATTGTAGAAAGTTTTATATTTGAAATCTTATATTTAGACAGTATAATTATGCCAAGAGTGCAGTTCACCATCACTATCTTTTTGGCATTTTAATTCACTATGCCGAGATATAATTGTGAAATGAAACGGGCCTGGCTTAATATCTGCACTATCCTCAGGTCTTGTCACAACAGTCCTTTTTGTTCTCCTCCATGCATCATATTTGAGAGAGTTCTCTTATTTATTTTAGATCACTTGTTTATATTGCAAATATTTCTGAAAAGTAGATACGTTTTCGTGCTTTTAAATGAAAAGACAGGAGGTAATATACAGGTAAATTTTTGTCCATCTTTGCATGATCATGTCATCTTTTAAAACTATTTTCTTTTCTTTGAGGAAAAATTTGAATAACAGCAGCTAATTATTTTCATCTGTTACGCCTATGTAAAAAAAAAACAGAGATACCACAACAAGTTTACAGATAGAAAGTGATGAGGATAGAATGAAGCTTTTAAGTATGAAAATGTCAGAACTTCTATCTGAAATATGAAGTTTAAAGGGACTATTGTTTTCTCATAAGTATGTGTACTTACTGTGCTCAATTAAACAAAGTTTTTTATTGTTGTAAGTCTTTTGTAATGAATCTCTCTCCCAAGAGACAGCAGCAAGAGGAGTTGCTTCATTGTATATATGAAATAACAAAAGAAACTGTACAAAATGGCTGTCAAAATAATGTAAGTATGGAGAGTTGAAAATTAGATACCATTATGCATCTCTATCCCTTTTTCCTCCCAAATCCCTGTCTAAATTAAAGCCGTTTCAGATGCTACTGTTGGAACACTACATACATTAATGAAATTAAGATTAGTTCTTTCAGTTCACAGGGCCCTTTCAGATAGTGACCAAATAACTGGCAGAACTGGGTATTACATTATCTATCTTGTCTCTGGGACTCCACCCATTTTCACTAGAGATAAAAAAAAAAAAAAACGTTTTGTTTGTTACTCCCAGCAGGCACCAACCCACATTTCCAAGACTTCATGTGATTTGTCCCGTTTGCTACAACTGGCAATTTTGTGCAGGAAGGAAATCTGGGGAGTAAATGTGGATCAGTTCATTCTAAGGCTCTGGATGCAATTTACCCTATCAAAACATTCAATGGCTTTCAGCTTCTATCAAGTAATTCTAATTTCCCTCTATGTCATTTTTTTTTTTTAATTTACAAAAAGTAAATGATAGGTAGTTAAGTAACTCTTTCCAAGGCATTCATTTGGCTGTGATGGCTCAATATGTCTACCAACAGTCATGCGACACTTGAACAATAGATTTTTACTGACTAGTAACATAAGTCACACCACTCCAAAGCAAGCTAGCAATATCAGGCCATTTTCCTCAGCTATTTTATAATCATGACCAAGCAGGCTAGCAAAACTGCTCTACTTCAGTTATATTTGATTTAGTCAGACAGAAAATGAGGCAGCAAGAAATACCATTAGGAGAAATATATTAAAAAAAATATACAGTTCTAGATTAAAAAAAAAAATCACGCATGCTCTAAAAAATAAAATAAAAGTTATATACTGATACAATTGATTTAAATGAGATTTTAAAATCTCCTTTCAGTGGAAACATATTTCCATATTAATATACATTTTAACTGCTAATAAACTGTCCTCTTGAACTGCCACATTTTTTTCAGGGAATATATAAACATACAATGTGTGTCTTCTGAAACTGTTCAATGAAACATCTTTCTCTCTTTACCCATACACACTGTTTTGAAGATCAGAAGGTATTTCAGTCTCCTGACCCTTTCAAATCTTTCTACTGAGATAGGCATGCTTACCTAGTTCCAACTACTGTCAGCTATGACCTGGACACTTTGTATACCAGGAACTGAACTGAGGTCACCACCTTAATTCAGAGAACCCAGATTCGTCATAGCAAATTTGAACAGACAACCAAAGATAAAAGCCAGTCTCATGTTCCAAAGGCACTTTGCTATCCATTGCTGAATGAATACATGAATCTGATACTAGACTAGAACAGAGATAACCCTCAGTGTTTTTGTTACTGCTGGTTTTAGAGAGAGATAGAAATATATACGCAATGAAGAAGGGGGATCTAAAGATACAGATGAGTAATGCAGAAGAACATAAATGGTGGGCACAGAGTTTGTTATGTCCTAGGAGCACAAACTAGGATGTGTATAAAACATGCAGAATCCTGTTTGATCTTTCCCTGTACCAGTATGAAAAAAAATAAATGTTTAATCATATCAACCACTCTGGGTGAACTACTGTTTCTTCCTCTGACTTGAATTTCTATAAGACAATCAAAATACATCTAGGTATGATTCAATCTAGCAGCATGCACTGCCAATATTAGCCTTAAACCTGCAAGCTGCTCTCTTCAAACACAGAATCAGGAATTTATGAATAATTTGTTTAGTGAAGTTGTTTATAACACACAATTTTCTGAACAAAAATGATTCCAACTGGCTCTACTATGATTCTGGGAACAAATGTGAAAGACAACTTTAACAACATGCTCTCTACAAGAGAATGTAGGCATGCTATTCATTGCAAAAAAAAAAAAAAAAAAGATATGAGGTTCCCATCCATGGTCAATCAGCCAAAATAGAGCTTCCAGCCCTCTGATTACCTTCACGGAGGTATTCAAATTGACATGTAGATGTGGTGCTTAGGGATATGGTTTAGCTGCAGACTTGGTAGTGCTAAGTTAACAGTTGGAACTGATGATCTTCAAGGTCTTTTCCAACCTAAATGATTATATGATTCTACAATTAGAAGGTAGGATCCGGGAAATGCTGGGTCCACCAGCTGCAGCCAGAGTTTTCAGAGCACTGAAGGTTCACTTTTAACGGGCTGAAACTATCTTGTCTCTCTATATCCTTCTCTAACTCAAATATTTGCAATCCAGGTACTACACTGAATATGTTCCCTCTGCTTGACAAGCGTACAGATACATCTCCATACAGATACGAATCTGCACAATGCTCCAGCAGTGAGTATGGCCTGCAGTTCCTGCTTGTCTTCTGCTCTGCAGGCAGCCTGAAAATCCCAGAAAACTAGGATTTGGCTAGGAAAATATAAACTTACTTGCTTCACATGCATATGCTCTAATGGATGCAAGCAGGGGTTTAAGCACATTTCTGCCTAGCTTGACCCTTCACCCCTTTTTCTTCCAGACCCCTCACAGCTGCCTTCCCTCCCTTCACTGGAGAGCTATAGCCCCTCTTCCTAGACCAGAAAAGTGTTAATGATGATTGCCCATGATGGACAGATTTGCTTCCATATGGCATCCCTATGTCCATGCAAAAGACCTGTGCATCTGTAGCAGATATAGATGTAAAGAGGGTACACTACTTCCATGTCCTTTCAGCAAGCTGTGACCTAACTTCTTCTGAATTTAAATGCTGGGATTTACTTTATGCTAGAATCTGTATGAATTATTAAAATAACAGGCCCAGACTTAGGATATACAACTTGGCTCCTTAAAAGTACTAACCAGACTGCAGGTATCTTAATGTTTCAAGGGCACCATCACCTCTAATTCCAGAAGTATCTGTACATACTTCAACTGGCCTGACAACACATTAAGAGGAGCAGATGGTCTTCAAAGTCACTCAGTTTGGGCTTCCAGAAATGGAGCATCTAGACTCCTGTCCTGGAATCCTGCCCACAGTTCACATTGTTGCATCAAGAATATTCTCTCCCTCATATACATTCAGCTCAATAGTAGACTCCAAACTTGGATGTTAATGTTCTGTAAAACTTCAAATAAATGAAAATGTCCTTAAAAAGATTATAGAGTATTAAAAGAGCTGCAAACAAGTCTCATGAGAAAACAACTGGTGCAATACAGAGCACTGTAAGCTGAGATGCATAGCGTATGAGCTGGTCTGCCTACAGAGCAATCCGGTATGTGGTATGTTAAATTATTTTAAAATAAAAAACTTTCCAGACTTGCAACAAAAAACCACTACCCTATCTCTTTAACTTCTGTTTTTAGAGAATACACTTGCCAAGTATTAAATGAGTAGTGAAACGATCACTGGAATGTGGGTTGTTTTAAACATATCAGGTGATTTTCAAGAAAAATGTAACAGTAACAATATTGAACTAAAAATTCCTTAAACTTTTGATATTTTTTAAAGCAAACAAAAAGCATGAATTACATCATGACATATGAAAACCACATGCCTGTTTTAAGTTTTTATTTCTTAGTTTACTGCTATGTTTAAAATAATATCCTGCTAATAAAATCTGAATTGCAAATATGTAGTCAAGTCCATATGGTTTTCTTACAACTTTGCAAACTAAAAGGAAAAGATATTTCCTTTTTCCTCATCTGGTTACTGCTATAAATCTACTGTGAGCAGTCTGAAGAATACTACCTGTTAATCAAAATTCCTTCTTGTTTGCCAAAATATGTGCTTAAGATACAATACACGCACGTATAGATCATGTGATTTGAAGAGCTGTGACACGACACCTCATGTGCAACAAAAGGTAAATGCCCAGTTTGTCTCTGATGCATTTTGTGGGCCAGACAAAGGCGCTTTCTGAAAAACCCTTGGTCCTTGCAGAGGAAGGCTAAAATATAGGTCAACCTTAGATCTGCAGAGCTTGGATTGTTTCCCTCTCCAGTGAAAGACTAATTTTCTACTTCAAGTGAGGAAGACTTTCAGCTGCTCTTGATTTCCTTGTTCTGTTAACTTTACTAGTGTTCTGGTAAGTTCACACCAATTGAAGGTAACTTTGTAATGTATCTAATACACTATATCTATCTAATGCCTAAAAAATAGACTTTGTATTTCAAAAACCAGGTGCTTATCACCTACTCTCACAGCCAGGATTAGGGTTTATCCCAGTCTGCGAAATTACAAGCATTTTTATTCTGCAATATTACTCTAAAATCACCAGTTCAAGTTAGAATATTAGAACCAGCTTGAAGCCTAATGCAGCAGCTTGTTTCTCTGATTTAAACTGGAATAAAGCTTGCATATTTTGAAATAAAAAAATCCACCTGTATATCCAAAAATATATATTTTGGAATTATTATTTCAAAACAGCAATTTAAATTCCAAGTGTGGGCCTCTACTCTTCTGGACGTATTAGCACCTGGTAATAGTTTAGAACACATTAATGGTTCTATCTTGTATAATATTAGTATAGAGGAATAATTATTCTACTAGGTAATGATAGCGACAGTGTTTTGTTACAAGGAAAACAGGTTCTGGATGAGTGTGAGAATACTTCTGAGGAAGCAACGCTTACAGCCAAGACGAAATAAAGAACTGTAGCAGTGTTCAAAAAACTTATTCCAATAATCTTGATGGAGTCTTAGGAATGAAATAAATAACAACCAAATTTGCAATAACTCTTTTAGTCTGTTAGTTAAGCCAGTACCTCTTTTAGTACCATGCTGCTACAGTTATCTTTTGTGTATGTACGGATTTCTTAGCTGATGGATAGCAAAGAAAGCAAAATATACATGATGGCATACAAAGGAGAGAGAAAAGTCAGGGTCACAGTAGAATAACTATGATAATATTCATTAACTTTACATACTGGGTCACAAGATTGTTATGTAAAAACAATCCTTAACAATTCCCCCAAGGTTGTTTTTATACTGGAGAAGTCACTATCTGTAAAGCTTTCAGCAGATGACATTATTTATTTATTTAGACATAACTCTAAAGTAAGATTAGTTTTCAAGCCTTTTAAGTGCACAAAACCTATCTTCCATGAGGAATAACAATTCCTGACCCTTGCTCGATAAGATTTTGCAGAACATCAGGCTGATGCAACCTTTCATTGCCCCTTCTTTCAGAAATGATGCACTGAAAACTCCAGTACAAATCGTAACATTGACTGATTTACCTCACAGAAATCACTGCCATCCAAGGTGGCTTTTGAAGGCTGCAGCTGCCAATAAAAGAAAGCTGACTGGTTCTTTGTTTCAGGGGATGGAATCTTTACCCCTTATTACACATTTTATTCCCTATGACAAATACACAGAGCTTTCAAAGTAAATAGCAACCACTGCAATTTTAGTGATTTTAATAGTTATCTATTCATGATAATCATTCTATTTATCTCACATTATAGTTAATCACTGGGTGTACAAAAGTCAGTTGTGTTTTCTGCTTGACCTACTCAGTGCTGAAGAATTACAAGGAGATGTAGAATTCTTATGGGAGATACTATCTCCCGCAAATAATATTGCTGGTCTTCTGTAAATGTGTGGATTGCAATATCCCAGTGACAATAATGTGGTCATATCTGAAAGACTTTCCTCAAGTATAACCTAAATAAGATAACTGCTCTGCTCATTTCTTCGGGAGCATGAACAAGCCAGGGCTTTTCGGGGAACTGTTTCTAAGAGTTATTATGTGCCAAATTATTTTTTCCCCAGCTGATTCCTGAAAACAGTGAGACTATTTGAGCAGGATGGTCAAAACTATTCAACTGCTGGGAGCGTTCTGAGGGAGATACCCCCCATGAACGCTGCCAATCCAAATAAGTAACATGGACAATTCATAAACAATGAAAACATCACAGCATAATGGAAGGTGCTGAGCAATCCACACTACAGGCACGGAGACTGGCTCTGCATGAGATATGCTCTGCTGTCACAGTAGTAGCAAAGGATACACAGAACTGCACTTAGAATATCAGAAATAAAATAATAATTAAAAAAAATAGTATCAAATTTAGTCTCCAAATGTAAAACAATATTTTCAAGGACCCTAGATAACAGTGTCTGTGGGAGCAGAAACCTACTGGAAGGGGGGGAGAGAAGCTGTGAGCTGGTGGAATAGGACTGTCCTGGACCAGAGGGTATGTCTGTCAAGGGCAACACCACATAGCTGAGGAGTGTAGAAGCATCAAGTAGAATATCCACCACAACTAAGAAAGTGCTGGAGGAAGAGATTTACAAGGAAATATGAATTAGCTAAATATGTACAGCATATCAGAGAGACAATTAAGGGGACATAATGAACTACAAATAAAAGCAGTAACAACTTGCATTAAGAGGCTGGTACATGAAGATAAAACAAGGAATAATGAGACAAAAAGCAAAAAGCAAAAAAAAGAAAAAAGACAATCTAGAGGAAATTATCTTGACATTGAGATATTAGCTTGTGGAACAGTCTGCTCAACAGAAGGAATGAGTTGCATTGTCTGAAACCTTTGCAATAAACCTAAACAAAAAGATTAGAAAAGATTAGATAGTAAGCACTCTGCTACTGACATAAAAAGAGAACAGATGAGCAAGTATACCTTCAGTCTTTTGGCTTTTTTAAGGCTGTTATTTATACACAAGCATGCTTCATTTCTCAAAAAAGTTATGTGAAGTCAGTATTAAAAGCTACACATGCCCTTGATCTGTGGAATAAACTCTAGTTATTATTGATGGATGTTCAGAATATAGCCTTGGTGCAGTTATACAGCCATAAGTATGATAAATGTGAATAGATAAAATAATCAAAAAAAAAGAACCCCACTGTCCCAAGGCATTTCTCCCACTATGGTTTTCCTCTGTTTACCCACTGCTAGAGCATAGAAATAGTTGGCAACATATAACAAGGATGTGAATATTAAAAAAATAGCAGTGCAGTGAATATGTTTGAGATTTTTTTTAGTAACCAGTGAAATTTATGCCTCCAAGTAATATACCTACAATCCGTCCACATGCATGAAACCAAGCATCCTTGAAATCCAGCATGACAAGCCAGGAAAAACCTAGTCAAGCCATGAGTGAGAGGTGAAAGAAAGATTAAGTCTTCATTATCCAAACAATCTGAGTTCCTAATGATGGATGATGAGAAGGTGTCATATTTTATCTAGATCACAGCTGTAAATCCTTTCCTTTCTTACAGAATAGAGCTAGAATTGCTGACCAGCTTTTACCAGGAAGAAAGCATAGATGGTAATCCATTTGGTGCAATGAATATTTAATTATTGCAAGCAAAGTGATACAACTACAAAAGATATGACTGAAAAACCCCATGAGGAATAATTTTATCTCCTTTGAGTAAGTCATTCCAGTGGAAGATGAGAATTCACATTCCTCTGGGCAGAAGAATAAATTTTCATTTGAGAAGGATTTGAGACATTTAACTACTGTTCTACCCAGTAAAACAGGAAGAGCACCACTTCTTTTTTTAAAGCTCTTAAGATCTAGTCTATTAGTCCCCACTGCTCAAACAGGGAGAGGAATGACTAGCCTGCAGCTGTGAATGGGGTTTATGACTTGAGGCAGCAGTTCCACCCTGTGAGAACAGAAACAAATTTTTGCCCTACAGTCAGAGTAGACTGGAACACCTTGGGAATTGTGCTGACAGAAGCACAGGTACAATGGACCTTGCGAGGCCTCCACACAGTCAACTAGGTTGTCTCAGAGCTCACACCTTACTAATAAGGTAATGCACTGAATATGGTTCCAGCCTTCAAATATTCCAAGTGGAGTTGCAGGCTTTGTGTAAATACAGGGCACCTATGTTTTTTGAGCACTTTGTGTTTATCATTACCATTATGAGTACACAGCCCCTAAGTAGACACAGGATACCAGCCTGATCTCCCTTCCTGAAATAAGCATATATGCTTAAGAAAACATGTACAATATCTTGTACAACCAAAATGGCATAGTCATGTTATATTCAAGAAGAGAAAAAAGAACAAGAATATGTCATTAGATTTTTTTTTCCTTCTCCAGATATGCATACATGCACACACTCATGTTCCTCCCCTTTCCAATATATAAGCCCTTCGCTTAATGACAAGGAAGAAACAAAAACATCCTGTTTAACTGGCTAAACCAAGGAAAGATGAAACTTGGTCCTATGAGGTAGAGACTTGCCTATTACTTTTCCTTAAAGTGAGCTTTGCAGGACTTCCAACAGGGCTTTGGATGCTCTATCACTATTATTTTACTAGAAAAGACATGAAATATCCTTTACAGGACATCATAAACAGAAAGTCTTGTAAAGAATTGTAGTAAGGAGAATATCTCCCTGGTCTTCTCCAGCTTTCCATGGCAGAACTTTTCCTTCAGTCTTACTTTCAAACCAGTAGTCTTTCAGTGGCCTCCTGCATGGCACCAATCCCTACATTGTTCTGGGTCCCTAAGAAAATTCCTTCTGCTGCCTCTGAGCTGCAGCTCTGCACCTGCATCCTGCAGTCACCTCTGTTCTGTGACCACATGCATGTTCCCTCCGAAAGCCAGAAACTTCTCCATCTGCAAAAAGTCATTACCTTTCATGGAAGGTATAATCCCTATCTGCTACACAAATACACAATACAAATATAGAATGGTTTGGGTTGGAAGAGACCCTAAAGATCATCTAATTCCAATCCACCGCCATGAGCCGGGACACCTTCCACCAGAGCAGGTTGCTCAAAGCCCCATCCAGCCTAGTTTTAAACACTCGCAAGGATGGGGCATCCACAGCTTCTCTGGGCAACCTGTTCCAGTGCTTCACAATTCTCTAAATCTCCTGAGTACAGCAGCCAAGGAAGGCAACTGTCAGACTTTTCACCTCCTTTAATAACCCAGCTTTTCAAAGGAACATGTAATAAACAAGCTGAAAGAAAATCAAGCTAAAAAAGAACCAAATACATCTGTCACAGTTTTCAAAAAGCTCATCACACTCATTCAGAGTCTCACTGCCATAGAACAGAACAATTATACTCAATTACTGGAACCACACTTACACCAAAGGAAGACACAACTTATCAGATGAAATTAATAGTCACTAATGTGTTGCAAACCAGACACAATTTTAGGTAATATATAGAAAATGTTTCATGCTGAGCTTTAAACTCCTTAATTGCTATAATACAGTCTAAAACCAAGTGGTAATTTCTAAAAGTTAATTTTTTTGTTTGATCAAACAGAAGATGTCCCCAGAGACTGTTCTGATAAATGGTGTACCTAAAAATTCGTAGCTCAGAGAGGTACCTGTGCTTCTGTAAGCACAATTCATTTGGATTCCTACTTACAGTCACTTTTCCTTCCAATTTTTCCTGCAAGTCCCACAAGCATTTCTCTCCAATCAAATGAAGCTAGCTGTTACCTGAATGTTTTGTAAAACAGACATCTCTTCAGGGGGACTTTAATCACATGTTCCTGAAGACCAACGAACAGGACACTTTGGCTATGCAGGATCTGAAGACTCCTGATGGGCTCTCGCTGACTCTTTGGTAGGAGTTCAATTTCCTCAAGCAGGCAGCTGCTTGAAGTCTGGTTCATTGGAGCGAGTACTTTCTTAATAGTGCCATAGTCTGCAAAGGCAAGAGGAAAAATGAATTACTAAAAATCATATTAGCAATTCTGCCTACTTGGTGTCATTTGATGCATAAGTCTTCATCCCATGCAGGATGTATTCTACGAAGCCTCAAAATGTGGGGATTTCACTGGAGTTTCCAATATTGCTTACAGTACAATGAAAAGAACTTGTAAACAACTATCATGTTCTCTGTGTAGTATAAAACAGTAAAGAAAAAAAAATAATGATTTCATTAGTGTAGGACAGACTTCACAGTAGCAGTCCCTCAAAAACCCCCTTCAAAGTTTAAAGCAGCTTACAAAGCAACAAAGTCTACCATTACCCCGTCTGTTTTAAGACCGAATATATTAAAAGCTATGGGTTTTAGACATGTATTGCATTCATTTAATAAAGCACATATGTATGCATAAACACCTAGATGTGTCCTAACTGAGTGTAGGTGAAGATGGCAATAAAATAAGGCTGCTTCCCTTCTTTTGGTTATCTGGATTTTGACTTCAGAGAAATCACATCTTTTAACATTTGCTCTTCACTTCTACTCTTATTGTGATTTCTAAGCAAAGACAGTTAGGTATCTCAAACAAGTGTGAGATCACTGACAAGATTTCTGATTCATTCATGCAGAATTTTTAAATAATTTAAAAATATCAAAGAACACTTGTTCTGAACACAAAGGACCACATTCTCGCACTGATAAATATTTTAGCTAGCTCTCTGACCAAAGCAGCATTATGTAATTTTCTGTGTGCCAGCAATAGTAAATATTAAAGGTCCAACACTGCACAAACATACTGAGGTCAACTCCTACTCAAGTAAAGTCCTGAAAGTCTGAAAATACCATCTGTGAGTAGGTAACACAAGACAAATATTCAGGATGCTCTGTCCTGCACCCCAGTGGAAGTGTTTTTCTCCACGATCAGCAGAGGGGCAGAGGTGTGGTAGGGAGCTGGCGACGCAGGCCTCAGGCCCTGCCTTGGCGGCAGAGGGTCATGGCAGAGGTAGCCATGGCCTGGTGGGCAGGGGTCTGCTGCCTTCCTGGTGCTGGCTTCGCCCCAGGAGCGCATAGGGCAGGGTCTGGCAACCCCATGCAGTCCCTGGGGGAAAGACAGTCCCACTGGGGCACAGGGCAGAGGACAGTCTGCGGCTACCAGGGCATGGGGAGGAACAGCTAGTAAGCAGACTTGAGAAAATACAAAATGTTAGCCGCAAGCAGACTCCGAAACTGAAGAGGAGGTGGAGAAGGTGGAGAACCCAAGGTGGCAATTACTGTTCAGATCTTCTCCCCTTTCCTGAAGAAGACTGAAGAGTCAATCCTAAGACCCACAAAAGAACTGAAAGGGGGGAGCATAATGCAAAATAGCAGGAAGAGTTAGGAGGAAGTTTATGTATAAAACATTAACCACATTGTTAACAAATTTTTTAATAATGAGCTAATATGAACTTTATTTTATTAGAAAGTCCAAACTAATTAGACTCACTATGAATGCTTTGCTCAGTATATAAAGTGCATTCTTCTCTCTCCGTAGCGAGATTCTGAGTGTGAGATCATGACTGCATGTTAAAGTCTTCTGACTAACCCCTCAGTTCTGACTAACTTCTCGATTCTGAGTAAAATCACTTCATACGACTATTTAATTTTTTCTTCCACGTTAGTATAAACAAGCTTGTCAAGATTTATTGTATGTAGGAGTATTTGTTAAAAAAAAAAAAAACAAACTCCCATTAAATGACAATTTTAATTAAAATTTAACATTTTGGACAAAAAAAAATTCTGACTATCACAGTTTTTTTCAGCCACCTAAAATAGAGACATTAAAAAAATAATTAAATCTTTGCCAAGAATCAGTTTTGCCTCACAATTAAGCAATTACTAGCTGGATCAAACAACATAACGAGCATGTGCTTATGCTAGTGCTTGTTGGGTGCAGACTCTCCACTATAATTACAAGTTTCATGGTCAAAATGTGGTCTGAGAACTATCACAAAATAAAATAAAATAAAATTAATGTCTGCATTAGTCACTGAGTGAAAAACAGATGAGTTTGGGGGGAATAGAAATTGGAAAAAAAATGTAGTGAAAGGAAGAAAAGAAGGACAAGTGAAATCATTTTACACAGGTAAATAAGCTGGTATCATTTTGTAGATGTTAGTACAATTCTATACCATTTGTCTAACTGGCATTCAACACATTCAGTGTGACTGGTGATATACTGTGCTTGGCATGCCATCTTTTTTCTGTATTGAGGCAAAAAATCAACTATGCATTCATTGTTTGCTTCTCGTACAGACTAACACTCCCTCCTGCCACTGTGCCAGGCCTGGTATCTACAGACTGAGTCACTTGCTGACACTTCCCCAAAGACAAAAGAGGGAAAAACAAGCAAACAAACAAACAAACAGGATTGGAGGCCTCCTCCCATGCACATTTAATTTAGGAAACAAGAGAATATGGACAAGAGAATATGTTTTGCGTTCTTCTCCTCGTCAAATTTGTTTGTTGTAGAAGTCAGAACTGCATTTATTATTTTATTATTATTATTTTTTAAGTTTGGACCTATGGCCTGGAGAACAGGGTTACAGCAGTATATTTCTCTACAAGCAAATAAAATATTCTCATTTTGAGAACTGCAGTACCAATGCCTTCCCTACCACAGCTGTCATTGCTCTCGTCCTTTTTCCTTTTTATCTTGGCGTACAGTCTCCATTCCTCCCATTTGCTTCTGCTTTTTTCCAGCATCTCCCAAATGATTCCTTTTCCATTTATCTTCTGATAGGATCAGCACTCATACAGAAATGTCAAAAGTCATAAATGACTGGGCTTTAAGTGAAGAAGCAGTGTCAGAGATCCTACAGATTATCCCAAAGAAACGCTCTACTTCAACAGCAAAGTGGTCATATGCCTGTTCAGTCAAAAAGAACAAAATCTTATCTGAGATCTACCACTGCCTCAGCAGGCTCTCCTGCTTCTAATCGTCCATAACTTCTCTCTTTTGCTTTAAATTCCTCCTGAATATGTTTCTGATTTTGCATGGACCATCTAGAAACCCAAACAAGGGTAATGATCTGTTTCTATTCTGCAACTTTTAGAGAGATACAGATTCCCTGGATTGGCAGCTATGTTGATTAAAGAATGGTATCTAGCAAGGGGATGTAGCTATCAACCTCTTCAAACTACGCTAACATGTAAATAATTGCTATGCCAGGCTTTCTTACAGCAGAAATCATAACCATTACACCAGTACTTTCAAAAGCCAGGTACTTTGCTCAAGGTTCCAATTCTACTACAGTGTGCAATATTATATATCACAAAGATCACAGGTTTCCTAAAGAACCTGCAACAGCTCCATCCTCAGAAGTGTTGACTGTTCAGACATTTTCACATCACAGTTGAAACAAAAAATAATAGGAGGGAAACAAAAAGTAGAGGTAGGGAAAGAAATCATTGTTGAACGCAGCTCTGGGACATGGAGCTTTTCAGACCTGTCAAAATCTTTCAAGTGAATGTATTCTTTATAATCACGCTAACTGTCCACTTCTGCCCAGAAGTAACTGCGAAGAACAGTAAACACAAACCTGCCTAACGGATGAAACTTTTTTTCCCCACAGACACAGTGAAAGTCCCAGTTTCATCACAGATGTCAAAGCTGAGTCCAACTCCTATTGAAGAATCCTGACAAATCCTAATGAATGGCATCTTCAGATCCTGAGAGTACGCAAGACATGCTGGAATAAATCCAGACACTGTCAGCCGTGGTTTAAGGATTACCAAGTATACACAGGAGTAGCAAAAGATACTGATATTGGTCACAACGAGTAAATAATGTGCTGTGTTAACTTGTACTGAAAGACTTTTAAAGAGACAAAACCAGCAATGGCATGTTAGAAATCTAGTAACTATGAAAGAAGCTGAAGAGGAAAGAAAATCTAGTTGAAATATTAATATGTAATGCACAGGAGACTATGAAGAACTGAATGGAAAACGTGAGATGAGATTGTAGAGAACAAGCTTGGAGGCTACAGAGTCCATAATGAACAAAATGGTAATGGTTCAAAATCAAAGAAGTATGATCTCTAAAACTAAATAGGAAAGTTTAAGATACAAATGGCACAAAGCACAGCCAGCAATGGAGAACACTGCAAGAGTGCACTTGAAATGATCAGTGGTGACACCTTCAAAGAACAATAGAAAATGAACACACAAACAAATGGCAGATGCAACGAACTAAAAAAATTCTAATTTCTTGAGTTTCCTAGCAGCAATAAAGACACTAAAAGAAGCTGTAGCAACTTCTTGCTGGATAAGAATCAATACTTATATAAGCAATTATAATTATAAAAGATTGCTGCATTCAAGTAAAAACATTTTTTACAAAATGTCCAAAGTGAGACAGAATCGAAGTATATGTGTTCATCTTTTTAAAAGAAGGAAAAAATAAATCTATTCTTTACTTTTCAGGGGGAAAACAGTCTTAATTCTTGCCATAGCTGACACTGAAACAAAACCTAATTTAATCTTCATTTTAATATGGCTCTGCATAGGATCTTGGACAGGGGATTTGTCTCTTGAAAGCAACCTAAAACAGCAGTAGAAGACAGAATCTAAGTCAACATCTTTCAGAAGAGAAGCCTATGGTACTGGCTTTTAGTAATGTTGCCAAAAAAAAAAAAAAAGTCATTGGTGCCTTCTAAACTGTACCAGTTGCCAACAAAACTAACTTGTAAACTACTCTCAAGTATATCCTCATGCCAGCTGTATCCCTAATATTAGTGACTTAACAAGTATTCCTGTACTTTCTGAGGACCACAAGGTGCCTTGACAGATCTGAAATTCCACTGCTTACATATACCAAGAAAAAATTAAGCAGTAAAATTGACCGCAAATTATAAACTAAGAACAACCGATATAAATAAGGGACTATTTTCCTACACAATATTGTTTAGAAAAGTAAAATGTCTTAAGTCTATCCAGCAATAACTTAAGAGATGAAAAAAATGTGGCCAATATGGAGGAAAGGCGCAGTCAACACAAGAGAGAAAGTGGAAGCTAAACATTTGTAACCAAATTGAATGACGTATCATCTCTGCAAGAAATATACTATTCTATCTTGATATATTGTGAAAACAGCCTGCTTTATACCCTTAAAAAACTGTCAACATAGTAATCAGGTTTTTTTTTGTTTTAAGCTAAAGTTTAAAATTAACAGATGCATATTTGTGAGAATACATTTTGAAGTGTAGTTGAAATGGATACAAATTACATATGTTTTCAAGGACTGTAATTTGAAATGTACTTCAGAAAATGGTATTTTTCAACTATTTTGATTTTTTTTCATTATACAGTGCTTTTGCATACTATTTTTCTATTCAAATCATTTTTTCCAGTGAGAAAATAAAAATATTCAGACTGTACTAAGACTGTTGAAATGCAAGAAAAAATCTGTGAATGTTAAATTTCTTTTAAATATTATCCATGTGTGTATATAAACAGTATTTACATTCATCATATAATTGTATTATTTCAACACCATAAAAAAATAGGGTATTAATAGGGTTGTCTTTAAAGCAGAGGTCTTTTAGAAGAATAAATTGACATAACACAAAATAATGTACAGAGTACATAACTACAAAATCAAAGAAAGTGCAAGATGATCAATAAACATCCTTCAGAAAAAAATAAAATTTAATCACTGGTATTTACTTCCTTCTACTGCAGGAACCGAAAGAAAGCAAAGCAAAACATGCATTTGGTTAATGGCAGAAATTTATTGCAATGACAGAAAGTATTAGGTTGCATAATGGCTTATGTGCTCAACATAGAAAAAAGGCACAGGAACAGCTAATGCAGCCGCTGGTTGTGCTTAGAAAGGGAAAGCCCAGGCCTTATGATTTAGCAATCTGTGTAAAATAAAATAAAATAAAATAAAATAAAATAGATGCATATGGTACACAGAATATGAGAGCATTCAAAACCCGCTCTTTTTCGCCCTTCCTTAAAATAACTTTAAAATTAGTTAAATCATCGTTAGAATATGGATAATTAAAATCTTTGCTGTAATCGGTTTTCCCATGTGGGGGTGGGGTACAATTTGTTTTAAAGCAAGGGGAGAAGGCTTAGAAGATAAGAGAAAATAATCATCCTCTGTTACTTAATGTATCTTTTACCTCCAGTTTTCTGAAATATATATATACTTGAATTACAGGAATAGATTTTATCACACTATAGCCCAAAGGACAAGTGAAAGACTGGGCTTCAACCCTTCTGCTTTAGAAATTAAAAATATTATTAGAAAATGTAGTACCTCTACAGATTGATACAAAAAGAATATAGTTTGATTTTAAAATTCCCACCTTAATTTACTGAGTAGTACTATATTGTCATATTTTTAAATGTATACTCTTTACTTTCCATCCTATCTTCAAAAAAAAAAATGCACCTCAAAAAAATTAATATGGAATTCTGATGCTTTATCAAGACACAAATTTCATTTTTTTAGCAAGAGACGCTTCTTAGTGCCCTATTCTAAGAGAAGTTCAGATGTAGCTCCATAAGAAACAAGAGTTTCTTATGACCGTATGTCAAAATTTAACGTGAATTTATTTTATGAAGGGAATATTTATGTACTATCCTTTCTACACAGGATACTGAATTGCTGCCTCAACAACTCTTTTGATGAAGAGGCACTGATCTAGATATTAGTTATTCCAAAATCAGGAGGTTTCCTCAAACAAAGTCATGTGTTTGGTAGGACATAAAGAAAATGCAAATTAACAAAGAACACTGCTCAAAAATAAAATGAAGACAAGATAACGTAGCCCTAACGCATTTTCTGGATTGTTTGACTATTGAAGATTAAACACCACCACCACCCCAAACATGCTACAGGAATTTAGTTTCAATCTTCAAATACAACACTTTTGAAATGTATCTATCAAAGAAAATCATGACAACTGACATCTCAATCCTTTCTTTACTGTTTTCCAGAGAAAATTTTTTAAACATAATGCATTCTTTAGAATGCTTCTATTCCCTGTAGACTTAATTTCCATGTATTATCAAAACCAACAAGAACACATTCAATTTGCAGTTGAATCAGCAAAAGCTTCCAGTAATCAACATGCAAAGTGTTAAATACCCACTTTAATAAACGCAACATCTTCTGCTCCTCAAAGTACAATAGATTCTAAGTTGGTACTATTAAGGTTTCCATTAGCAGTGTTGCCTGTGAATCAAAAAGGTATTACATTTTAGAAAATAGCGTAATTTGTGTACCATCCCTCAGTGGCCATTTCATGTCTCATGTTGAATTGGAATGTAAATCCAGCTGAAGGATTTAAATACAACTCATTCAAAAATTTTCAAATAAATAGACAATTCAGTTTCTAAAGAGAAATTCAGATTTATCTGAGATGAAAATGCAAAGCAACTAGCAGCTAAAGCAGAGCAACGTGCCTTTTTGGAAAGAGTATGTCTATGAGCTTCAAGCTAGTAATCCCTAAAATTTAAATTTATTTTTACTGCTTCCCCTTGGTCTTTTCTAGAAGCTAAAGCAAGAACCCATGCTAAGCAACAAAATACATTCTGGATTACCATCTCAGACTCCACATCAGTTAGGTCTGTTTCCTTCACAAAGAAAGACTTTCAAATCAAATCACCCCCTTTCTCAGCTTGCTAGATTGAAGCTCGTGTACACTAGCAGCAATTTTTTACTCTCCTTAAGCCTAAAACAGATGTTTCATGTTGTCTGACAAAATAAACAAAGTACTTCTAACAATCTCAAAATGTATGTGTTTTGCAAAAATCATGCTCATTGTCACAACTTTATTTACTACTTCTCTTCCATTTTCAATCTGATAAGAGATTTTCAGCTCATCGAAGATGTGAGTGAGAGAGATAAGATGCATGTTCATAAAATTTTGTCAGATTTGGAGGTGCTGAAACCATCTATAACACAACACTGAACTTACTCAGAAATAAAATGTAACTTTAGAATACCTATAAGCAGGTACGTACCTAATACCTATATAGCAGCTACAGATCTTTTACAGTCTACAGTCAATGCAAAACTATTTAATAACTAAAATTTCAATCTGTGCTGCATTACTTTTATTTATAAGACATAAAGCAGTACCTATTTTAAGACTATACGAAGCAGTATCTTTTCATAAGCTTTTACTTGCAAGATCATTTTATTATTTTTCAATTATAAAAGTTTTAATAAAGAAAATGCTGTTATGGATCAATTTGAAGGCTTGTGAGATCTGTATCCAATTGCCATCTTTCTCTCTCTTGAGGTTTCATGTGTGAAACTGGTATTCAGAATAGTAATACCATCTAAAGGAAAAAAAAACAACAACAACAACAAAGAAAAACACCTTGAAACTTCACTTTTTCTAAGACTGTTTTATGTAACTATAAGAACAGCTTACTACCTTTTCTCACTGGAGATTTCAAACCTCTTTTGTTATGCTGTTTTCTGGCACACTGGCTTGATTTACTGAAAAATCAAAACCAGTGACACACATTTACCCAATTCTTCCTTGATGTACAGGAGATAGCTGAACGAAAGTCTCAGCTGCAGCCAAGAAAAATCATGGTCTCTGAGAGTTGCATTACCATGCACCTCTGAGGAAGAGTATCAAACTGCTGGGAACAGGGAGGGAGAGAGATAAGCAATATATACTAAGTCTGTGAAAAGCACCTTGCTTTCAGCAGGTTCTGATGTGATTTTATGCTCTGCAAGTAAAAGGTGCCTTTCGTATCCTTGGGGAATTTCAGAGAGCACTGTCTGCTCATTTAAAAAGGCGTTGGAAAAATATTTTAATAGTCCTTGCAGCATGGTCTGGAAGCAATAAAACCTCTCTAGCTGAATTCTCTGCCTATTTGGCTTGTGAGCTGCTGTGCTTCTTCTCTCAGGCCAGATGAACCATGCATTCTGCCTGCAGAATAATATACCACCAATAAGTGGATTTAGGAGGCTTCCTCCCCCACCCACAGCCACCCCTTCTCTTCTGAATTAAGCATTCAGCAAGGAGGTGGAACAGATGGCTTTGAACTTTGAACTCCAAGAGGAATTAAATCACAGCTCTTCATACCCCATATGGGTGCTGCTGCCATTAGGATCACTGAATCAATGGAATGGCCTTTCTCTGTCACGTTGCTGTGTTCATAAAGGAGGATAATCCTATGGATGTGTATCAGATTAGCTCAAGGCACAGCTACTCAATCGTGCTCCCATACCAAGTATCATTATTTATATCCCCTTGAGTAAGTTATATTAAAATGTGAGCATTCAAACACATTGCAATACTTTAGATACTAACATTGGCTTAAGAAATGATGCTTTTGCAGAGAGTACGTGGTTAAAACTACAGCATAACATGAAGCTTTAATGAGTTGGGGAGCAGAAAGATGTTTCTCAGGACTTGGCAAACAGGTGACTCACACAATTTCAAATTTAGCTTTAATATCCTGCACTCTCTCTTTTTCTTCGCTGTGAAGGTATCAGCAAATCTCATGTACACAATATGGAGCAAAAGCACAATTCATGACAACATCAAGCACAAAGTCCTTGATCTTACCAAGTGATCACCTAGTGCTGCATCTGTATTTAATTTACCCAAGTTCTGTCCATAAAAATAACTCAGTAAAACAAAATTTACAAGGAGCATGACAAACGTAGTCAGCATTTTATTTTATTTTATTTTATTTTACAGCAGGCTGGCATGCAAAAAGACACATTTTTCCAGCTTAGAAAAAGAATGCATTTTAATGTCAGGTTCAAAATGAAATAGAACAAATGTCAAGACTATGTTGGTGCATCAAACCTACAACCAAAAGAAGACGTACATATTTATTGCCTTTTATCATAATTACTATATTTGAAGCAAACAAATCCCACCCATATGCACATTAACCTGCATGTGCTATCAGACTACTTTTACTTTTTAGAAGTCTCAAATATTTCTGTTTGTTGGATATGAATTCTTATTATCATCATATTATGACAAGAAACAGTATATAAGGATTCCTTAGGGATGTACCTAAGGTTTTACTTCAAGTGAGCTATCTAGTTTGTACCTCCAAACAAAAGCAAATTAGTACAAATTAGGCTACAGTTCAGATACAGCATTTCTCTTTGGTGGTTGAAAGCAGTGTGACTGACAACACTCTTTTACTCCCAGACATGAAAACATTTTACTCCCTAAGACCAGTTAGATGATCATAGACTCATAGAATCATTCAGGTTGGAAAAGACCTCTAAGATCATCTAGTCTGACCCTTAACGTAGTACTAAATTCCACCACTGCACCATGCTACTAAGTTCTAAATCTACACATTTCTTGAAAACCTCCAGGGATGGTGATTCAACCACTTCGCAGATCCAATATCAAGAGCTACATGTGAAAGCATATATTCTAGAGAACACCCATTTCAAAATATATTGTATTTATAGACATTCTTGTTGGCAACATCCAACTTTTATTTTACTAAAAATCACACATGCACACACAAAACCTGAAACTCTAAGGCAAAGATGACACAAGTCATATGTAGTCTATTGGTTCTGAACAGGAAACATTACACCTGTCAAGAGACACCTAATTTTCGTATGATGGATTCTGAAAGGAAACAGAAATATAATTATAAGGCTGCTGCTAAATAAAACAATTCAAAATGTATCTAATAATAATAAGTCTATATTAAATTCCCAGAAGCTTCTTCTCAGGAAGAGAAAACATTCCAACTTAAGATAGACCTGCTAACATGTTTAATCAGTAGCTAGGACTGAACTGCTCAGATAGTGGAGATAAGTACCTCCAAAAAAATGTGTAACCTCTTAATAAAACAGTAGAAAAAAAATACGAAACAAACAAAATAAAACAAACAAAAAAAAACAACAGATATTAATTGCAAGATGAAATGGTTGTTATGATTTAAAGCTTGCTATCTGACAGAGCAGCAGTGAAAAATGCCATGCTGTACACAAAGGATAAAATCACTATGGAATACAGACCCTGGATCACTGCCAGTCTTCTAAAGTTGAGGTGTATTAACTCTGATTGGATCTGACCAGACAGGGAGTGCTTACTGCTCCTATTACTTTTTTATTGTCTTCTCTTTGTGCCACCACAATAAATAAGTACCTTGTACTACCCAAAGCATGCTATGAATATGGTAGTTTTCCCACTGAATAAATTTTCCAGTGTCCAGATCAAAGAAGCACTTACATGCACAAGTGGAGAAAACTACTTCTCAGATAATAACCCACAATAAACCTTGCCTGATTTCTTAACTGAGTCATATCCGGCTATTTTGATTGGAAGTGTCAGAAAGACAACTGACTGCTGTAGCAATCCAGTAGCATTATAAATTTGGCTGACTAGAATGAGTCAAGGGCTATCTTCTACTCAAACTCATTTGCAGCTTGCACAGTACATGTCTGTATGCCTCTGTCTCCAGATGAGCCGAATCCAGTATATATAACCAGTACAAATCCAGTATGATTTGCACGGAATGTCAGCAGCAGTTTCAGCCTAAAGCACAACTTTTGTCCAAAAATAGAGAAGGAAAGAAAGATGCTGTCACTCGTTTTCTTTCCAACAGAATGTAAATTAGGAAGTAAATGGACATGAGGCAGCAGCAAAATTGCCATTAGAGACATGAACCTAGAAGTCCTCCCTAGCAGATTTTCATCTCACTAACCTAGAACATTAAAGCAGTAATAGCTATAATATATAATGTATATTATCATATTACATTATATTCTTTGTATAAGAGTCTAGAAGTTGGGACACCTGGCAATAGGGCAATAGTTAAAAATCACATCTTATCTCCTAGACAAGTGATCTAGCCACTATGTTGGTTGTGGTTATTCCCATTCCTTCTGAACATGTGCAGTTATAGAAACAAATTTCCAAGATTTGTGAGATAAGAAAAATAAAAAATAAATTAAAGGAATGACTCTGTATACAAGTGAGTCTTCGCTGCAAATGCTTTTTATGACTCTTACTCAGTGCCTTGATATAGCAAAATGCAGATGAAGTCTAATCTACATTTTTGTGAATCTACCTGCAGGTTACATGACACTTCATAGAAAGGCCACAATACTGTCAATAACATAATATTTCCTTTACAATTACTCTTTCAGGAAAAATAAATAAATAAATAAGAAACAACAAAAAACACGCTGATTACTAGTGGCACTGCTTATATTTGCTTAGTCATAAACATTTGGATTTATTGAGGCTTACGGAGAAAAATGCTGCAAAATGAAGAAGCTTATAAATGTGAACAAAAAGAATTCAGTAGAATATCCTATATAAAAATAACTTTACTCACACAGCTCACACTGACTACCATATATATGATGTCATCATACTTGTGATCCTCCATTTCCTTCCTTTCAGGGTCGAGTTTCACGTAGGGTTTGAAATATTTTGATTTCATAAGTATTCAGTTTTCTTCTTTGTTTGGCAATGGGTTCATTAAGTCACTCTTCACCTTAAATGAAAGGCTTTTCAAAAGTAAAAGGCCTTGCAGAATATTCTACAGATGTTACAATGCTCAGTAATGTACCAAGATGCCCAATGCTTTCTGAAAAGCTCTTGTATAGCCAAGTCCCTTGAAAGGGAACACTTCCACCCCACATCTCTCAAGAAGGGTCCTGAACACTGACTGAGTACTCCCACAAGAGCTACATTGTTTGTTCTAGAGAGAAAAAAAAAAAAAAAAAAAAAAGAAAAGCAGACATCTGAATATAGGTTCAGGTGCTAATAGAGACCTCAGCCTTAAAGACAGCAGGAACACCTCTTTCACCCTCAGGTTCACATTCTGTGCTTTAGAATCACCTACTAACACATGAATGTAGGGGTTTTCCAGTCTGGTTTCCCTGCCAAGAAGATGAGGTGATAGTCTCTAAAAAACTTGGAAGGAAGAAGGGAAGGTTATTTGGTCATCCTAAGTTTGTAAAGTAGCCAAACAAGTGTTGAGAGCTCAGCAACACTTTGACAAAAAGGAGCTTTTCTCCTTGGAGTGGAATGGAAGGTGGAGACAAAGTCTCAACCAGCTCTTCACAGTTTCCCCCCTTCTTAGCCTGTGTATTAGTCTTGCTTGCATGCAAACAGAGCTGGCTGTTCTTTGGGCAGTAGCTGCTTTTGGCACGAATTCTGACTTCCAGTGATGGCACAGAAGAGCCCACGCCGTATGTTCTTTGGACATTTATTTACAGTCTTTATCCAATAGAGCTGGGCAATTATAAAGACATAACCATAACTTGTGAACAGACAAAAAGGCTTCTCCTACTTAAATTTATCCCATGAGAACAGAATACAAATGCCACCTATTTGCAGCAAGCAATTCATGAACATGCTATCTAAAATATGAACAAACTATCTGGGCAAATACCAGCAACAAACTAATCAAAATCATGACCTATTTCTGAGTTGACAATAACAATAAAAAATGACTACAAATAAATAGTGGGTAATTTGTGAACCAAATAAAGGGCTATGGTTCTCACATATAAATTGCTGTCAATGAATAATTTAACCAGCTCTACTTAGAGTCATCAATTTATTAAGAAACCTCTTTAGCGCTATCTGACTGGAGCTGGCAGAAAGAAAGATCTCCACACAGAGTGAAAAAGCCAAGGGAAATCAGTAGCAAACATCGACAATTCAGGGTTTGATTCTCTAGAGCTTGACAGTATCATTTGTAGCCTAGACTTCAAACATGGCCATTCCAATCTGGTAACATTTTAAAGCCACTTTGCCCAGTAGAGGTGACACAATACATAAGGCAGTGGCAAATCAACTTTTCTGTGTTTAAATTACCTAGTAAAATGGCTAAGGTTTACACTATCCTTCTTTCTTTTGATTCTGTATGGAAAATATTATAAATATTCTTATTCTGGCAAGAGCATATAAGAAGCATTCTCAGTAATAACATTAGCATGAATCCCAGAGTGAACATTAGACTCTCAAAGCCAAAACAATGCAATCTTTTTCCAGGCTTTACAGCAAAATGTTTCATGGAAAGATTAATAATATAAACAATGTGTTCACTCAAGTAGATTTTCCTTTATCAGTGGTAATGGTCACTGTAAAAAGAGCAGAAGATAAGGTTATTCCTTTGATGATTTACTGCATAATTTTTTAAACAATGTTCATGATCATCACATTGCTGATCTTGGAAGACTGGTGTCTTCCAAGGTGCACCATTTCTGGACAGAAAAGTAATTGGAAACTGTCCATGCTTCAAACCTCTTAAAATGATACTGCAAAAGGCCAGGAGGACAAGAAGTTACAGGGAAGTAGTTTTAAAGACATTGAAGTGGAGCTTTAGGACTGTGTATAAACACACTATGCCTTTATCAAGGAAAGACAGAGAAACAAAGCAACCATTTTCTTTTAATTTTGGTAATATCTTAACAGATGAGAAAGAGTTCTAAAACTCTCTATTGCCTGCTACAGTGCGTATGCCCCATTATCTATCTGCACTCTGATTTTTCCTGCTGCTCTGTTTTTGAACTAGAAAGCATTAATACATACAAATAGTCTACCTACCACTTTCACACTTGAGTTGTGACTCAAATTATAACTACTTTGATCATTGTTATTATTGCATTTATATGGCAGTTTCTAGACTAAAAAGGTGTTCTTAAGCTTACAGGAAATATCTAGAGCTTCTTTCTACAAAAACTATCTGCAGATTACTTTCAATAATCCCAACACACCTGAGACAATACAGTCAGAAATAGTGCCAAATTGGAAAGAAAAAAAAATGCAGTCAATTTAAGCTTTGCTGCTTTCTTCACCATGTATGAAATGTATATAAGCATATATTTTTGCTTATAATGTTAAGGTCCATACCTTCACACTTACTGCTTATATTATGACACTACGCTCATTAAATATGAAAGCTGCACACTTTGATCAGAACCAGGAAAATGGCAATATTTCCTCCAAGATTTTGAAGCAAAACCACATATTCATTGCTTTTTTTTTTTTCCTTTTCCTTTTCCTTTTCCCTTTCCCTCTTTCCTCTTTTTAAGATCTTGGGTTGTTCCTTAGCAAAATGTGTCCTGTATGGCTAACAAAAACAAAAGTAAAAAGATAGTATTGTAACAAAAAGTGGAGGAATCAAATCTTGCACTACTTTGCATCAATTTACTCTCATCTAGTAAGACAAATGGGAGAAATACAAAATGTTTTGATAGCATTTCCACAATGAATGTCATGCATACTCCAAATCACTTCATGAGGTAAGGACTAATCTCCGGAAAATCTGCAACATCGGGGAGGGCTTCAACAGAAAAAATGTTACATTTGTGTAGATTTAATACCTGTTATTCTCCTGCTGTAGGCAAACATATGAAAAATCCATCTGCATTTTCCTTTTGAAATTTCTTTGTGAAACCTCCGCGTGCCTTCATAATCATTATTTCATGTGTATCATCGATTTTTTTTTTAATCATTATTCTTTCCATTGCTATGTATATTTTTGAGGTCTTAAGAGGGAAAAAAAAATGCTACCTTCCTGAACTTCTTGGTACAGCTTCCATAACTTACTCTGGTCATCTAAGTCTCAAATAAAACCTGTCTTTATGGTACAAAAATTCAGGCTCAGTTCAGTGAAAAGCCCACTCTTAGCATAGAGATAAGCTATGCAACCAACAGTAAATATTTCTTCACGTTTCACTAGATCTTTGTAAGTTAGCTATACCCCAATTTCATCAGTGCTAAAGCATAAATTACCGTAATCAAGATCCACCACCAAGCGTATATAATTTCTGCTCAGGATACAGAGGATACATATTTTGCCCACTGAGACAAGTACTAAGAAAACATGGGATTTTTTTCCACCATTTTAAAAATATGACCTTGAAATTTATTTTCAGACAATGTCAATATTATTTTTTCTGAATTCTCAAAAGCCAGCAACCAGAAACTGGTTTCAGAATACCCTCAAACTAATCTAAGACAACAAATTTAAGAATTTTCTTATTTTTTCCAATAAATCAATACGTTTTGTAACAACCTTCTAAATAAAGGCTACTTGGAGTATATTTTCTCAAGCTTTTGCTCTTGTTGCAGTATCCTGAAAAATGCTTTGGAGACCTTTTTTTATATTAGCAAAGTTTTTAATCGCAGGACACCTAGGCATGTAAATTGAAAAGGAAAAAAAGTTAAAGGGAGAAAGAAAAAGGAGAGGAGAAAAGGACAAAAGGACAGAGAAAAGGGGAAAGTACACAAAACTATGAAATATGTAACACCATTTTGTTTTTACTTTTTAGAAATTTAAAAAGCAGTCAGAACTAGTCAGATCATTCACTAACCTGCTCCACCTTTAACCTATTATTAGAGATAATTTGTAGTTCAGAACTTCTGTGAATTCTTTCCTTGACTTTCAGTTCTGAACCACTGAAAAATGTTTCAGAGATTTCTGCCTGCCTAAAGACAGCATCACTGTGCTAGTTCTAAGCAACAGAAAATGTGCAGGAATTTATATATCCCTTCTTTCTCTGTTAGAAGTCAGGGCAGCAGAAGATTAAGATGTGTTTCCAAAGTAGTAGAATATATTTTTGATACCAGCAGTAGCTGTTAAATCCCAGCACATCAGAATCTCCAGAAGAATGATGACTTGGCAGAGGTTTAAGAAATGAAGACTGTTTACACAGCAGATTAATGCATTTGTTTGCTTATTCCCAGTCTCTCCTTAAGTAATATTATGTCTATGTAAGACTTAATGAAATTAGATTACATTTTAATACTGTCAGGGTTATTCTCCTCTGTCATACCTGTAATTCTGATAACAGGTTGGAGAAGTAAGTGAATGTGAGATGAGGGAAGAAGGAATTTTCTCTTAACTACTGCCTATCTGCTTCAAATAATAGGATTTTTGCTTTGATTAACAAAGACAGAGCATTCATTTGTATTCAATCTAATCTATATGTTTACCTTTCCACTGAATCAGCTTCATGAATGTTAAGAGGCAATTTTGTAAGAATGTTGCAATGAATTATAACTACAAAAGTTAGGCAGAATACATCCCCCACAGCATGGGTTGGATCCATCCTGCTTTATGGCAGTAGGTATAAATTCCTTACCACCAGTTATCAGGAGTTGAACGTATTTCCCTTTTGGCACCAAGTAGTACAGTGACATCTATTCTCACAGGATTGTTTAAAAGTGCAGTTTAGCCCAACCAATTTGCATACTGTACTGGAATGCGACAGACAGGATAATTCAGGTTGGAACGGATTTCAGGTGGTCTCAATTCCAATCTCCTGCTCAAAGGAGAACTAGTTGTAACATAGACTGGGTAGCTGTCTAGTCTTGAAAACCTTCGAGGGTGGAGACTGCACAACCTCTCTGGGAAATCTGACCCATCACTTGACTTGCCCAGAGAAGCTGTGGATGCCCTATCCCTGGAATTGTTCAAGGTCAGCTTGGATGGGGTTTTGAGCAACCTGGTCTGGTGGGAGGTGTCCCTGCCCATGGCAGGGGGTTGGAATTAGATGATCTTTAGTTCCCTTCCAACTCAAACCATTCTATGATTCTATGGTTCTAAAGTTAGTGCTGGTTTCCACAGTTAACACCATTGCCTTCTAGTTTCTGTTGTTTATAGAAGCAGTGTTGTCTTGGTAATCTTTTACCACATGCAGTTTAGGATGCAAACTCAGCACTAACTGTCACAGAGCTTCTACACAAGATAATCTAACTCTATGGAGAACTAAGGTCCTGCATCATTACCAATATAATGAAATTAAAGTGACTTGCACACCAAAAAGGTAGAAATACTGTCATTTCCCCCAGTTCATAAGATTTTAAGAAAACCACACGATGTATTTTGATATACTTGGGTATTTTTACACTACCCTCATGTATTGCAGGTATGGTACTTATATAAAAACATGAGGCTCATTTTCACTTCTACCAATCAGCTAATGTTTCTGAAAAGTAAGTATTAATGTTGGTTGTTTTTTTTTTAAATAAAGCTTAGTACTTATGCTCAGTTGGGAGTGCACACAGAAGGAATGCTAACAAAAAAAAAAAAAAAAAACACCCTGCAGTTGGGTGAAATCAAAGTGAAATAGAATTTGCTCTATCAGAAAAAAAAACTTCCATAACACTATATTGTTACTTATGTTTCTTTATCGTACAGTTTCTCACATTCATGCAACACATACTTTCTGATTACATAAAAGCATGTACTGGTGTCAGACTAAAGATTCAGCTACCATAGAATCCTACTTCCATAAATGACTGAAAGCAGAAGTACAGAGAAGAATAAATGTAAAGAGCAAGTATATATCATAAGGAATATACAAGCAACATATTTTTAGCAGCAAGAAGGATGCATAAAAAGAACTTGGAACTGTTATTGAATACACTTTATTAATGAACCATGAAACTTGAAATTTTATATCCTCACTTTTTGAATCAGATATAAAAGGAAAAACAGTAAGAAAAACTGAAAACAACCAGAATTGTGATGTTACATCATTCTCAATGCTGTCATTATAATGTAAATATCCTACAACACAGTGACAGTGTCTTCTTATAAAACCAAGTACATGTTTCTGTAATTCAGTTTCTGTCAGATCGCTACAGTACAAACTGCACTTAAAATAGGCATGATTTCGCTTAAAAGGCTATGATTTACCGACCAGCAGGTTGTTTCAACGACAACTGGCCAAATCCAAGTACAGTTTTAACTTATTAAAGACTTTCAGATTACTGCCCGTCTTTCCAGGAGCACAATTAGAAAGATTTATCTACCAGGATAATATGACAAGAAATACTGTCCACCCAAATGCGCCAAATTACTCAAAAATCTCTTCAGACTTAAAAAGAAATAATCTTCACTGAAAAGAAAAAAAAATTAAAAAAAAGATATAATGTTTTCAGGGGAAAAATAAATCACATATGGAACCACAATGCACATTTTTCGGTACTGTTTAATATCTTCATCGATGACATAGACAGTGGGATCGAGTGTACCCTCTGCAAGTTTGCAGATGACTCCAAGCTGAGTGGTGCGGTTGATATGATAGAAGGAAGGGATGCCATCCAAAGGGACCACGACAGGCTTGAGAAGTGGGCCCACATGAACCTAATGAGGTTCAACAAGTCTCAATGCAGGGTGCTGCACCTGGGCTGGGGCAATCCCGGACATGAGCACGGACTGGGAGAAGAACTCATTGAGAGCAGCCCTGCAGAGAAGGACTTGGGGGCAGGTCCAGAGAAGGGCCACAAAAATAATCAGAGGGCTGGAGCACTTCTCCTGCAAAGAAAGGCTCAGAGAGCTGGGGCTGTTCAACCTACAGAAGAGAAGGCTCCGGGGTGACCTCATCGCAGCCTTTCAATACTTAAAAAAAATACTTATAAAAAGGATGGAGAAGGACTCTGCTCAGGTGGATGATGATAGGACAAGGGGAGATGGTTTTAAACTAAAAGAGGGAGATTTAGATTAGAGGTTAGAAGGAAATTTTTCACTCAGAGGATGGTGAGGCACTGGAACAGGTTGTCCAGAGAGGTTGTGGATGCCCCATTCCTGGAGGTGTTCAAGACCAGGTTAGATGAGGCCCTGAGCAACCTGATCTAGTGGGTGACATCCCTGCCTAAGGCAGAGGCGTTGGAACTAGATGATCCTTGAGGTCTCTTCCAACCCAGGCCATTCTATGATCCTGAGGTTCTTGATAAGTGATAAGCCACAGAATATACAATTTTCAATAATAAATCATATTTAAGAGTGATCAAAATGATTCAGTTTCTCTATAATTGATGTGATGATTATGATGAAATTCTATAGAAATTGACCTCATTGATTGCAAGAACAAATAACTAGTTGTACAGGATTTTTCTTCCTCATGTTGATCAACAGATTATTTCTTTAATTTTTTTTGTATTTGGTGCTTACTCACTATGAGACTAAAAAGGCACACTAGTAAACCACTGTTTAGATGAGATATCCCCTGCTAATGTGCTTAGAACTAACTATGTGAGAATTGCCCTAAGTTTTCTGCCACAAAGCTCTAAACATGTTACTCCAACCTAATATTTCAGTATCAGTTAGGGACACCATTCTTCTGCAAAATCAATTCTCTGACACCTTCAGTGTTTTTAAGAAGCTTGAATGAAATTTTAAACCTAGAAAGCAATACTTCTAATCAAGACAATTTTAGTCAGAGAACTGAAGCAATGTATGAACCTTGAGTGTGATTGTACCCTTAACTACATAAAAAAGAATAGAAGAGAGAAACTTGTCAATTCATGTTTATAGAATTTCCAGCCATTCACTCCCTTAGTAGCATAGACTTCATGCTTTCAAAGAACTGTAAAGACACCAACATCTAAGATCACAGTATTATATAAACCAAGACACTGCAAACTACTGAACTAGTTTACTCAGAAAATGTAAAGGCAGAGATAATGCTGCCATAAACGAAACAACAACAAACTGTTGTTCAAGGTGTTACACACGCTGCCAAACTGATTTACAGACCATTAAAATTCACAGACCTCACACTTTTGCAGTTATCACAACAACACAGAGTTCATACCTGTGGCAAGATAGATGATATGGAAGAGCATGTCCTTGCCCTGCACAACATCCACAACCACATGAGAAAATCGGCTATTGTCTTCCATGAAGTAAGGAATTGGAATAACTGGTTGAACGACTTCATGCATTAAGAAGAATTTTTGAGCATCCTGAAGATTCCTCTCAGTCAGATTCACATACAAACCCTGGTCCATGGTGCCGCACTGCAAACACAGAAAAGTAACGTTACCATATGCCTCAACGATAACAACAGATTTACTCTCTGAATTAGAGCATAAGAACATGAATACCAAGACTGTGTATTATAGTGACACTTTGGAATTCCACATTCATGGCACATTTCGGTGCTGATCAGACTGTTCACACAGTGACTGAGGAAGCTCCACTTTCCTGAGGCAGTACTAAGGGGACTCCCTAACTCCGAGTAATACGAAAGGGCACCAGACTGACTACAGATGGGTTATAGTAATATTTGGCTATAACTTATGCACACAGGGCAGCAAGAAGAAAAGCTACTATCGGAAATTTATCACTAGTTTTCTTCACAATCTACACAGACACAGTGTTAAAGGCATTACAAATTTTCAAAGGAAATCTCTGTCACAGCCAGGGTCTGACAGGAATCCCAGGTCACAGCACAATTCTCCACAGTTCTATAAGCTTCTTCAGACTTTGTGTTCATTAACCAAGAATGGACAGAATAGAGTTCTAACTATAAATCTTACTAAAAATGTTATCCATAGCAAAGATTTGGAACTGACCATATTGTATATCTAAAAATTGTACTAATTTCTGTGTATTTATTCATCACATGCACAAATTCCAAACACAACTAAACAAAGCAAGATAAGCAGCAATTAATTTTAAAATCTTTGTGTTTAGGTCTTCAACTAACTGAGGACACTAGATATATGCTTAGCATGTGTGAGTATGTAAACATCTTCATGTTTACTCACACACAGATGCATTAGAGAAGTAAAACAGTACTTCACAACATTTATCAAACATTAGTGATGTGAAAGAATACTCAAGTCATATTTTTTCACTCTATTCCACTTTTAGGACCAGCTTAACAGCTTTGTCAGTGACGTGGACAGTGGGATTGAGTGCACGTTCAGTAATTTGAGTGATGACACCAAGCTGTGTGGTGTGGTCAACACACTGGAGGGAAGGGATGCCATCCAGAGGGACCTGGACAGGCTTGAGAGGTGGGCCTGTGTGAACCTCATGACGTTCAAAAATGCCAAGTGTAATAACGTCCTATATATGGGTCAGGGCAATTAGGAAGGGAAGTTATGGATCCCCCTTCCTTGGAAGTGTTCAAGGCCGGGTTGGATGGGGCTTTGGGCAACCTGGTCTAGTGGAAAGTGTCTCTGCCAATTGCAGGTGGGTTGGAACTAAATGATCTTTAAGGTCCCTTCCAACCCAAACCATTTTATGATTCTAGGATACTATGTCATAAATTGCACTATGAATCACAATATGAACTAAATCATAAAGTCTGCAAAACCCTAGAAGTTATTTTTTCATCATTGCTGTGTTAGCAATCTGGAATTAAGTGATCACTCCAAATATAGATTTTATTTTTTTAATTCAATCAGTAATTCCATAACATGAGAACCTATGAGGACGAAAGACAACTGACAGGAAACAACTGTTTTTCTTGCTCTATGAGCACCCTGTATGCCAGACCATTGAATAAAATAAAATAAAATAAAATAAAATAAAATTAAAACAAAATAAAATAAAATAAGCATGCCAAAGAAGAATTCTTCTGGTTATATCAAGCTAGAAAGATTCTAGCTAGAATGCTCATAATACACTGAAATACATATTGTCCTTGGTCTTACAATGGAAGGTGTCCCGCATAAAGAGAAAAGTAAAAGCTCTGGAGAGAAACAGTGTTGTTCAGGACTGGGACTCCACTACTATTCTAATCTGGAAAATATTTCAATTAATACATGATTACATCCAGCCTTGGAAATAAAATGCTGAATGTAATTATCACCACCCACCAGTAGAGTTCCTTCATAATCACGTGCTTCTGTCTGTTACTGCTGAGTAGCCGAATACTCTGAGGATAAATCTAATTCTCCAACTACATAAACAGAACTTCTCATATTTTACCATACCCATGCTTCCTCCTTTTGGGGAAGGAAATCACAAGTTCAGCCAGTGTACATATCCTCTCTACATGCAGTATGTACTTTAAAGCACTGTGAAATCTTAAAAAGGTTACACCTAGCTCTAAGCATTAGACTAGCTTCTGGTATATGTCAGCACTGCACTTACGGAGCCAAAAATCTAACTGAAAGTTCAAATGAATAAAAGATAGCACTTGTGAAAAACAGAAGTTCAACATCACTAATGATACCTAGAGATCAGTTAACATGAATTGGCGTCAATACTGTGTTGTAAAAGGCAACGTTACAGCTCTTTAAACTAGTGCTAGCCTACAAAGCTGTTGCTCTGTGAGATATGATAGAAATGTTGCTGCTCTTGTAAATTTGATAGAGAAAGTACCAGTCATATTAAAACCAGCCAGATTCTCCAAACAAGAAATTTCAACATTTCACTGCCTGGACTGGGAGTTAGAGATGAGTACTGACAGTACAATATAGATTCCAACTGTTTTTACATAGCCATTGGACTGTCAGCTTCATTTGTATGCACCATTCTGTATGGGGTGCTTGTGCAATAATTAGACTCGTTAATAAAGGTTTTGCAGGGAGACATTAATAACTTGCATTTGACTTTCATTTAGTCAGAAAGAAGGTAAGATTTTTACATACAAGCCTTTCTTCAGGCTTCTTTTTTCAAAAGTATAGCCTCACTTAGATCTTCTTACAATCATTATTCTGACAACGTAACTATTTCTACAAAATGTAAAAAGTTATATACCAATAATAGCCTGCTTTGGCAATATGGCTTACTTAAATGGTATTTTGTCACTTGGGGATAATGCCAAAAACACTATTCAGAAAAGGTAACAGGGCTCTGGCCTGTATTCAGAGCATATTCAGTGTTTTATTTTCCTTTGCTTGCATAAATCAGGGCGTAATTAAAACTACCTACAGTCCCTGGTGGATGGTTCTGTTTCATGCTTGCAGAGAGCTCATGACCCTTAACAAGATAGGGAAGGCTGTTATAGAAGCAGCACTAAACCCCTGAGATTGTATCGAGATTAAAGGAAGGGTGAAAGGCAGATCCACATTTAAATATTGTAGTGAAAAGTTATTGGTTTTAATCACTATATTAACGTAGTTTTCCTTCTATTTCCCTTGCCAGCATGGCTCTCACTATAATTCTCCTTGTGGGAGTAGTGACTGTGCTGTGAAAAATAAAAATGCTGTATTGGGTGGCAAGGGCTTGGTAGCAGGAGAGCTGGAGTGGCCTCTGTGAGCAGAGCCCAGCAGCTGCACCAAGTCAGATCAGGGCCAGCTCCAGCCAGCTCCAGAAGGGCCCCAGGCACAGAGCAGCAGTTCCCGTGTGGCCTGTGGAGAGGCCCCTGGTGGAGCAGGCTGTCCCCTTGCAGCCCATGGGTCTCACATGGAGCAGATCTCCATGCTGCAGCCCGTGGAGGAGCCCCCGGTGGAGCAGGTGGATGTGGCCTGGAGGAGGCTGCGGCCCATGGAGAGCCCCCGCAGGAGCAGGCCCCGGGCCGGAGCTGCAGCCCGTGGAGATGATCCCACGCAGGAGCAGGGGTCTGGGGGGAGCTGCTGCCCGTGGGGGACCCGTGCTGGAGCAGTTTGCTCCTGACGGATGGATCCCATGGTACGAAGCCATGTGGGAGCAGTTCTTGAAGAGCTGCTGCCTGTGGGAAGCCCATATAGGATCAGTTCAGGAAGGATGGCATCCCGTGGGAGGGACCCCACGTGGAGCAGGGGCAGGGAGTGACCCTGAAGGAGCAGTGGAGAAAAAGCATCAGGGACTGACTGCAGCCCCCATTCCCCTTTCTCCTGCACCACTCAGGGGGAGGAGGTGGAAGAAGGTGGATGTTTTTTTTGTTGTTTTTTTTTTTTAAGTTCTCACTCTTCAAGTCTGTTATTAATTGGCCATAAATTATATTAATTTCCCTCATGCTGCGCCTGTTTAGCTCATGACAGTAATTGAGCAATCCCCCTGTCCTTACCTCAACCCAGTATGTTCTCACCCTGTCCCACTGAGGAGGGGGAGTGACAGAGTGGCTCTGGTGTTTGGCTCCCAGGGTTAAACCACAACAAATGCGTGCATATGTGCTTACCTGAAATATCCTTTTATTTTTGTTTAAGAGTACCAGTGACTGACCCACCTTGAAATAATTAGTTTTATGCTGTCAGCCAGCTACAGATTATTACATGCTCTGAGGCTGACAAGTTCAAATAAGGAGCACAACACTTCACAAATTATTTTAATCAGACTCTTCACGAGCATGGACCACCTTGCACAGGGAAATATACACAATGGTAACCACTCATTTTTTCCCCCCTATCTTCTCCCCCTATCATTTTTTTTCCGTTTGGTGTTTCCGTTCCAGATTCTAATAGCACAAATGCAGTGTAAAGGAGAATAACAAGTTGATTACATTTGAACCAGGAATTAATATTATCTTGACAGATAACTACAATGCTTCATTTTGACAGATTAAAGTTAAGCTTTTTTTTCTCCTAACCTTCAAAGCACATCCTCTTTCCAACTCAAATTATTTTGTGAAAAGATAAAATTAAGGATGTTGAAATAGGGGGGAATTCTTAAACATTTTTCCATTTATTTATTTATTTTTAAATTTTAAGGTCTTAGGCTACAATATACTGGGAAACTCTGGAGTTACTTAAGTACAAGACACACAACATTCTGAAACAAACCACCACTTGTAAACTATTGTCCTCCCACATATCTGTACCTGAAAATTAGGGTTGGGATTGGGATATGGAAGCCAAGCAGAGCGAGAGTTTTCCTGGTATTTGAAGGGTCCATTAAAAGCCTGAGTTATGGCACTCAGGTTGAAAACACAAACTGCCGAGGCTGCTATACTGTTCCTGAAAAAGAAATATAAACATTAACTTAAATAACAACATTATGAAGTTAATTTGCTGAAAAATAAATTAAAAAATATATATATTCTCCTTTATTAATTCTCCAATCCTTCAAGTAATTAACAAAACTATTATGATCACCCAGGAGATAGTATCTCACGATAAAGATACATGATGTGCTGACATTGGACTTAATTTTTTGTCACCCTTGCCAAGTAGCTCATATGGGAGAAACTTCATACTTTGTGCTGCTACTCTAGTACAAGAAGGCCATACTTTATTCCCACATATAATCACATGCATCAAGGACATCTTTCTCCTACTTTCAAAGTTCAGGATAACATTCTTCTTGGGACTCATTAATGGTTCTTCTATGTAACCAATGACAATACAAAGAGGTAAGGATTTTCATCTTATGGCATATTTCTGGACCCTACGGAACCCCTGGGTAAGAAACCTGAACAAAAATCCCATCTTCAAAATGATGATGTACAGCAACAAAAATGCAAATTCCAGAAACCCATCAAGGGAAAACAACTTGGATTGCATACTTTACGAGATCTCCTGTTACAGGAATAAACAGCAGCCAGGCAAAACATACACTTTCCTGTTCTTGTCTTGAAAATGTGACAGATTTCACGATAAAGCAATTCTGCGTGGTGTAAACAATATAACTCAGTGACTCCAAGATCTCTTAATGTGGAAAATTGCATTGTTCTTTTCCACAATATGAGATAAAGATATAGATAATTAAGGTGGCAGTTGCACAAATTTGCACCGCAGGTAAAACAGCTGACAATTGATCCACAAAGCTTTCTTCTTTTTATTTTTTTTAAGCTACCTTGCATTTTACACAAGCCTTTAGAAAACCTACTATAGAAACTCCAAAATGATGGAGAGAAAAAATAACAAATCTAACAAAACTTTTCAAAACTGAAAAAAAAATAGTTAGGATATATGGATTTAACAGCAGGACAAGAGAGCAATTTCCTTGTTTATGTTTGTCACCCTTATTTCAAAGAATCCCCAAAACCTGAAGTTTTGT
Organism: Cygnus atratus; assembly: GCF_013377495.2. Taxonomy (NCBI): domain Eukaryota; kingdom Metazoa; phylum Chordata; class Aves; order Anseriformes; family Anatidae; genus Cygnus; species Cygnus atratus. The sequence goes on along the minus strand of NC_066363.1, from coordinate 85,064,898 downwards.
GCTAGTACTTTCTGCAGAATCAATTATCGATAGAGTTGATAATTCCAGGCCTATATAAACTATCATTAAAGACAGCTTACAAATACTATTAACAAATATCAAATGCTTCTTGAATTTCCTCAAGTCCTTAAAGGACATCAGACTGATGCTTGTAAATATTCAGATGGTCTGAAAGAAATAAAATCAGTTTCATTATGAAGCAGGAGGTACAATGTACTTAAAAGTCAAACACACATAACTGGTGCATGTTTTGCTAGGACTCACAATATTTATAGACAGAAATGCTTCAGTTTTTCCCTCACAAAATATTTCACAGTATATTTAAAAAAGAATTAGGGTACAACAAAATCGTTGCAATTCTAAAGATACTGAGATTGAAGAATGCTGAATGTGGTTCAATAACATCTGATGCTGCTACACCAATGGAAAGGAGTATGTGGGCTCCCCTCACGGGAAACCCTGGTGGCTCTCCATCATCAGGTTTCAAGACTGAAATCATACAGGTTGTGCAGATATCTGTGAACGATATGCAACATGGGGAAGCAATCTGAACTCTGAATTTCCACAATGTTCAAAATTTTATTTACAACATTTGATGTCAGAAACAGAGTCGAAATGGAGCTATCACAAAATCAATCAATCAATCAATTAGTTGTAATTAATTCCTCTTTGAATAGTATGTCTCTGTTGGACAAGACAGAATGCTAAGCTACTAGGAAAGAAGAAAGTAGCATCAAGGTTTCAAGTACTGCCTCCTTTCATGTGTCAAGGTCTTACATTCCAGGTTCCTTTTCAGAAGGATCAGGGTGAATGATGACAGCCCTGAAACAACCTCAGAAAGGGTGTAATTTGTAGCACAGGAAACCTCACCGTTCCACAGATTGCCAGGACAGTCCTTCAGAGAGGCTCCCCTGCCATGACCAAAGCCTTGCAGATTTGCTGGAACAGAATTCCTCCAGGCAGGCTTTCCATGGCAGGAGAGTGTCAAGGCTATTTTGACTTCTCATGATAGATCATGTTGAACAGTGCTTCAGCACGCCACCTGAGAAATGCCTGTCCTCTAGAACTCATACTAGGTAGTAAAACAGACTAATGATATTAAAATAACTGTGGAAAATATCACCAAATTTTCTTATCTCCAGTAGTCCCAAAGACTGCTCTTCTCTTTCAAAAAGCAGCATTTATCTTCAACACATTGCTTCAGTACAAGAACAGTGTTAAGCTTATCACCCAATGTCCCAAAGTCAGGAACTGTTACAGCCTGGTGCAAGGTGCCCCTCAAAAGCCACACTCACTGCCTGAGCTGCCAGCTAAGGGGTATATCCCAGTCTGAAAGATGTGTTAATACCAGACTGTACCAAAAGCAGGAGAAATTAGCTGAGGCCCAAATTCATGATCACTGTCAAATCATCTAAGGGTTCATTATTTGCTAGCATTAATTTGTGACTGTTTCCACCTGGCTAATGTGTGTATATATACACCTCTCAATATACATATGTATATAAATAGGATGTAGGTATTCAGCTGTTTAGAAAGGGGCACTGAGCAGTGTTTTAGGTGCTCAAGTACCTTTTAAAATTCTAGGCAAACCTGATTTATGCAGCAAGAAACTGCAAGTGGATAAAAGAATCAGAAACCAAAATCTGAAACCTTGTTCCAGAAGTGTAAAAATTTGGCTGCACAGCCATAATTCATGGGCTGTTCTTGCTGAGCAACATATGAGCTCCATTTATCATGTTTTATGTAAGAGTGCACATTTCTGAGATAAAATCTCTTTTTTTTTCTGAAAGTTAAGCTATTCTTGATATCAAGTTCAGAGTCCAGAAAGCTTTTAGGTCCATTCACAATGTTTTAATATTTAACAATTTTTAATTTTTAAGACTAAATGCTACAGTTTCAGATTTTACCTTGTTGATATATAAGGTTCAGACAAAACAGATTAAATTTTGATTTGATTCTCAAGCTTACAGTAGGATATGTTAGGACTGATTTATAATATTTAAGAGCACATCTTGTGCTCTTTTGGGTAAAGTGAGCACTTCCTGACTCAAATTACATTGAGTCAAATTCATGATCACATGAAATTATAATTGTAAAATATTTATTTCATAAGCTCATCATATATTTATGCATATGAAATAATGTGTAAAACAAAAAAAAAAATGTCTTTATAAGAATGTATGAAGTAGATGACAGAATAGCCTTAAAATTTATGAAAAAGATGACAGAATAAAACATAACTGCTTCTATGCTGTAAAGAAATATTAAGAATTCTGCCTTCTTTCATACACCTTCAGCAATTCATATTGGACGCATATGAAGCTGACTCTTTTTCACAAGACTGGGCAAACAGTAGTTTGAAATTATTATGTTTACTTCACAAATACAGAACAGAGAACAGCCCAGAAGCTTTAGCTTTTACTGTTATAAATAGCAAACAAAAAAACAAACAAACAAAAAAAGTATCGTGGAATTTACTTACACATTAGTGGTAAAAATCCCATAGATCAAGTCCAATTCTGGCAGGAAGAAAGTGCTCTGTAGTTCATTATAGTAAAATGGAATTTCTCCAGGACGAGAGCAGTTCAGCCGAGCTTTCATGAAGGTAGTCCAGGTATCCTCCAGCACAAACTTGCCACCAATGTCATTTTTGCACACCCTAGCAGCCCGAGAGAAGACTGTTTTCCCACAGTCATGTTCCACTGCATTCTCTCGGAAGAAGAAGTAGGTGAAGTTCCCAATGTCATAAGATGACACAAAATTTGGTTCTGAAAATAATAGAATAAAAGATTATTTATTGTATCCCAGTAATATATGCACTCATATGGACATGAAAGTTGGCTTTCATGTCAAGCTGAAGATAACTTCAGGCACTACGTTTAGAAAAAACACACCTTATATTATCCTTATACCTTATATTATGGTGTATTCTTACTACATAACTGGTTCAATATTCCATGTTAAGCCTATTTGTGCTTTGCCACCATGCCACTCCAGATTACTGGAATAATGGATGGTTACTGAGTGTGTCTAAGAATGCACTCAGTCACTTTAATGAAAAGAAAATTAATTCTAAATTAGAGCATCTGATGGTAATGTAACCACATATCAGCCTTATCTCGTTTAAAATTTTTCTAAGTATTATGGTATTTTTTTTCTTTTAAGAAAAAGGATTAAAATGATTTAAAAAAATAATAGTCATACAGGAAAAAATCAGAGAAAATAAAATAAAAAAAATCTAGGAAACAACAGATGATAATATTTCTTGAAATAAAAGAAGGGAAACTGTACATACCGAAGACAATAAACACATGGCCCTTTTCCCATAAGGATTACTAAAACTGAGAAAAGTCCATGAGTTTAAGAGAGATTGACAACTTGATGAGTTGAATTCTTACAAGACAAGTTTGATACATGGGTTTGTGGAGAAGAACCCTCCTTGTGTAAGGAATCATTATAGAACACTGGTACCTCTTAAGAAACAAGTAAAATATGTTTTCATTCCCAAATTTTGAAGTGGAAGAACAAACCAAAACAAACCTGCTTGAATTACATCCATTGTCATGCAGCAATCCCAAAAGTTTAATAAGTGAACATTTGACAGTGTTATTGTATTGAAGGAAAAAAAAAAAGGCAAAAAAAAAAAAGCAAAAAAAAAAAAAAAGCTGATGCAATTGAATCTAAACATTTTGCAGGAACATCTCTAACCTGTCAAAACTTTTAAGGAGAACTTGAAGGGCAAGAAAGCCAGCATTTCCATGCAACAGTTCAAACCCTGTCAGACAACTCTTCTCCAAAGACAGCTCAGCCCACAGTTTACAGATCTTTTTGTGCTGCTTCCCTCTCTATCTGCTGTACTGATAGTCTCCAAGGCAGCTTTTCTGGCAGCAATGGTCATCACCTCCCTGGGATATTTGAAGCTGAGCAGATATTTGAAGCTCTCCCACTCCTCCCTATAACTTTTACTCGTTATCCTATTCAGCACTTCCTTGAGAGTCTGTTACACAACACATTTTCCCCAGACTCCAATCTGTACACTGCACCCAAACAGTTTTGAGGTGAACTTGTTGGTATCTTGAGCTCTCATAAGTTACACAGCACCAGTGTATTTATATCTTAAAAGCCAAAGGCAAAATAGTTTGACAGGACTTGTGATGGCAATAAATGTAAAATTGGATTGACAATATATGAAGAGCTACACTCCTAGTTACCTTTTTCCCTATTAGAACCTTGCCTCTTCATTCTACGTGTGTAAAATTTTCATTACCCTAAGATTTTGCTTTAAAGATTTCAACAACCTTTAAACTTCATTATTAGAGTTTATATTTGTGTAGAAATAATTATTAGTTGCTCATGAGCTCTCACTCTTTAACTATACACATGTAATATACTATTACACTTACACACACTAAACACTAAAAACAGAAAAAGCTGAAACAAAGGTCTTTTTAGTTTTCTTAATCTTTTTTCTCTAATAATATGGATTTGTTGAAGACTTAGAGTAGAATGGAATATAAGATCTAATTACAAGTATTAATGTTGAAGTAACAAAAATATGTTGTTAAAAATCACAAAATTGTATACTATCACACTCTAGACAGATTAGACAGTTTTGGCAGACATTAAATAGTGAATAAATATATAACCACAGATATTTTGCATGAAAGCTTTTGTTGTTGTTGTTTTAAAATAAACCCCAATCATGATGTTTCATTCATTCTCAAAACATATCACATTTTCAACTGTATTGAGCAAACTTGTATTTATTTAATTAAAGCATGCTAGGAACAAAATATTTTTAGGAATACCAGGAAAAAAAAAAAAAGAGATAAAAGAACCTACTCTCTCATCTGCCAACCTCAGTTTATATCCATACCACACCTTGCCATTGTTCCTCTTAATCCATAATGCATGTTACTTTCTTCCCTCACTCTGCACAATAACCTTTTAGATTGTTCTTATTCCCATGGAAGGAACTCCACGGGAGAAAAAGCATTCACTAGTTGCAGTGTAACTTGGGTTATTTGTCCACTATATTAATGTATTAAAGCAATATTCACTAACATTATATGTTAAAAAACAGTACAACCAAAATAGCAAGAAAAAGTAAAATTTTCCATCTGTGTTTGACTTTTTGTAGCCTGTAACCCTACTTGCTCTTTAAAATTTTCTGAAAAATATCTTGATTGATATAAAAAGATTCTATTTATTGGGCAAATGCTCAACATCAATTTTATCCACCTACAAAAACATCCTGTAGAACTCTTAAACATAGAGGTGGTGCCTTACAATCAGGCCTTACGATGATGCTTCTCAAGGGGAGACCACTGGCATAAAAAGGTCTCTGCATTAGAACAACAAGAACTCGCTGCTGGGCCAAAAACACTAATGGAAACTCTCGAAGTTAGAATAATGAATTATTGATGAACTGCCCATGAACTGTAGAAATAAACATAATATGAAATGCATTCAGAAATGTTTTTTAAGTTTCTTGAAAAATCCATGTCAATTTGTCATGAGACTATTTTAAAGTTGCACTGATAATCATAGTACATATATAAATAAAAACTAGTACTCACATTTCAAGGATTCAAAACTGAGAAACAGTCCATAATCTGCAAACACCTGTGCATATACTTTACTGATTATGAAATGATGAAAATGTGACGCTCTTGAAACTTGTGAAAACTGAATAATCTCAGAGCTACCTTGGAATTCGGTGGATATGGAGGGATTATCATGTCAGACTTTTTATTTCATTTTCTCTTTGTGAAAAGTGAACTGAATCACTTGAAAGCTTCAAAGGAAAAGGGAGATTCTTGTCTAGGAAAAAATAATTTATAGGTTTAAAGATATTCTGCTGTGAAATGTTATTTGTTGACATGGAGGACTTCTTACAAAGGCTTTCAATAGACAAGTTGAAATAACTTTTTTTTTTTCCTGCTGAATTTGCATGTAGTTCTGGAAGGGTAAATGCATTTTTTTTTTTGTGAATGAAAAGATTACTATAACAAGTGTAAGGATTCTGGTATGTGACAGGATACGGCTGTTATGGATCAACATGAGACTGTCAATCTGTAATAATGTCATGACTATTGTAAATGACAGTTTTTTACACACATATATATATATTCAGTTTATGGATGTGTCAGGTTTATTAAACTTTCACAAATCAAATGGAACCAATGGAATCAGGAAAGAAAGAAAATGAGTTTGTCAGCATGACATGACAAGGATCTCCAGTGTACTACATGGAGCAATGCTGCCACAGATACTCAAGTCCACATACTGAAGGCACTACAGTGCTAGTTAGTGCTGCCTCCAGGCAAACAGGGCTGTAGCATGCTACTTCTGAAGACTGCTAACTCAGCACAAAGTCTGGGAATGTCTATAGCTTCTTTCTTAAAGCTGCATGACTCTCTCCAGCAAGGACTTTTCCCCACAGACTCTTCTAAGTTGTTGTAAAAAGATGACTGAACCATACAAAGTTCAGATAGTGCTTCAATCAGAAATACCGTACTTGTTTTTCCAAAGACTGGAGACAAACCTATATATCCCAGGGAGCACGGTCTCTGCACTTAACAAAAAGGCATTTACTAAGAGGCAATTCTTCCCTTTAGATAATTTTCTCTTTCCACCCACGCTGGGAACTCAGAGACCAAGCCTATACTCACTGGTTTCACACTGATGCTTCCTGACAGTGCAGACTGCTCCTGTAGGGACTGGCTGCAGCTCTGCCACTCAACACACACTGACATTGCAGCCCAGAGAACAGCATCCTTGTAGCACTAAAGCAAGGATATGCTGCACACCTTGGGAGGCAGCACAACGACAGACTGGGAGACTCAAGAGTGTGCAGAGCTGGGGGACTCGGGAGGGCCAGAGGATATATATGCACAAACGTGTACGTACACACAAACATATATGCATAGAAAATGCATATATATTTGTCTGTTTGCCTTTGTACGGAGAAAATTTGTGTGGCCAAAGCTCAATTAGAGTTGAAGCTGGCCACTACTGTGGGGGACAATAAAAAGTTTTTGCTTTTTGTTTTTAAATATGTTAACAGCAAAATGAGGACCAGAGACAATATTGGTCCATTACTTGATGAGGATGGTCACCTCGCAAATGGGGACATAGACAAAGCAGAGACATTTAATGCCTCCTTCACCTTCATCTTCAACACTGATGATGGGCTCTGGGACCCCAGATGCCCTGACTTGGAGAACCATGACTGTGGAGAGAATGATAAACTCCCAGCCAACCCTGAACTTATGTGAGATTTGCTGCTCCACCTGGATGCATATAAGTCTATGAAGTCTGATGGGATTCATCCCAGGGTACTCAGAGAGCTGACTGATGTCATCACAAGACCTCCCTCAATTATTTTTCAACTGTCGTGAGAATCTGGAGTGGTTCCAGTTGACTGGAAGCTCACAAACGTCATTCCAATTTTAAAGAAGGGCAATAAAGAAGACCCTGGTAATTACAGGCCTGTCAGTCTCACTTTAGTGCCTGGTAAAATTATGGAGAAAATTATCCTGGGAGTTATTGAAAAATCCATGAAGGACAATGTGGTCATTGGTCATAGCCAACACAGGTTCACAAAGGGAAGGTCCTGCTTAACAAACTTAAATTCCTTTCATGAGAAAGTTATCCATCTATTTGACCAAGAGAAGCCAGTTGATGTAATCTTTTTGGATTTCAGTAAAGTTTTTGATACTGTTTCCCACTGTATACTTCTGGACAAAATGGATATAGCATACAGCTAGATAAAAACTTAATACCATGGGTGAACGACTGGTTGATGGTTTGGTCTCAAAGTATTATAGCAAATGGGGCTACATCAGGCTGCTGACCAGTCACTATTTGGGTTCCTCAGGGCTCCAGTTTAGGGCCAGCTCTCTTTCATGTTTTCATAAATAACTTGGATATAGGACTAGAAGGTGTTTTGAGTAAGTTTGTAGATGAAACTAAATTGGGAGGAGCTGTTGACTCCCTCAAGGGCAGAGAGGCCTTGCAGAGAGATCTTGACAAATTAGAGGGCTGGGCAATCACCAACCTCATGAAGTTTAACAAGAGCATGTGCCAATTCTGCACCTGGCACGTGGCAACCCTGACTATACATGCAGACTAGGGGATGAGAAGCTAGAGAGCAGCCTCCCAGAAAGAGATCTGGGGGTTCTGGCTGATAGCAAGATGAATATGAGTCAACAGTGTGCCGTGGCAGCCAAAAGGGCCAGCCATATCCTGGGGTGCATCAGGCACAGCACTGCTAGCTGGACAAGGGAAGAGGTGTGGCCTCACCTCAAGTACTGTGTGCAGTTTTGGGCACCACAGTATAAAAAGGGCATAAAACTATTTGAGAGTGTCCCAAGGAGACCTATGAAGAGGGGAAGGTGTATGAGGAGTGGCTGATATTACTTGGTTCGTTCAGTCTAGAGAAGAGGAGACTGAGGGTAGACCTCATGGCGGACAACAGCTTCCTCACAAGGAGGTGGGGAGGGGGGGGTGGGCAGGGGCAGAGGGGCAGGATCTGATCTCTTCTCTCTGGTGACCAGTAATAGGACCTGAGAAAATGGCATGAAGCTGTGATAGGGGAGGTTCAGGCTGGGTGTCAGGAAAAGGTTCTTCACAGAGGGGGTGTTCGGGCACAGGAGCAGGCTCCCCAGGAGTTCAAGAAGCACTTGGACAACACTCTTGGATGTATGGTTTGATTTTTGGATGGTCCTGTGTTGAGCCAGGAGTTGGACTTGATGATCCTTGTGGGTCCCTTCCAACTTGGAATATTCTATGATTCTATAATATTTTCAAAATCTTAGAAATCTTAACACTGGTCTAATGCTAAATGACATCCATTTGGACCTTGTTAGTTGACCTCACTAGATCAATGAATCACACCCTCATGCTGTTGGTCTCTTATATTCAGCAAAATACCTAATAGCATTAAATTCTAATAATATGTCTTTGTGGTTTATTTTCTTGTTTGTTTTGCCTCCCCCCGCCCCCGCCCCCGCCCCCCCCAACACACACAGTTCAACTTGCAGTTAGAAAAGCTCTCCAAAATGAAAGTGAAAATAATGGAAATAATGGAAAGAATTTAAGTTCCAAATGTGCTAGTTGACTTTTTTTTTTTTTTCCACCTTACTAACATAATTAATGAAGTACATTTCCTATTTGCATTCTGCAATCTCAGTATTTCTTTTTTAAGTATATTCATTCAGTGTAACACTCTGCAGCTGTTGGAAGAGTATAGATCTTACATTAGGCTGCCCCAGGCATTGCTTCTTGTTTAAGGACAAATCTTAATCCTACAGTAAAAATTTCCTGCAGTGTTAAACTCCTGCAAAGTAATATATAACCTGTAGTCATCATAGTTACCCTCATGAGCTGAAATGGAAAATGTTAAGTCCCAGAATAAAACTGGTGGAAATCATTGCTTATTAGTAGCTGTTTTTCATCTTTCATAATCATCAAGAACACGTGCTTAAAATACTTGTCTGTCATACCATAGTTGGCTACCAGTCTATTTGAACTATTATTTCTTCTGCAATGCCTCAACTCTCCATGTTTTTTTTTGTTTTGTTTTGTTTTTATACTCTTTTCCTTTTGTTTAATTGAAGGCTTTATGGGTATGGAAGAGCAAGGACTGCAAAATACAGTAAAATGAGTATAATGGATATTTTTTCCAATCTTCTTTTATATTGCTGATAGATTTTATAATACAATTCACTGTAATCATAAAAGTGGATGCACTTGTTAGACATCATATTTTACTGATGTACTCTAATAATTTCTGAAATGCCATTATTACTTTTCCAAAAAATAGTTTTCAAATACAATATTACAAAAAAAAATCTTTTATTATTTGTTATTTCAAATAAATCTGCTTCATTTTCAAGGTAAAGTGTTCCATATAGAGCATAATATTTTGTAATTTATTACATCATTAGCTGATGCAAATTTGCTGGTGACAAACTCAGTGACAGAAACTATTCTCTACTCTGATCTAGTACCTACTTAAGTCCTGGAGATTCCTATCTGAACTTCAGTGGATTTTTGGTCTCCTATATTCACTGGATAGGTGAATAGCAGGATATTAGGAAAATGAGGGGGATGGGGAGCACAAAGAGTGAGAATATAGATGACTGCCTTAATTCACTCAGAACCTCTAGAGGTTTGGTCTGTACGTATCTATCAACTGCAGAAGCTTGGATGCTTACTTAAAAATCCAAACATTTTTAAAGCCATTTCTTCTTTCTTTTTTTCCTCTCATCCAGTTTTGCAAAGGAGGAGCCAATCAAAGGGCTTTCTCTACAGATTTGGGCCTCTTTACTGTTTTCCTTTTTTCCTTAAGAAAATGGAAATTGGAGTTCACTTTAATAATCATCCCCGTCTCCATTCACTGTTAGACTCAATATGTCGGCTACTGAAATTCTACTTCTGCCTCCAATATTTCTGTCCTCCTCCTTTCTTTGGTGAATGCTGTTTTTTATGTGTTCTTGTTTCCCAAAGCTCATCCCTTTTTCTCTCTTTCCCTCACTGAGATGTTTTTCAGTTTTAATTTCTTCCATTCTCTATTGCTCACTGTGTACTATTTTCTGCAGCATTAATGAGGCTGATGCTTCTGCCACACAACCTCGCAGCAGGGCTGGGCACAGATGATCTGCTTGCAGGGATGCCTTTTTTTCTTCTTAGTATAGCCCCCTCCAACTGGCACCCAACACGAGTTGACATGATCAGCCTGGATATAAAAGAGCAGGCTCTGCCCTCTCTAGCCTCACAGTCTTTCAATAAGGAAAAGGTGGACCTTGCTGCTTCACCTCAGATAGACAAGAAGGAAAAATCACACCTTCATGGGAAGTGATGCCTGTCTCTACCGTTTTAGACAGGTGAGGAAGTGGCGTGAAGGTGCTTTGTGATAACAGTCTGGCCTAGGACAAAGGAGGTCAGCAGAGGTACCTCCATCTTGTGTCACCTTACCTCTTGTCTACTCTGTTATTGCCATTTAGGGGAAGATATACAGCTCTGAAAGGAAAAAACACAGAACAACTGCTCAATTTTTGCCTCTGGTAGCAGCTCCAGTAGAGAATCCTAAGGATGTCTTTCAAAATCACTAGGTATTTTCACACTATTTTAGGATACTGGCAAAAAGAATGATGAACAGAAAGGATCAGAATGAACTGTATGGGTAGCATAACCAAAGAAAAGTAATTATTAATCTTCTTGCAAAATAAACAACAACTGGTAGCATATGCTTTGACTATTTTCAGTCAGGCCTCATACCTGAAAACTGAAGAGTAAGCTGCACATCTGAAGAAACCAGTGGTTTTGAGTTATGTTATGTATTGCGTAATAAGTAAAGCTTGTTTCGGGAAATTACAAGGCTTTTCACTAAAAACAAACAAACAAAAAATGAGTAATTATACCCATTTCTATTAATGCTTAGAAGCAAAAGTGATAGGATTATTTTTGTTCTTAACTCATAATTTTTCTCCACATATCCTTCTAGCAACAAGAGTTATAATAGAAGTGAACAAACAAACAATAATCAGAATGGATTTAGAGCTGTATTAAACCCCTCTTATCAGCTATCTGTGAGAATTTTGTTTTTGTTATTACTTGTGAAAACTAAATTAAGAAGAATAAATTAAGACCAGATTAAGAAACTTTCTATTAAGCAAAATATTTAAAAAAAAATCTCAAAAGAACTATTTTCAGGGTATCTAATAACCAAGCAGTAAGAGGGAAAAGCGATAATATTATGTCTACCAGCAGAATAGAACAACCCAAACATTCCTATACTCTTCTCGGCCGGAAAGGTTTATAAACTGTGTAAGATTTTATTTTTTCTGTTTTGGGGTCACAAATGATATTAAATCACATTTTAATCATCTCTGGTCTGCCCACTGATGAAGTAACTAGGCATTTAGAACAAGTTTGTATTTACTTAATAGGTTCCAAGAGCATCTATCATTACATATCTAGGATAAAGAAAACTACTACAATGCATTTCAAGACAGTTAGAGACCCAAGCAGCCTGAATATTCAATTTCAAACCAAGGCATTTTGCAAAGAATGAAACCAATGTCCCAGTGTTTTGCCATGTGATAAAACAAAGGGATTGACTGGGATTTCAATTTTTTGTTTAATCTGTTTTGTCCTCTTATTGGCTAAACGAAGCCATTATAAAACAGACATTATAGACTAAACTAAACCTGCACAATGAGGCATCAAATCAAACATGATTTGAGGAGGTGAATTGAAAGGAGAAGTACCTTTACTAATTGTAAATGCTGGACTACAAAAACAAAAAATCTCCCAAGTCTAAGCAGTGGAGGCTTTTCCTTGTCAATCTGAACACATGCAGTTTGTGGACTTCAAGCATAACTATTCCATTTACCTCTATCCTCTAGACCAAATGATTATAAATTCTGCCTCTGCTGCACTCCATGGATCAACCCTAAAGCAAAGCCCAATTAGAAGCACAATGTAACAGTAAACTCTGGATATGATTTAAGCTCTTTTTTATGCTGAGAGTTTAAAGAGACTCAAACAGCATGTCAGCTGTATATCAAGCTGTTTGTTTTTTTTTCTTAATGAGAGATTTAATTTATTTACTTTCATTTAATAATGTCCTAAGCAGACTGCTAAGGCAGACCATTCTTTTTATGAAATACTACTAAGGTGATTTTAAAATGTTCTAGCAACATACTTCCCCTTACTGACCTGAGCAGCTGGCTGAAGCTCAAGGTCTTGCTGATTGCAATGGTCAGGAGAAGAAATCACTGAAAGAACTGTCTGCTTTAGATATAATGCTTGATGTGTGCTATTTGACCTCAAATCATTTCTCTCAAGCACGGAAGTACTTGAATACAGACTCGGAGAGAAAGAGAAATGAGAGTAGGTGGCAAAACAACACATCTTAAAGAGTAAGATACTGGTGAGCAGCCTTTCTACTTTCTTCAATGGTTTGACCATGTACATATACACATGTGAGTAACTCCAAGAACTGTTTTCTGCTGCTGTTGTTGTTTGCTTTTTTTTTTTTTTTTGCCTACATGTGGAAAAAGAAGACCAAAGTAGGAAAATATTAAAGGGAGAGGTGTGTTCTCTGTTCAAAAGTTCCAAGCTTACTGTCCTGCAGCCAGCTGGTCTGTTGGGATGGGAGTGTAATGTTTTGCAGCAGTTCTAACTGTTCTGGGTGATCAGGTTCATCTTGACTGAGAATAGTAACAGAGTTAAAGAGCACTAACAGGGCTGGTAAGAAAGGTGAGGATAACATGGGGTCTGTCTATTCACTATCAGCTAATAAATTCCTGGTGAGCAACATGATCTCTAGAACTGCTGGATTATGGTGAACTCTCAGGTCATAGCACCAAGATACTCTGGTTCTTCAATTATATCTCCTCATGGAGGTGAGCACAGTCTGCGTTATGATGATCATGGTCAAAAACCTGTACACTGCATAAGGCCAGCTGTACTTAGTGTTGTCAGGAAGACAGTAATAGGCTCTATGAGCAGAACATTAATTTGTTTTTGTAGAAAAGGAGGGAAGATCTGAGATAAAAATCTCTCTCTGAATATGGTCACCAGTTATAATAGACGTACGAGGAGCAGCTGAGGTCACTTGGCCTGTTCAGTCTGGAAAAGAGGAGGCTGAGGGGAGACCTCATCGCAGCCTACAGCTTCCTCATGAGGGGGAGTGGAGGGGCAGGTGCCGATCTGTTCTCCTTAGTCACCAGTGATAGGAACCACGGGAATGGTGTCAAGCTGAGGCAGGGGAGGTTTAGGCTAGACATCAGGAAGAGGTTCTTCACTGAGAGGGTTGTCACACACTGGAACAGTCTCCCCAGGAACGTAGTCACTGCACCAAGCCTGTCGGAGTTTAAGAAGCATTTGGACTCTGCATTTAGTCATGTGGTCTAATATTTTGGGTAGACCTGTGCGGTGCCAGGAGTTGGACTCAATGATCCTTGTGGGTCCCTTCCAACTTGGGATATTATATGATTCTATGATTCTATAATCAAGAGCTGAATAGGTTACTACTCTTAATTCTAGAAGACAGAAAATTCGGTAACTGCCTCCAGATGCTTCTTTCCTCTTGCACTGAAGAAGACAAGACCATTTACACTCTAAAATTTTTCTAGAACTTTTAGAAAGTGGGCAGATACCTGCAACATTTGGTTTTGTCTGCCATTAAAAATTGTCAGAACAGACAAAATTCACGTGAGTCAAATCTCAAATATTTTCAGCAAGTTGTCTAGTGAACAAACAGCTTATTTGCAGACCCTCTAAGACAGCTCCCACAATAACTATCTCCAGTCACCAACACAATCTCTGTGTTGACAGTGTTGCTATGCTATCCATCTACCCTTTTGGATCAGAGATCTTTGTACTCCATACACTGCAGTGTCACTGAACTTTAGTTTTTCCTTTCAGTTATACCCTCACAGTATATTGTTGTAACTGACTTTTACACATGGTCTGAATAATTCATATTTTTAAGCAAGCTACCCCAACTCCTTACCACCCCAGATAATTGAGTGTTGAGTGCATCAAGAAAATGATTGTACAGAAATGAAATTTCACTGACTTCTCCATGCCCTACTAAGGCTAAGCACCTTATCAGAATGATGCTCAGTAACATATCCTGAAAATAACTTCCAACTTCCAATTCAACTGATGTGGATTGCTTCCAGACTTATGAAGCCTCCAATAGAAGGCAGAACCTGATAATAAATATATGACTCTGGCTGAATAAGAAGGAATTGCGAGGCCAAGACAGGCCATCAACCTAAATTTGTCCTGTATGTGATATCTGTGGTTCCAGAAACTGAAATTTCAGCGTGGTACACAGGACCTTGCCCTAGCCACTTTTCCCTTCCCACATTGTGTTTCATGGTTCCTGTGATTGCATGCCTTCTGTCAATTAAGATTACAAACAAATTTTCTTCTATATTGAAGATTTGGAGCTTCCCATGTCAAGATCCTTTGCAGCAAGATACAGTGAATGTTGACAGCATAATCCCTAAAGGACAGCACAAAGGCCTGTCCCTTTGGCCTGACTGATGGCATTAAAAACCGCTAAGTGCACTATGAGAGAAGTGCACTAGCCGTCAAAAGCAACACTCTTTATTGCCTAGTCATAAAACATGAAAGCAAGATAATCAGCTGTGCTTTAAAATACTGCTATAACCCCAGAAACAGTTCGAAATGGTCCAATATGAAATGCATAGTAGCAAATCTAAGTGAGAAAAGAGATTGCACCTCTGAGGGAAACATGGATGTAACAGAAAAATGCAAATTGGAAATATTCACAGACACATGCTTACGCACACACACCCCTAAAATAAGGCTGAATTAGAATAACTGTCAGCTAATGCTGCTGAACACATATTATGAATCATAGAACGCTATTGACTAGGAAGCTTCCATTCCAGTTGATACAACTTCCTAACTTTTCTTGCAGGATTATCTATATTATTTTCTCACTGAAAGAAGCAAATACTTCACTTCAATCTAAGCACTGAATACCTAATACATTTCCTTGGCACGGAGGAGGCATATGAGCAGGCAAATTGACATAAAAACAGATGAATCCCCAACTTTTAGCTACCGCAGAAGACATTGCCTCTTCTCTTTACGCAGGGCACTCAGATGCTTCCAGCCTTTTATTGGATTTGCTTGAATTGGCTCCAATTACAAAACTCATCTTGTTCTTCCTCCCCATAGATAAAAAACACACATTCCTTACAACTTAATTCCAAACAGTTTTGAGGCAGAAGAATGAGTTCTAACAGAGAATGTATAGGTGCAGCTGAAGCTTTTAATAGACAAAATGTAAATAGAGACAATCTGATTAATTGGAGCAGTTTTGGTGGGGAGTGGTGGGAATTTTACTGTGCCCTTCAGCACAGAACATTCAGTTAAACTGAAAACTCAGTGTGAACAATGTTTTCACTTTGACAGGAGCACCCAGGTGTGGCACAGCAATTAGCTTCAATACCATGTCTGTGTGTACAAATGCTGCCTGAACAGGGATATCTATACAACGAGTTCATTTTTCCTCTCATACCTCTTTTACACTACTATAATTCTGTTATGTTTCATGCAGTTTGGTTTTGTTAATTAATATTCTAAAATCAGCTGACCTTCAGATAATGTAACAAATCTCTCCAAGCTACCTCTGATGGCTTCTTTGCATAGGGAAAATACACCAAGCAAAGATGCACAATTCAGCATTTGGTTTATATGAGGACTGAAATATCTAAAATAAAGTCTGTCGCTTGCAGCTGACGTAACGTTCTGAATCTGGAAGGGTTTATACATGCACTTAATTTTGAAGATGAATAATTCCATCATAACATGAAATGCACTGTGAGAGTTCAGACTGATGGTTACTTACATATCATGAGTTATGAAAATTAATTTTGTTTTCCCTACTGGGACAAACATGGGCAAATTATAAAGTACATGATTTTATATTTTATGCTAAACAATAATTTTCATTTTAAAAGGACTGCATCTATTTTTTGTAATACATGCATTAATTGGCAAGTGGCCCTGTTACATCTCAGGAATACCTGTCAGTTTACAACTTCTCCCAGCTGGAAATCCTCATAAGGTGTTTAACATCGATGATACAGAAGTCACTGATACTATATTATTTTTATGATATGTGTTGCAGACTAGTCCCTTTTCTTTTGCTATAATAAGCTTCAAAAATGTTAGTTTGCCACCTAAGCAGCTTGAAAACACAACTATTTCTGCTTGTCAAGGCTGGGACTTGCGAGAGAATGTGGGGAAATTCAGTCCACTCTAAACTGCTTATTTTCTGCCTTTGTTTTTTGAAGAACTCAACAAAAGAATACTAAAGACAAGCTACTGCTCTTGGCCAACTCAGTTTTGCTAAGTAAGCACACAAGAGATAAAGTACATCTCATCCCCATGCCTGCAAACACAGCTTGAATATTTAAGCACACATCTACAAACAACAGCTATATTAATTACATGCCATTATAACTGTATTAAATTCAAAATGTATTATGAAAAAATATATGTAAATTCAATGTATTATGAAAAATAATTTTAAAATTATAAAAACAGTAGTCTAAAAAAATTTCAAATTCTCTGAATGGAATTTCAGCAATGGAATTTCAACAACATGAATTGGGAGAACATGGGTTAAGAAGCAGTAAAGTCTCATGGTTCATCAGTACTCACCATTCAGCCACTTGGAGTTGTACTGGGCAGTGCGGAGAGGAGGAAGGGCCCCCAGACTGCGATAAATGGCAGGATCCCTTCCTGGAAAATCCATGGCCGTAGCAGCATATAATTCCCCACTGGAAGTGAGAAGAGCTGTGGAGTTGTGCTGGGGACTATAAGGACAACGAGCCATGCCACTGATTTGATCATGTATCTCTGTCAAGTTACTTAACTGTAAAATAGTGAGAAAAAGGGATTAAAATGACCTGAACTTTGTCATTTTGGCCAAGCTGCATCAATCTGAGCAAAATCATATCATAAACACCAATTATCATCTTTGGTATTCTACAACACTAATGAGCTGACCTGTACATCTATCTGAAACTGTCTCATAGAGGTTTTAATGTAATGTCTGATCTTGCTTCTGCACCTTTGGTGGGTAAAATATACAAGTTAATCATTAACCTAAAATGTCTGATATTAGAAACAACTCAAAAAGTAATTATCTATACACAGATTGTTACTATGAAAAATAGATCTGATTGCCAGAATCCACTAAGGTATTCATCACAGCAATTGGTCAGATAGTAAAAAATCCTACTGTTATGTAGGTGTGTTCTAGAAAAGAATCTCACAGGAAAATGAGATTTTTTTAAGAAACTGAGCTTTCTAGCTCTGTAGAAATACCTCTCTGATTCAACAGCCCTAATACTTTCATCCATGTAGCAAAGCGTGATGCTAATATGTTACTTGAAAATAAAGGTACAAAGGTTTTAAACATAATAAATGTGACAAGGAGTTTCTTATAGTTGTTCTGTGTATTTAAACACCTCTCCCCTTCTGAAATAAACAGTTCACTTAGTCCAAACAGTAACATTTTATTTTTTATTATATGACTATTATTGATCCTTTGACACACATAAATTGCATCTAAGGTTTTGTTTGTTTGTTTGTTTTCCAGAAATGGAATGATTTCTCAACAAAGAGTTCTCGCTCTCACCAGTCAAAAATCACTAGCACAGGTACTCATCTTCTCCATAACTCCACATGCACAGTAGGCAGCCAAACTAACATTTTATGTATCAGCTCTCCAACCCATATGCAAATAGTCTGGACACAACCACAGCATGCTCTGCCTATTAATCAGCTGTCTCAGAGCAGGGACTTAAGCTCGTCAGACAAAATCTTTAACTCATACCGTCCGATTGGTGCAAATAGGAGTGAATGCATTGGTTCCACAGGTAAAGAGATGGTTGCCTCCAACAAGAAGCACTCGAATATAGTTCTGGCATTCCTCCTGACATACAGAAAAGAAAGAATATATTCAATGCTTATGCACACCTGATGTGTTAACAATACTAACACATAAAAATTTCCTAATAACAACACAGGCATCCATCAATCTTTGTGAAAGGACCTTAATATTAGAACAATAAAGCTCTTCAGTATCAAAGACTATTTCTGAGTGTGCACTTCAAAAGTTTAATTAAACTATTAATGCACTGCTGTTTCAAGAAATCAGATGCTGTTTTTGAAGACAGATCAGACAAAGGGAGGAAGTCAGGATTAATAACAGCTTGCCAATAAGAAGAGTATGTTCAAACTAGTAAAAATAAAATCATTGAGATATCCAGACATGGATATATCCCTACTAGTTTCATAATTTATGCATGGTGTTTTTGTTTTGTTTTGTTTTTAATTATTATAAGCATCTACATTTCTGTCAATTTGAAGTTTCTTATGAAAACCTCCAAAATTTCATTATCTCAGTACACATACACTGACCCCTGAGGAATAATTTGACTTTTTTTTTTTTTTTAACCCTATGAGAATGTGTAGATGCTTTATAATTTATTTCTCTCATTTCAGAAGCTAGGAACCAACAGCAATGTCTAGCATTTATTCAGCCAGAGAGCTTTTTTCTGCAATACTAAAGATCTCCCAGAAATGTATATTAGAAAGACTCAAACATTCATCCTGCAGAACTGAAGGAGGAATCAAATAAAATGAAGAAAACCAACCATATGCCTGGAGGGGAAATAAATAAATAAATAAATAGATAGATAGATAAATAAATAAATAAATATCCAGGATCCTTCCATGTGAGTACTTGGCTATTCATTCACATGTAAAGCATTAAAAAACCTTGTGAAAATATAGCTATGAAATTCTAACATATTAAGGGAAATCATGCAAGTACATCCATGTAATGGTAACAGTGCAGAAGTCCCATTATCTGGTCCTATGGTTATATTAAGTATATTGCTTGTTTATCTTACAAATAGACTCTCATGTTGAAAGACAAATATAATTATGAATAAATTCATCAGGCACAAAATAAAGCAAGATGAAGCAAGATGGACAAAATACATTTAAGATTTCTAAATAATAATAATAATAAAACCAAAACAAAACATAAAACATCAGAAAACACATTCAAAACTAACCACATATCTTCAAAAAATGCACATACAAAAGAAACTGCATTAGTCTCTCATAAAAACTTAGCTTTTAGAACCTTCTCTTTGAGCCTTAAGTGTAATTGTCAAACATTTTAAAACTAAGAGAAGATTCACGCTGGGTAAAAATACAATGTCTTTACCTTGAATTTACCAAGACTGTCATCTTAATACTCTTTCAAACAAACAGAAGTTAAAATGCAACCATATAACAGAGTCTGGCAGTGCAACAAGCCTTTTAAAGTGCAATTATTTCACTTCTGCTTCTGGGCAGTTTCCTTGATGCATGTTGTTCTAACTACACACACATAAAAAAAAAAAAAAGCAGTTTTTTTTTGTCTTGTTTTGTTTTTGTTTTCATTTGTTTGGTTTGGTTTTTGAAAGAGAGAGAATGAAGGATGTTCAAGGAGTTTCATATAAATTAACACAGTACTTTATTCTTTGGGCTGTTTCCATCTTGCCCTTTGCTGCAATTTATGGAATCTAAGTGTAGGAAAAATAAGTGGGTTCTGACATTACAGCCCATCCAACCTCTCCTCTTCATATTCCAGAGCTCCCTGAAAAAGTGCCATTGACAAATTATTTGCATACTGATCACCCACTCTTTTTGTTCAAAAATAATGTAATTTTTTAAAACTCTGACATTCCTGAGATTCACAAGATTCTTTTCTTTAATGTTGCCAAGTCCTGTGCCAACTTCACAAGCATCCACAGTGCAACAGGGCAAATAAGATATCTCAGGGCAAACTTTTGTTGGGTACATAGTACAACAAAATCAGAGCTGAAAAAGTGGCTTATACAATTGGTTATTTTCTTCATACAACAAATCCAAAATAATACAAAACAAAATATTAGTCATGAATAAAACAATCACCACCCAAAAACATATTGAAAAGTGATTAAATTAAATTTAGTCAATTAAAATATTTAGAATCAGTTTTCTAGCTCTGCAGTAAAAACTTTCACTTTCAAATCTGAAAAAAAAAAAAAAAAGAGGTGTGTGTTATAGAAGCAGCATTTGTGACTTTAAAATCAAAGGAGTTCCCCTCCCATTTTCGAGGATGGTGGTAGCTTTCATGGCCATCTTTTATGTAGACTTATTCTACATTTCATCTTTACTTCTTTGCCCATGTTTCCTTACTGTCCCATAAAAATACCTTTTAAAGAAAAAGAAATTAATTGAGTAAGTACTGTCTACTTTTATATCAGTACACCTTAAAGAAAACAGAGCTATTTGAAACAATTTAGCAGCCAAGCAGGCTAGGTTACTACTTAATTTTAACACCTATTTGACAGTTTAAGGACAATCTGGCTACAGTTACTTAACTATTTCCAGCAATGTTTGTTGTATAGGCTAATATTTTAAATATATCCGTGCTTATATTTTTAATACTTTTATAGAAAATTCATATGCTAATACATGCAACCATTACAATCTTAAATAAGCAAGGGGTAAGATGCTTGACTACATTTTTTTTTAATCTCTTATTTTATTTTACTTTTTCCCTCGTGTATTTGTATTTTTTCCTTTATAACAGTTCTTACCACAAGTGCCAGTTGAAATGGCCAAATTTATTCTCTTAATCATGTGTGGCATTTTAGACTTCTAAATGCTAACACATGCTGGCCACAAGGACATTATTTTGTCTGGCTCACTCTTGAAGCCACTAGTTATTTTAAGCAACTGCTTACATTGGTAGATAAATGTACAAAGTCTCAGTAACAAACATCAGCCTTCAAAAGTCAAGTGCGCATTACACTGTCAGATGTGGCAGATGTCCCTGTATATTTTTCTCTCCAGCTCTTTTCCCTCATTGGCTCCTAAAGTATAAACCTCAGAACAACAACTACTGCTAACAGCTAGGGGCAAAAATTCCGTGCAGCTGCTTTCTCAATAACAACACCAAAGTTGCATTTAACTGACCATTATCTCAAAACAGCCAGAGTTGCTTCAGGGTTCAAAGCTGGCTTCTGATTTCAGGGCACTCCATCAGCAAACTGACTTTGAGCTTTTCCGCCTGAACTCACTGCCCCCACACTGGTCTGTGGTCAGAAGGGCTTCAAGAGAAACCAGGATCTGAGTGAATAACTTACCCACAGCCATCCTTGTAATCCTTACCATTCCTTTGCCATTGTCTGGGCTTGCCTTGTGTATTTTGTCTCCAGTCTTTCCTGTCCCCTCCCTACAGTCACACATATATCTGGCCTGAAATCTGAAGTCGCCCTGAGTATTTTTACAGAAATGAAATCCCCAGCAACTCCCCAGTTTAATCTGGATCTACTTATGCAACAACAAACAAGGAAGCAGCCTTTCTGGTAACAGCAACTGGAACCTTCCAGGGGGAGTTCCTCTGAAAAAGTACAATTCACTGTACCACTGAAATGAATTCCTCCAGGTCTGCTAATTCCCATTTTTTTCAAGTGAAGGCTGCCATGGTTTCACTAGGAAGAGGAGCATGCCACAGATCAGGTGCTTTCCTCATCTGCATGCATAAGTTCTCCCAATACAAAGAGTATGGGTCTTAAAAATAACCTGTGTCATGAACTTCTTTTAGTCTTGGGCATAAGTCAGCAAAAGACATATATCATCAGGTTATCCTTTCTCTGGCCTTAAACTTGATGAAAACTTGATGAAATTGTACTTCTCTTCTAGATTGTGAATGAAGAAAAAGGCTACAGATCCAAATGAAACACTAAATCTTTATCCAAATAGTAACAATACTAAGAAACAATCACAGCATCATAGAACAGTTTGGGTCAGAAGGGACCTTAGATAAGAACATCAAGTCCAACACTCCTGCCAGGAGCAGGGACACCTTATATTAAATCAAGTCGCCCAAAGCCCCATCCAACCTGGCTTTGAACATTGCCATTGATGGGGCATCCACAGCCTCTTTGAGCAACTCCTTTCAGTGCCTCACCACCCTTGTGGTTAAAAACAAACAACAACAACAACAAAAAATTACAACAACAAAAACCCTTTCTAATAATAATCTATAATCTATATCTAGCCTCTTCTTTGAGATCATTATTCTTTGTCCTATCATTACAGGCCTTGGTGAAAAGTTTTCCTTCATCTTTCCTATAAGCACCCCTTAAGTATTGAAATCTTAGAGGTCTTTATAAGAATAGAATATATACAATTGTACAGCGACAGCATAACTTTCAATCACTTCTACAAAAAGGTGTGATGAGCATGAATGAAAACATGTATGTATGTACTACACTAACAGCCATTCTTGAACACATTTCACAAGTGTTGAGTATTTCTCTGAGCAAAATTATTTAATAGCAACATATGCTTCTGCACTGTTGAAAGAAACATGGATATTAAACCACAAAGAGTACTGTCAACATAATAGTCAAAGTATACCACTATAGCCTCAAATTTACCATCATTTTCATCCATCATGTTAGATTACAGTCACTGCACTATGACTTTCAGATGAGCTGAATGTTATTCTCACAGTTTTAAATTTCAAAAATAACTGTAAAACAGAGGCATAAACTTTTAGTTATACATTGCATTCCTACCATGATATTTTCTTCTCTGTACACACCTCAGTCAATGCCAAATAACAATATTCTATTGTCACCTGAGCAGGCTCTTTAACTTCAGATTGTGTCACCTGAAAGCTAAGGGTGAAGGCTTGAAGGGTATATTACATGACGGACTACAAACATTCTAGGTAGAAATAACAATTTACAAAATGAAACATTTGTCTAAAATATGAGGTCCACAAAGTTCTTTTCTCTCTGCAGGTCAACAAGTAAGCATCTAGTAAGCATTCTGATCTATAATCTATTTCTGCCATTAAAGCCTTCACACAAGTCAGTAATTTTAAAGTAAAATATTGCCCATTCCTTTTCTCTAGCTATTAATACCTTCTATACACAGCTAGTAAATTCTGCATGTTAATGTCTAGTTATCAGTAACTCTTAAATACATGTTTCTCACACTGGGATGGGAAGAAAGGGAAAGGAGAAGAATAAAAAAGGCAATGCCATCCTAATTCCTTTTCTCAGTGCTGTAAAATCATATCTACAGTGAAAAATGTCCCTCCATAAAGACAATAATCTT
Source organism: Cygnus atratus (assembly GCF_013377495.2). NCBI lineage: Eukaryota > Metazoa > Chordata > Aves > Anseriformes > Anatidae > Cygnus > Cygnus atratus. The sequence continues at coordinate 85,041,150 of NC_066363.1, read as the reverse complement.
CCGTGCTTTACAGTGCATATTTTTCTTTTTTTTTTTTCCTTCTTTTTATTTATTTAGTTAGTTAGTTAGTTATTTTCCCCAGCTAATTCAGTCTTTTTCTCTCCTCACAGTATAACATGGACATGATTCTGTAATGAGATCATTCTTCTTCTTCAATCTCAGATGGGAACAGATAGGCCATGGCCACACTGCAACATTATTTTCCAGCACTTAGTAAGAAAAGCTGAAAATGAACTGCTTTGCGTGATGGGAGATGTTAAAGGTCAGTGATTATATGTATATAACTGTGCAGACAATGCAGAAGAGACCTGTCCTTTACTAGAAGGCATGAACATTTGGAATACATTTTTCAAGCTTGGTAAGGTTTTATGTTCTATTGTTTCTTTCTTTCTTTTGTCTTTTGAGTTTTGCTCATCAGCAAGGTATGCCAACATGTTTTACTGAATGTGAATCCTGAAACCAAGTGTGTTCACTTGTAGTTATTGTGCAATGTATTTCTGTGTTTCTCCTTTACATTTTAACTCAATTAACTTTAACCATTAAACAGCATAATAATTATAGACATATATTGCATGCATTTCTAGTTGATTTTATACTTAATTTCATAACTACTTTCAACTCAGGACAGCCACTAAAGAACATGGCTTTAGTACAGGTTCCATCCTAGGACTGCATTTAACCGTTCTGAATAAAAGAAATGGTAGTTGGCCAGATGAGAAACTGGTTCTGAATACTAAAAATAACATCAAGGCCCATGTCCATAAGTTTAGTGAATGACATACTATTTTCTTCACAGCATCATTACGTATGAAATATAAATGTTCCAAAAACTGCATCTAATACACAGGAAAACAAATTGACGATTTTACAAAGAAATTACACAGTTATATGGGATTTACAGCTTTGAAAATGAAGTGAGAATACAGTCCATTACACATGACATGTTGTAGAGTCCAAACAGTAAATTATTAGAAACTCAATTCCTTGATCTCTTCACAACATCATCACATGACTGTTCCTCCCACCCCACACCTCCCTATATTGTTTTTTTATTCCTTTGCACATACATCAGTGTCATACTGTTTTACTACAACTTTATTCAGAAAAGAATGGGAGATAGCACAACTGCATAAGGTAGAGATTTATACACTGAATTATAGCTGCTATTAAAAATTTTGTAAAAGCATAACTGTCTCATGCTTACCTTTGATTTGCCTTTACTGTAACAGGCTCTTTTAGTAGCTTCATCACATTGCCATTCCACTGCCTGTAACCAACAGAAATTAATTAGAAATGCAGGGAACACAGAGATGTAAAACTCAGCCATGTAAGCCCATGCTTGAGACACGTGCTTCAGGCATGCTGATGATTAACTGGGGATGGTTCTATCCATAATCACCTTACAAGCTTTTTCTCCTTAGAAATGTAGTTTTGCTGTTCATGGGCTTTCAGTGTCTTAATCCAAAGTGAAACTGGCCATCCCCATGAATCACTGTACCTACAGCTTCAGCAGAATGAACCCCAATCGCATTTCACACTAACTAGCTGCTTTTGTATCAGCCTCACTAAGCTACGCAGCTAAGAACATGGGGAAAGGACAACCTTTTCTCCCCAGCAGAGCCGGGCCACATCACACCTGGGGTCAGCTCTGCTGAGAGACCTTGTGTGTTGGGAAAGGCTGCACTCCTGCTGCTTTTGCAGAATTTCTCTCAAGTGTGAAATGGAGATTTTAGTTGCTCAAGATGTGACTGCAGCAGTAATCAGAAGAGCTAAAACATCAATTGAAGGAAAGGAGCAACAAGCAGACACATACAAGACAAGAGTGAAATGGAGCACTGCAAAGCAGAAGCAATTTATCCTCATTTTTGAACTGTCTCTCTGCTTCAACAGATTTATGCCGGGACTGGAAGTCTAGTCTGCATCACTACAGTTTCACTGCCTGAGTTAATTCCAATTATTTCCATATTTACCATTCAACAGCTATGACTTAACAAACTGTATTGTTCAGTGGAGCAGGTCCTATGCTTGGTGTTTATGTGCCAATACGTGCACATATTTGAATGCCTGTGTGTGCTGTGTAGTTAGAGTGCATTTTAAATCACCCTGCTTGCTTTCACATCAACAGTGCACATCCACTTGTTCTTTATAGAAATGTCACAAAGCATTTTAAATTTTACCAGGAAGAACTGAGATTACTAAACTAACCACTGCTGCTTAATTATTGAAATCACAGCTTTTTAAGTTTTGTTTACCAGGAAATAATGAGAGAATTCATTCAGATTTAATATAAGCAATCTTTTGTACCTGTCTTTCAATGGAGACTATATTAATAGCAGAATCTATAATTAATAAAAATAACAGGATGAAAGCCTGTTTAAACAAAGGGGAAAAATGCCTTCAGAGCATACTATGTAGTACTCTGATTTGCTTTTCAACTAGCCCAAGAATGAGCTTTTCATTTCAGGAAATAAAGACATATAAAACAAACATCATTGCTTTTCTTCCTCCAGCTCAAGCCTTTCCATTTAAAACATTTTCTTTTGCAGATAAATGACCACAGCGTGTTGGGGATTATATTGAAAACTTCTGGAAAAGTCAACTTGCAAATGACCATAGCATCTATAACAAAATGTATCTTACCCTATATTAGATAAAAAAAGCAGCAATGACTCAACATTTTTGATTCTGTAATGCAAAATTCATCTCTATAATGGTGACAACACTACAAATGACTGCTCTTGGATAAGCAGTGTAGGTTCCTTATCAATTCATTAGGATACACTGAACCTTTATCTTATATAGCTATAGATACAAGTACCTTATATTGAATATATTATCTTTAAACAACACAAAGTTGAAATGCCTGAAGAAATGCCAAAGTTACTAGTAGGAGGTCAGGATAGAAAGACTTCTTGGAATATGGGTACTGAAAAGTATGGTTAGAAGGAAAGTTCTTGCCAAAACTGAACTGAGAAGAATATGCTGAGCATGAACAGCAGGAAGAAAGAAGACAGAAAGACTGGAATCAAGATAAAATGTTTATCAATAAATCAATTTTCAGTGACAAAATATCCAGCTTTCAATTGGCTCTAAGTCCACGGTAAAAGAGTCATTTGAAAGAGAAAGATGTAAAATGCAAAAATTATGCAATGTCATAAATCAAACAAATTAAGTACATTTCTCAGGCACTGAAATGTTTCGGAAAAGACAAACAACAGGCTTTGGGGATAAGAAATTCAGAAGCCAGAAGTGACAGTTCTTCAAGTTTTCCATGAAATCTCAGAAAAGTATACAGTGCACTTCCACAAGCAGGTCACAAAACCACTAATGCAATTATTAGCATAACTGAAAGAAAACTTTAATCCCTTTCTTCTGCATCCATGAAATGCATAGATTCAAATAAGGATACTAAATATTAAAACACTGTGCTATATATTAGAGTACAATAGTTGAGAGCAAATACAAGAACCCAGATAGAACTATTGTATTCCATTGTAAACTATTTTAACTATGCAGAAATACATACACTTTCTAACTTTCTGGGAAAACCCTCTTCAGGACAACATATGCCAAAAAAATAATACTGTCTGGATAATAAGTACATACAGACAAACTAGTGACAAAGTTAAGTGCCATCTCTGAAATCAAATATACTTTATAGCCCTATAGCACTGGATTCCACTGCTGGAGGAGACAATAATAGAGCAGGCTGCAAATGAAGTTTATTACAAAGGCATCTGAAGAGAGCTGGGTAGATCAGACTCTTATATTTTGGTCCCCAAGGGTCATACATATTTCAGTAATAAATGCATATGCTCTGTTACTGATTAAATGAAAAGACCAGATATAAACTAACATTTATATATACAGAGATTTTTTTTCCTTTTAATCTCCAGGAAATTTGAGGGCCTTTCTCACAAAATGGAAATTCAGTTATTCAACAAAGCCTACTAGTAATACACAGGAGGAAGACAGGTGGAAACTCATCAAGTTAAATGTCATTTCAATGTGGAAAAAAGCAACAGGAGAAAAATGTGTCCTGAATCTTTAACACATACAGACAAAACAAAATGTCCCAACAGAATAATAACAATGTGATTTTTGTTACTAGCAGATAAAGAGTTTAAAGTTTAAATTCTGAAAGAGTAGTCTGACACATACAGATTATTTTATTTTAGAGAACAAGAGCAAAAACAGGTTAACTTAGAAAAGTTACTATTATTCATTGCTTGCCTTAAACTGACATATTCCCCTGCTTTGCACCATTTACCAATATATCCGGCAAAGTTTAGCTAAGCAGTGTAGAGAATAAAATATGAATACCACGTTGGATATTTTATCCCTTTCAAGGCCAGCACACCTAAAGTTTATCCTGTTAGGATCTGTTCTTTCCTACATGTCTTAAAAAAGCAGCTCCAATTTTCATATGACGAGACAACCTCCAGTGCTCCACGTACTGTTTTTAATTAATATTGTAATTCTACTTAAGCTGGCAACAAAATGCACTGAACCGAATTATAGAAACTCGTGTTTTTCTTTTCTCTGGGGAAGGAAGGAACAAGAATTTGAGTGTTATTGGTGGAGAAAATAAGTATGGTAGTACATCAGCTACTGGTACTGTCTTCACAAAGAACATACCTGTATAGGGTAAGGAGTCGCATATAAGGTAGCACATCATTCTGTCTTTGATAGCAACCTGATTCTAGTACAGCTGCATGCCTCATAAATCCTGCTATAAATACACTCTTTCAAGCACCTCTATAAATGTAATGTCTTGGTTTAGTTTGTTTCTAATTTCCTAATCTTCTACATAGCTACAATCTAGCAGATATAAATAAACCTTAATTATTTGACAGTCACTGGTAGAACTGTAGAAAAAGTTTGCAGTGAGATTTTTACCCCTGCAAAACTCAATTTGTGTGACCAACCCTAAAGACTGAACTTGGCACAGTGTAGTCAGATAAGAAAGTCACAGTTCAATTTTGAACAGATTGTTTTCTTCATTCAAAAACAAAAACAAAAACAAAATAAAAAACAAAGCTCTGTATAGACCTGACGTAAGATCAGACTGAATAGAAACATGGCTTTGGTGCACACTTAAACTCTAAGTTTGAACACAAGTGTCAAGCTGATGGCAGACATCTTCCTGTACAAGCTCTACTGTAAATAACTGTATCAGTGTTTTCAGACATTCTATCATCGATGTTCAGAAAGCACTTTGAAAACTTTAGGTGAATTTGTTCCTGGCATTTCAAAGGGCAATGAGAAGGGAGAAATTCCAGCCAGAAAACAAATTCCAATTCAAGCTATATAATGGAACAATTATCTTCAAAAATAAAGAAAGATATACATCTAACACCTACCAATGTTAAGTTAAAAGTTACAAAATAAAAAATAACCGTAGTCTTTGGAACAACAAATGTACTTCAAAAACTTCTCTGTTTGGGTGCATGATAGAGTTTCACTTAAAAGTCAAACAACTGTATCTTCAACGAGCAAACTAAATAAATGCAAAGAGGTTAGCTCCAAGGGAAATCAAATAAAAATCCCCAATATAAACTGATTTGTTTAAATGCCTTAGAAGAACACTGAAATAGAAGGAAAATAAGAAAACAGTGAATAAGTGTCCCTCCCAGTTAAGAACTAACTCTCAAGGGCTTTTCTTCATTTCCAACATGCAGCAACATAGTAAGTCCTCTGGCAAGACATTAAGATATCTCTTCCAACCTAAATTATTCCATAATTTTCCAGAAAATAAAAACACAAAATGAAAGAAAAAAAAATCAAAACCATAAGTAAATAACTCTATTATAGCCATTTTCCGCAACTCTAATTTTAACTAGTAAACACAGACAGGAAATTTGCCAAGTATGAACACAATCAAAGCAAGGATTGGTCAATTAGAGTATATTAGGTGAGATATGCATTAGTTCCATTTACAGGTCAACAAAACCCACATGGCTTTCACCTATATTAGTAGAAGATGCACACATAACAGTATACAATCAGATCTCCTGGAATAACTATATTCCTATAGCTTCATAGATACAATACATACATGTAGGCAGGTATACATACATATATATATATATAAATGAACTTCTTTGCAGTGTAGAAACAGAATGTACAATATTTCATAGTGAAAGAAGTTAATTAGTCAAGGACCAAAAAAAAAAAAGGAACAGAACAGTATTCCAGACAGATGGTCCAACACTTCTTAGGCAGATGGCTCTGCTAATTAGATACTGGCAAAAATAACATTAAAGAAGATGGTTTAATTACGCGATGCCAAAAATTAAGAACTACATGAGATTTCGTTTTTGCTTTTTCACTGTTTGCTTTCATCTCTTATATCATGTATTTAAACAATACTTCGGGGAGTTGGGGTATAATGGCAATAATCATAACAATAGATGTCAACAAACGTGAGTAATATTGCCTTATTGTTTGCATCAGTCCATCAATGGAATGGCTTCAAGAAGTTGTTACTTGTTTGGCGAGGGTGACTCACAGCCTGCAAAACCATGTCTCAACAAACATGTATACTCAAGTCCAAAAGCTGAGTTTAAAGAGGCCATAAAGGAAGTGTCAGAATAGTAAATGTAGAGAGAGAATGTAACCAGAGAAGTATACCAGCAAGACATTAGCAGCAAATTAGCAGCCAGAGTTAGCAGTAGTTTTGATGGTTACCAGAAATTTTAGGGCATCCTTTGGTATAATGACATCCCTGCTTCCAGCAAATATGTGGAGCCACTTAAGAAAAATTTATACCTCTCCACACTTCTGAGGAACCATTTTCCTTGTTTCCCACAGAGCCATGACTTCTTGCCCTTGCAGCCATTAATGCTGAAGCTGTCTGTCTTGCCAACAGGCTCCTGATAAACAGTCAACTTCAGAAAGTGACAGTCCTCTGTGGAAATGCTAGACAAAAATATTAAAAAGGGACTTCCCTTTAACATAGCTTTCTCTTTTGGCTCATCAAAAAAAGAAAAACTGGTTTCTGGGGTCTAAAGGCATCCTGGTTTGGCTCTCATTATGAAATGACAGGCCAGCAGCTCATTCAAGAAGTTCAACACTGTATGGACAACTTTAATAATTGATTACATTCATTGTGGTAACTTGCCACCAATTACCACATGCTACAGTCAGTTCTCCTGGAAATAACATTATGTGTTTTGATTTGTTCAGAACCAGCTTTTACTGTTCATCCACAGTTAGAAAATTATATCCTCAGTTTCTTAAAAGGTGAGCAGTATGAAATATGTGGAAATAAACACCAAATTATACTTGAATTTTCCAGGGTTTGATATTTAATAAAAACTGAGATCCCATTATAGATACATAATTTCATACTTAAATCACATAATACATGAAGCTTTATTTGGCTTCAGGACAACGCTGATGCCAACTGAATTTTCTTTCAAATATACTGGTCTGAAGTATATAAAAAAGTGAGATGAAAAGTATATATCCCAGCCAAAGTTTTATTTAGCTTATTTTGTTGACTATGAAAAAAAAAATAGTTGTTGAAAATTTTGTCAGAACTGATATTAGAAGAGAAAAAAAAAAGCATATTGAAAAATAATTGTTATTTTCAGACTTTCAGAGACTCTCAGTGGTTATCTACACTGTTAACTTTAATGACACTAGACTCTGCCCAATATTGAACTTTTACAAAATGTCACCCAACCATCCACCTGTGCATTCCCCCTTTGTGTTCTGCAAAGATTTCTAAATGTCACAAAACATTAATTTGGTTTACACTTAACAGAGATGGGTTTATGGAGGAAAATACAGTTCTAAACCTGAAGTCAGCAACTCAGAACTTAATTGTATTGAGAAGCTGGGGTCTTAGTCCTGCTACCAGAGTTATTCAAAAAAGTGTTGCACTATGACTTTCAAAGTTTTAAATGTTCCAATCTGGCATTTTGAGGCTTTTAGAATTTTATGGACATTTAAAAATTCAATGTGGGACTGTGCTGAAGGGGTAAAACAACCAAATGTTCTCGCATTCCCAAACTTGGCAGCCATTCAGCAGGTAGGAATGAGATTTCATAACATATTTTTAATGCACAATTTGAAATTATACTAGATATAGTAAATTTAATGTATTGAGTAAATTATATGTGAATCCTTTAAGATTAACATCTGTGTTAGCACATTGACTTTTAAAGCATTCCCTGCTTTTTGGCAAATAACATTGATTTTAGGAGGCTCCAAGACCTTTTGAAAGCTATTTTTATTATTTTACAAGTAGTGTTGTAAACTTTTAGGTGCTGATCAGAAATGTCAGGATTCTCTGTATTTCATTAAAAAGAAAGATATTGTAACGCAACTCCCCCCCCCCCCCCCCCCCCCCCAAAAAAAAAAAATCCCCTAGGTGAAATAAGTGGAAAAAAGAGTCCCCTGACACAGGAATTTCAGAAAATTAAGACTACAGTTCTGACCTTGAATATAGGAAAACAGTTTATTTTCCTGTGCACCTGCTCATCATTGCAAATGAGCAGGTGCATCAAAAATGGGAAAGGAGGCAGCGGCACTGGAAGGTGTGCCATCTTGCCCCATATTAATGTGCTGTTCAAGACAGCCACACCAGTGTGGGATTAAGGACCTAGGCCAGCAGTCAGCCCCCCTCACCTTTGAACCTCAGACTGTCAAGGAACTTATGATGCTTCAGAAGGCTCTGTGCAAGCTAAAAACTTTCCTGAAATAATTTCTCAGAAAGGCACACTACATACTATATCTGGTCCCTGAGATGTCAGACAGCTGGATTATAGCTTCCAGATATGAGTTTTACAAAAGCAAACAGATGAACATGAGATATATGGTGGAGGATTAAATTTATAACACCTTCTCAGTGATATTTGTTGAATTAGCTGAACATCATACTGCATAATTGAGACTACAAAAAAAATTGTATTTTTATATTTAGATAATTTTGTTCACCATGTTTTATTACAAAGAGAATAAAAATTCTATTACATTTTTTGTCTCATTTATTTATTCAGATAGTTTTGCCATTAGGCTTTATTGATGTCGGGCTTTAATATGTTAATACCCATTTATAGTTCCATTACACAGAACTTGCAATACCTTATTTACAATAATAATAATTCTTTGAAAAGTTAGCCTAAAAGTGTCATCTTACAAAACAGTGAAGAGACAAACATTGCTGAAGTAAATTTAAAAATGAATGTATGTCCATTCAATATGCAACCAAATAGGGGTACAAAGATTTTAGGCAGATAAAAACAGAGAGAAAGCTGAATGCTGAGAAACAGTAAAAGAAATGTTAGAGCCACCAGTTTGCACAGCTTGCGCAGTGAAAAGTCAGGAAAGAAATATGTGGTTCAATAGCAAAGAGACACAAACATGAGATTTTCTACATCCTTCTGGTTAAATCAATAGACCAGAAAGGTGATTTTGGAATATCAAGATTGATTTTCCTTCTTTCCCTTTAAGAACAATACATAGACATATAAGACACTTAGAAAATGGATGGGGCAAAATGGAACACAACAAGAAAAACACCACCAAATTTCCAGAGTTGGCAACAGTGTTGATGACAACACAACTGACAGTTCAGTCAGAAAAGAAGAAACTTTTTTCTTTTTTTATTATTTTCAAAGTAGTTAGAATTAATTTGACAAACACTAGAAATATCTGAGACAGACTGAATCACAAGAATATGGGGAAGAATAAGAAGAATAGGAACGTAATTGAGAGTCACAACAGAAAATGTTGTGAGCTGTGAAGAAAGACACACACACACACAAAGAAGATCAGAACGAGGAAAATTCTCATTAATAACAAAGAACAGAAGATGCTAATAAGCATTGTAATAACACCAGGATGTAATAACATCAGGAAAGATTGAACCTACAGCTACTTGGAAACTCACTGAAATGTAGCTGTATTATTGAATTATACAGAAAGCAGGGGTGAAGAAGAAAAAATTAAGGAGCACCAGGACTAAGACAAGTTTCTACTCAGAATATGAAAGGTCTTCAAGAAAACTTCATGTACTCCAATCGCAGTAGAAAGAGCAGAGGGAACAAGGAGGACAGCAATACAACTTTAAACCACAATTTCATCATGAAGATTTGGAATAATGGTGAAGCTATGAAAAAGGCTGAATAAAGTTCATTTTTCTCCTTTTTTTGACGTAAGGGAATGGTATAAAATAATATACCACTGCACAGGGCAGAGGGCTTTTCACCTCCAGGTTTTGTGTTAAACATCATTCAAACTATTAGTGAAGCTCAGTGACATCTGGTAACCTGGTATCAGCTATGGGAAATGAGTAGGTTATTTTTATCCATATTTCTAAAAGACAAGCCTCAAGATCAAAACAACAAATGACCATTTTTGCAGAGGCAACGGAACAGCTGTTTAGAGAAAAAGATATAGCTGTCAAAGATAAAGGTATTTACCTCATTCCACATGCACAAGAAACCTCAGAAAAGAATGTACTCATTGAAACAATCTGTGAAGAAGCTGTGCTCTACCCTTAGACTCAGCCTAAGGATCCCAACCAACAGGCTGCAAAGATGAAGGGGGATGAATCACTTTTGCACTTGCATCTAGAGTGTATGTCACAGGCAAAACGATGTCGAGTTGGGGAATTTTATGTGACTTATTATAGTGCCAACCATCACAAACTTCAGTCCATCAAAATTCCTCTGGTGAGGAAGATAAGTCATTTAGTATGCTTTCAGTTTCCTCAGTAGATGATTTCCATAATTGATTTCTTAAACGCCAAGAGTAAATAATAATAATAATAATTACCTTCTAGTAGTGTTTAAAAAAATGGGCAATTCATATTTCATACTGAAATCATATTTTCATAGATTTAATAAATGATTAACAGTTGTTTTAAAACCTGAGAAATTTGTTACAAATGGTCATGAGCTCATCTGTAGAAAACACTACAGACAGACTTGTACATAACCTATTATATGACAGACTGAGTAATTATTTATAACAATAGATTGATTGCATATTAAGTAGTCAATTAATCATTAAGTAGACTGCTCTAAAATATTTATGCATTGAAACTTCGGAAATAAACTATAGCTATTCAGTGAATGCCCTTGTTCAATTATTATTTGCTGTGCACCCAAACCCACTTTACAACAGGTGAACATCTGAAGATTTCTCCAAGAGCTTTCATTCTAAAATCAAATTGGAGGAGGAGAAAAATAATCAAAATCTGTGTGATGCATTGTCTAGCGCACAGGCAAATTCATATTTGTTATTACTGCATGATCTATTAGCATTACAGGACCATGAACAAAGCACGATAAAATAGTTCATTAAAAATGAATGCCTAGCTAAACGTATCAGATTCTCCAGGAAAAGTTTTATTGAAGAGCTCATTATTCTATGGTGAAAATAATCTGGCAAGAGTTTCTAACTCCGTTCTTTCTTTGCAGTTTTTTCAAGTGGAAAACAAACAAATATTTGTAAAGCAAAGCCATCGCACATCCCCAGAGATCCATGACTGCACTTCTGAATAAAACAGTTGCCTTTGCTGGTGCTTTTCTATAAGCTATACAGGAGAAAGTTGCCACTGGAGAACTCATTGTGCAAGCCAAAAACACTGGTACCACAGACAGCACAGAACCTCAAAGAGCAACCCCCACGTCTATGAAATAAAGTGGAAGGGTGTCAGATCCTTAAAACTGGTGACAGAAAGCTCAAGTCTCAGTATACATCAGGAAAGTCAGTGAAGGAGTCCTTAACTGTCAAGAAAAATGTCTCCTGTTTCAGTGACACACACAAATTTTAGTAACAATCTCATACAGGGAGCCTAATTGAAGAAATTTATTTCAGAACTAGCTGTGTGATGTCTCCTTCCTCCTCCTCCTGTAGCCTCTTTTCCACTTTTATTGGTTTAGAAACCTCCGATCGCTACAGTGCCAGAACAATATTGTACTTTTGTATTTTTCACCAAGAAGCTGAAAGCTCAGTGGAGATAACTATAAAAGCATGATAAATAAAGCTCATTCAATAGGATACCCGCTGCAACTGTTAATAAGGCACTTCTATGCAGCTACAGGGTTCTCATTTCTTTTTACAGATGCCATTAGCCTTCCCCCACCAAATTATACCTTATTAGCAATTTGTCTCCTGATGGGTACGTTGTAACTCTTAGCTTTCTAACACTTGTGTATATTGGATAGCAGTTTAACATGATAAAAAGAAAGTAACAAAAACTCCTTCTTATTACTATGAATTATTTCTTAAAAATTCTCCCTTGCTTATCCTGCTGAAGTGAGTCCTTTGAAGTCAGTGTTCCAAATCCCAGAGCTTTTACTATAGCAAGCTAAACACTCTGAAATCAAAGGGAGTTTTGTCTAAGAACAGAAGAGAGGCTAGAAATTGTAAACATACTCTAAATTCACTAAAGAAAAGACACAGCTTCTGTACAGCGGCTTATAATAGCAACCCCCTTTAGTATATGCCTGGAGTACTGAAGAACTTTAAATTTAGATCAGAATCCACTCATTCATAGAACCTAATATCCTGTGAACAGCAAAATGGATTTGAAACACAGATCAGCCTACACTGTGTGCACCTCTGCAAAACTGCAGAGAGAAAAAACTCCAACAACTCAAAATAAATTTGCTATTTCAATTCAGGTGTATATCAAAATAAAATATCAGTGTTTTTGAGGGGAAAAAAATAAAAGGATAATATTTATCTCTGTTATTAAAAAAAAAAAAAATAAAGACTTTCCAGAAAAAAAAAAAAAACTGGGTTTGTATCTACCTTGAAGTGCAGGGAGGAAAACACATTATTTTAAAACAATTTAAAGGTATATACATTTACTTAGCATTTCTCTGCTATATTCACTCTGATGGACACCTAAGGAGCTCTATTTTTTAACAGAAGCCAACTTGAAACTTAGTTATTTAAAAAATAAGACTTATACTTTTGAAAGACATTGTGAAATTTTAACCATAATATTCTGAATAGTCTGCTTGTCTCCTGGCAGAGGAGTTGTTTTTTTGTTTTGTTTTGTTTTTCTTTCAGTGCAGCCTATTGAAATTTACTCAGTTCTTTTACCAAAATTCAAGGAACACAAAAAGTCACACAGAGCCCAAGGCACGCACACACACGTACACAAAAAAAAAAAAAAAAAAAAAAAAAAAAAAAGCTTGCATCTATAAACATGTTTCTTGCACTCTGAAAACAGAATAGTTATGAATCCAGAAGTTGGGGAAAAAATAGACAAAGAACGTAAAGATTTAAAGAAGAAGAGGGAAACTGTATATTTAATCTGACTCTGCAATATAAGCAAAGGTACTGCTTCCTTGGGGTGCATTATTTGAGGCCTAAATTCAGACAGAACAAAAAAAAACTTTCCTCTAATAAATTTTCTTGAAGTACACTTCATCCCTGAGCTTGTTACTGCTACCCAGCATACAGACTTCTACTGTCTGGGATCTTCAAGGAGAGAATGAGGCTCTACCTAAAGTTACGTGCAAGACTGAATCTATATAAAAAGAGCAAGAGGAATACCAACAATTTAGCTTTACAATATACCGAATATACAAACAGACCTACAATAAAAGGACCAGACACATCACTGAATCTTGGTTGCTCTGTGTGGAAAAGGAAACTGAGTGACCCTTAATTGTAAATTTCAGCCTGCACATTAACTGTGACTGAGCATCAATGTAACCAACTGCCCAAGCAGCAGAAGAATTTGCATCAGAAGAATAACATAGGCCCTGTCTCACTGCCTGATCTTTTCAAGGAAAATGATTAACGAACTTCTCAAATGAATTAAAACAATTAATTTTTCCCTAGCTACATTCCTAGAAATAGCAAAAGTCTAGGTGTATCAGATGCTGCACTAATTCAGCTGGTAACAAAAGCCTGAATTTCCTAACATATGTCCTTCAAGGTGGTTCTCATTGCTTCTGAAACAAAGTAAAAGTGCACTTCCACCTAGCACTCTAAAGGAGCCATTCCCCTCCCACATCTCCAGAGAAGACTCCAAATGAGAAGACTCCGAATATTTTACATCTCTTCACTGTTGAAGTGGCTGGCTGCTGTCTCAAGGAAACAGCTCAAACGTCATGAACCGGTCAGTCCAACGAGGCTATGCCAGCCCGCAAAAATGCCTGATGTGATTTGTACCCACGCACACGTCTGTGTTACTGTGCAAAAGTGTGAATTATGCATACCAGAATTTGTATAAAACAGTAGAAACAGATGGCTATTAAACGGCTTTATTCTGTGAAGTATTTAAATAATGTTGAGTTTATGTTACGCAGCTCCACATCGTGAAAAATTTGCAGAAGATATTCATAGTCATAACAGACCCTATGCCATAAAGAGGCCTTGGAGAAGAAGTCCCTTATCTGTTAGTGCTCATCCAGACTACCTGTCTTCTGCTAATCATTGTACTTTGAATTCAAATAATTTTAACATTAATTCTAATTTGTGAGTTACTGGAGAGAGCGGAGGGAAGGAGGGACAGGCAGATGACTGTATATAAGAACGTTAGGATGTTGTGGTAGGTTGACCTTGACTGGCTGCCAATGCCCATCCAGCAGCTCTCATAAATTTAATTGACAGTTAAAAAGAGTAGGATGGTGAGAAACAAAGAAAAAACTAAACCACCTCAGCCCCGACTTCCCCCTTTTTCCCAGGCCCAATCTCACCACTCCATTCCCCACTCCTCAACCTCCTGTCTCCAGGCAGTTCAGGAGGATGGGTCATGGAGCTGGGGTCAGCCAATACAGCTCAGAGGAAGCAGTCTAGGAGGTTTCTGGGGAGCGTGGAAGATAGTTTCCTGACACAGCTGGTTAGTGAGCCTACCAGGGGAGGTGCCCTGCTGGACATTCTGTTCACAAACAGAGAAGGACTGGTGGGAGATGTGGTGGTCAGGAGCTGTCTTGCGCAGAGTGACCACGAAATGGTAGCGTTCTCTATTCTTGGCTAAGTCAGGAGGGGGACCAGTAAAACTGCTGTCTTAGACTTCCGGAGGGCAGACTTTGAGCTGTTCAGGACACTGGTTGGCAAAGTCCCTTGGGAGGCAGTTCTGAAGGGCAGAGGAGTCCAGGAAGACTGGGCGCTCCTCAAGAAGGAAATCTTAAAGCCTCAGGAGCGCTCTGTCCCCACATACCCAGAGACGAGCTGGCATGGAAAAAGACTAGCCTGGATGAACAGAGAGTTGTGGCTAAAGCTTAGGAAAAAAAAGAGTGTTTATGATATTTGGAAAAGAGGGCAGGCCACTCAGAAGGATTATAAGGATATTGTAAGGATGTGTAGGGGCAAAATTAGAAAGGCCAAAGCTCATCTGGAGCTCAGTCTGGCGACTGCTGTTAAAGACAACAAAAAATGTTTTTATAAATACATTAACACAAAAAGGAGGACTAAGGAGAATCTCCATTCTTTACTGGATACAGCGGGAAACCTAGTGACGAGAGATGAGGAAAAGGCTGAGGTACTCAATGCCTTCTTGCCTCAGTCTTTAGTGGCAAGACCAGTTGTTCTCTAAATACCCAGTACCCTGAGCTGGTGGAAGGGGATGGGGAGCAGGATGTGGCCCTCGCTATCCACGAGGAAATGGTTGGCGACCTGCTACAGCACTTGGATGTACGCAAGTCGATGGGGCCGGATGGGATCCACTCGAGGGTGCTGTGAGAACTAACAGAAGAACTGGCCAAGCCGCTTTCCATCATTTATCAGCAGTCCTGGCTATCAGGGGAGGTCCCAGTAGACTGGCGGCTAGCAAACGTGACACCCATCTACAAGAAGGGCTGGAAGGTAGACCTGGGAAACTATAGGACTGTTAGTTTGACCTCAGTGCCAGGGAATCTCATGGAGCAGATTATCTTGAGTGTCATCACGCGGCACTTGCAAGCGATCAAGCAGGCGATCAGGCCCAGTCAGCACGGGTTTGTGAAAGACAGGTCCTGCTTGACGAACCTGATCTCCTTCTATGACAAAGTGACGCGCTTAGTGGATGAGGGAAAGGCTGTGGATGTGGTCTACCTTGACTTCAGTAAGGCTTTTGACACCGTTTCCCACAACATTCTCCTCAAGAAACTGGCTGCTCTTGGCTTGGACTGGCGTATGCTTCGTTGGGTTAGAAACTGGCTGGGTAGCCGGGCCCAAAGAGTTGTGGTGAATGGAGTTAAATCCAGTTGGAGACCGGTCACTACTGGAGTCCCCCAGGGCTCAGTACCGGGGCCAGTCCTCTTCAATATCTTTATCGATGATCTGGATGAGGGGATCGAGTGCACCCTCGGTAATTTTGCAGACGACACCAAGTTAGGTGATTGTGTCGATCTGCTCGAGGGTAGGAAGACTCTGCAGGAGGATCTGGATAGGCTGGACCGATGGGCTGAGGCCAACTGTATGAAGTTCAACAAGGCCAAGTGCCGGGTCCTGCATCTGGGGCACAACAACCCCAAGCAGCGCTACAGGCTGGGAGATGAGTGGTTGGAAAGCTGCCTGGCTGAGAAGGACCTGGGAATACTGGTTGATAGTCGGCTGATTATGAGCCAGCAGTGTAATCAGGTGGCCAAGAAGGCCAACAGCATCCTGGCTTGCATAAGAAACAGTGTGGCCAGCAGGGCTAGGGAAGTGATTGTCCCCCTGTACTAGGCTCTGGTGAGGCCGCACCTCGAGTACTGTGTTCAGTTTTGGGCCCCTCGCTACAAGAAGGACATGGAGGTGCTCGAGCGAGTCCAGAGAAGGGCAACGAAGCTGGTGAGGGGTCTGGAGAACAAGTCTTATGAGGAGCGGCTGAGGGAGCTGGGATTGTTCAGCCTGGAGAAGAGGAGGCTCAGGGGCGACCTTATCGCACTCTATAGGTACCTTAAAGGAGGCTGTAGCGGGGTTGGTCTATTCTCCCATGTGCCTGGTGACAGGAAGAGGGGGAATGGGCTAAATTTGCACCAGGGGAGGTTTAGGGTGAATATTAGGAAGAACTTCTTTACTGAAAGGGTTGTTAGGCATTGGAATGGGCTGCCCAGGGAAGTGGTTCAGTCACCATCCCTGGAGGTCTTGAAAAGACATTTAGATGCAGAGTTTAGTGATATGGTTTAGTGGGGAACTTGTTAGTGTTAGGTGACTAGATGATCTTGGAGGTCTCTTCCAACCTAGATGATTCTGTGATTCTATGGTTGATGGCTTCAGGCAAGAAAATTCAATTGTTCTAGACAAATTCTTCAATACCAAAAATATAAGTCTCAGCAAGAACATTATACATTCTTAAAAGATAAATTGCTACTACTAGTACTACTAATAAAAATAACAGTAACATCCAGAATAACAATATTAAAGCAAACAAGTGAACACTGCAAAGAAAGAGAAGTACCCCTAAATGAGATGGGCATATGCTTTATTTTAGAGCACTGACTTGCCCCCCTTGCACTTGGAACTAACTGGTAGAGAAGGAGGGCACTTGAAGAACAGCTGTATTAACAGAACGTGAAAGCAACTGAACTAAAAGTAATGTAAAATAAAAGTTATCATACTAGAAAGCAAAATAGGAGTAGGAAGAGAAAGATGCAAGTCTTTCATCTTTGCTAGTTTTCATCTTCTCTTACTTCAGTTTTCCAAATCCACTGGCAACAAATTGCTGCAATGTCAGTTAGGAAATATTTTTTTACTCATCAAGTAAATTCCTTCCTTCCAAACATATCTGAGCTCCTCTAAAGAGGAATTAACTCACTAAGTGTCATAACTAAACTAACACATT
Source organism: Cygnus atratus (assembly GCF_013377495.2). Lineage (NCBI taxonomy): Eukaryota > Metazoa > Chordata > Aves > Anseriformes > Anatidae > Cygnus > Cygnus atratus. The sequence goes on along the minus strand of NC_066363.1, from coordinate 85,023,422 downwards.
TTACCTAATCCAGTAACACACTGAATGCTTCCTAATGCTTGCATGAGCCTCTTCCACTATACATTAGTCATAGCTTCAACAAATACAAACTTGTCACATTAAATGGATAGAGTAATGAATAGTGCAATAAACATTTTTAATCTCAATCTAAACTACATACAAAATCATGTTTGATATTGTGTTAGCTGAAAGTTATTTTCTAGCATACATTATTTTTCTGGTATAGATGTAACTTGTCATGTCTTACTGAATGCTAGCTTTCCAAATGTGATTAGACAAGGAGGAATCTCAATCATTTGGCTGTTGTTCTTTTTTTAATGAAGAGAGATTGGTATCTAAAGAATCCTGTGGGGATAATGCAGATATGATGCAAGGCAGAGCACAGATAATAATTCTGACTTGGCAACAGCTTGAACATACTTAAAATGCATGCCTGCAAATCCCTCCCACTGTTGCCACCACAATAACAGCTCTTATCAAAGTTTCAGCTGCTTTAGGAGGTAGGTTCTCCACAAATGTTAATCTGTTCAGATTCAATTCCAAACTGAAACATGCAGTTGTATAAATTAAAACAATGGAACAAGCCAAAAATGTCAATGGTTTGGCTGCTTTCTGCTCAAAAAAGGCAGATGCATTGTGCTGCACAGGGAGTATGGAGGGAATCTTTTTTCATATCTTAGTACAGCAGGTCAACACAATTTTTAATTTTGGTCCCTGAGTTACGTATTTCATACATGCTCCTCAACTGAAACACTGCAAGTGGAAACAAGACCAAATGAAGAGGGCATGAATCCCACACAGGCACCAGCTGTACTGGCAGTCACATAGAGGAGGTATGCTGCATCTCTGAAAGACTATGTGACTATGCGCCCCAGCGAGCAGACAGGGCAAGTGTCTTTTGGCCTTTTCTGAGAAAGTTACATACCATAGTTGTGTGGAAACCTCAAATGAGACTGGAATGAGATTAAAAAAAAAAAATCACTGTAAATGCCTACAAAGAGACAGTGAGAGCACCGAACTGTTGAAGAATTAGATAAAGAAATGCAGGTATCTGTTGAGATGGACTTCAGTGACACTGCAGGACAGCACGGGCCCAAGAGGGAAGCCCCTGTGATACAGGAACAGTTGACTGAGCATAAGGGGAGGAAAATGGTCCAGTGTAAGGTTCTGTCTCCCTGTGCTAAGATATGGGATCAAGGAAGACAACAATAACAAAAAGAAACAAACAACAACAACAACAAAACGAAGAAGCAAGCTACGGTAGGGATTTAATCATCAGATGTTGCACAAAGAAAGCTGAGACAGGTTTAGTGGGGGCTATAGATCATGCTATGCATCATCTTCAAAGTTACTTATGGAAACAAAACAAAGTTACTTACAGAAAAAATAAATAATAATAATAATAATAATAACAACAACAACAACGATAATAAAAGATAGAAAGGGAAAAAGAAAAGTGAAAACTTCTCTCCAGTAGCCAGCTAAAAATAGAATTGATTGAGATACCTGAATGAGTATCCAGTGCAGCACGTAGTGACCGCAGAAATGTTCTGAGGGATGCAATGAGGTCAGAAAGAGCAGCAGGAATGGCAGGTTTCAGATACTCTCAGAAAGTTTAAGTATGAATTACCCTGAAGCCTGGCAACAAGATGAAATTTTTAGACAAATCAAGATTTTCATGAAGCAACTGAAAATGAGGCCCTCGAGTGAAGAAGCAACTCTCAGTTTTGTTCTGAGTAGCATACAGAAATAGCACTGTAATAGCAGCCATAAAATACTTAGATTCAGCATCACTGCAGGAGAAGCTAAAGACACAAATCCACTACAGCACGTTCTGCTTCATAATAGGGAACTTCAGTATCAGCAAGCTTGATAAAAAGGAGCTAACAGAGGCAGGTAAGAGTTAAAGTTTTGCAGGTAGCATTCAAGGATACTCAGCTGGAGATACACGACAAACAAACACTACCTAACAAAAAAAAAAAAAGACACAAGAAAAAGGGCAAGAGTAAAGTTGGCATGGATTAACCACAGGGCAGAAGTTAATAAAAGGAAAAAAAACATCTTTCCGAAAACAAAAGGAGTGCTAAAATGAGGAAAAGAATACCAGAAAATAGCAGAAAGCAAGCAAGTTGAATCTAAAAACCTAATAACAGGGACAAAAAAGAGCTAGAAGAACAATTTGCAAAAGCTATAAATATTGGTAATAAATCCTTCTTCAAATACGTTAGAAGCAAGAAGCTTGACAGTTCACAGAACTGGTAAAATTATCAAAGAAGTGATTAAGAAGATAAAGGCATAGCAGAAAAATACTTCCTCCTCCAGCCCCCCATACACACCCCAAGTTCATCGTGGAAGAGCTCAAGGAAGTTCTCGTCCCAGAATGGTGGGGATTGTTAGAGGAAGTGGGCTGCTCATCAAAACCTCTGCCTCAAAAATCATAGTGCTGTTAAAGGGGTTGGAAAATAGACAGATGAGATGAAAAGCAACAGATGTTCAAGAACATTATCTACACAAGAAATGTAAAGGAATTCAGAGATGTAAGTGCTGAACTATTAGCCAGAATAAGGTCTTCAGTTTACAAGTGCTTTGGTGACTGACAACTGCATGACAGCAAATGTTGTGTCTATTTTTAATATGGGCTCCGGAAAGACACAGGAAACTGGCAAGGCTGATACCAAGGAAATTATCGTAAAGCTATGTAATAAATAATAAAGCTAGTAACCAAGGATGCAGGCCCTGGTACAGGAATTCAACCACCTTGATGTTGCTGAATGGACAGTATAACTGAGTATAAGTTGTCCAGGAGATTTCTGTAATATATTGATAACAATTCCTTGATAAAAGTAAGTGAGAAGCCAGCCAGATGAGATGGTCTTCTGGAATTGTTATTAAGAAACAACTAGTTAGGTGTGTGAAAGGTGAGGTCAGCTCTGACTGCAGTGACCAGGGTGGAGTTGACAATTCTGAGAAACATGAGCAAAACAAATAGCAGAACTACAGCCCCAGACTTCGGAATAGCAGATTCCAGCTTGTCTGGGGATCTTCCTGGCATGATCCCCATGGGTCACTGCCCTGAAAGGGCAATCCTGTCTATTATCCATTCTAACTTGCAGAACTAAGAGCAAGCATGGCAGAAGGCCAGCACACATGAACAATGAACTCCTGACTGAGACAAAACACGTGCAAATATGTATTTATATAGACACGCACACATAGAGGGTGGGAGAAGGTATGAGCTCCCCATGAAAAATCTAGAGGTACTGCCAGAACATGCGTGAATGGAGCTAGGAAAGACAAAGCTCAGCCAGAGCTGAAAACCTGGATGGGATGTGAACGTCTGAAAGATGTCTGTACGTACGCCAGCTGCAACAAGAAGATTTGCTACACAGTATGTAGAGGAGCTAAGGACAAATGACACAAAAAAGGCTGAGGTACTCGGTGCCTTCTCAGCCTCAGGTTTTCAATGATAAGATCTGCCCATACGTCTGCTATGTTGCTCAGCCTACTAGCACAGTCTGTTAGGGTGAAGCATTACCAAATGTAGAGGAAGATCAGAGTTAGGGGGTACATAAACTAACTGAATATATACAAGTTCATGGGACCAGATCAGAAGCACCCAACAATGATGATGGAGCTGCCGTAGTCATTGCAAGGCCATTCTCTATTGCCATGACCTGGCAAAGGTAATCAGAGAAAGTTCCTGATGACTGGAAAAATGCTATTTGCCTCATCAATCTTCAAGAAGTCTGAGAAATGCAGGACTGTCAGCCTCACCTCAGCCCCCAAGCAGGTTATGGATTAAATCTTCTTAGCAGCCATATCCAAACACAGGAAAACAAGGTGACTGGGAACAGCCAGCATGGATCTACAAAGGGCAAATAACACCTTAGCAACCTGACTGCTTTCTTGGATGAGAAAGCTCTGTTTTACCTTACCTTGAGCAACACTTTAACACTGTCTCCTATATTGTCCTTACAGCCCAACTGATGAGATATGGACTGGATTAATAGACATGACAAGTGAAAAACTGTCTGAAGCACTAGACTTAATGACTTGTCTTCAGTAGCATAAAATCCATTTGTTAACCAGATATCAGTCACTTAGAGACTGATATTTAGGCCAGTGCTGTTTACTGTCTTTATTAACAACCTAGAGCGCACTCTCGGCAAGTTTGTAAGTGATACTAAACAGGAAATATGCAAGATTAATACACTGAAGAGCAAGGCTTCTTTTTTAGAGAGACCTCAACATACTGGAGAAATAAGCTGTCAGATTATCTCATAAAGTTCAACAAAGGCAAAGACCTGCATCTAGAATGGAATAACCTCCTACAACAACACTAGCTGGGTACTACCTGGCTAGAAAAGATGGATATGTATATGATGGACAAAATATGGATAAAGGATATCCAGATGATACATTCTGTTTGGATTTCCAACAGGCACTGGGTAAGTTCCCTCACCAAATGACTTTAAGAATCCCTTCAAAAAAACTATAAAACTAGAGTATAAGAGAGAATGCTTTTCCCTGGAAAAAGAAGAGCTTAAAAAGCAGGTAGGGCAAGCATATAGCCCATTTTCAGAAAGGAGGGTGCTAGAAGCTGAGTCCCAAAGAAATCTATAGCAGAATCTATAATGCTCAACATATCCTTAGGTGATGCAGAAAAGAGAATAAACAGTGAAGTGACAATACTTGCTAATGATACCAAGTTATTCAGTTTAGTAGAGAGCTGACTGTATAGAATTCTAGGCAGACCTTACAAATATGAATGGCTAGTTATCTATACAGAACTTCATTTGCAGTTTCAATAAATAGCGTGTTGCATACCAGGAAAAAGAACCTTAAATAACAAAATTACTTAACTTCATGTATTCAGTGATGGGCTCTGAACTGAACATTTCTATTCAGAAATGAGATCTTGAGTTACAATAGCAAAAAAAAATAAAAATAAAAAAAGAATAAATTATGAGAAGTATGGAGCATTAGAAAACATCATTGTACTATGGAAAAAATCCATTTACTCTCTTGTTTTGAATAGTGTATGCAGCTCTGATCCATCCTTCAATTTCAAATTTGAATGTAGAACTAGGAAAGGTGCAGGAAAAGGTGACAAAAGACCTCCATCTTTTTGTGTTTTCTCTGCAAGGTAAAATTAAATAGACTGATTCCTTAGCCTAGAAAAAGCACATCTGAGTAGAGATAATAGACAGTTAAACAATCATGAAAAAGGTGTACAGGGAATATTGTTCATTGTGTTTTAATAGTGAATTTATAGTGCATTCACTGCTTTTTGAATTCTAAAGAATATTTAATGAGATTTTAAAAAAAAGTTCCTTATTCATATGATGAGCTGCGGAACTCTTTTCCAAAAGACAATGAAGATACAAAAAGTGGATATGAGTTAAAAGTCACAGGGTGAAGCTGACCTGAAAGTATCACTCAGGCAAGTGAGCTCTTGACTAAATCTTCCCTGAACTCATTAGGCGAATCTACTGTATGGTAAAAACAAACAAACAACAACAACAAAAACACAGATAATTGTTTAATTACTATTAAAATTTATGCCATTGAGTGATGTGATTCTGTTCTTGTGGTTATCCCACTGTGTAATTTCCCTATGAAAGCTGAAAATCTGACTGAATTAAAAAAAAAAAAAAAAAAAAAAATTCCAATACACCACCCTTCATTTCTGGAAGCTTCTAGATTTCAAATAGCTGAGAAAATTTTCTGAGGAATTATCATTACATGATTAGGTTTTTCTGGGTCACCTGTTGTGGGCTGAAGACAAGACAGTAGGCTAGGTTTGATCTGACCCAGTACAGCTGTCCAAATAACCTTCTAATCATAACTCCAAGTTACATCACCAATTACCTGCCTTAGCTTAATTTACTGCAAATGATCAATACATTTCCATTGAAACTATCTATTCAGAAACCTTTTAAAAATGATTTCAGCAAAAAATAAAAAGAAAGTTGAACAATATTTATAATTAATATCACATAAGTTTGGCTTCATAGCAAGGAAAAAAATATGAAATGTTTATCAAATGTGTACCAACTTTTTATATGAAGATAATAAAAAAATCAATAATCTAAATCCCCTCATAAGTCTTCACTACACCCAAAATGTATTCAGTTTTTGTCAAAAAAAAAATCTGATTAAAGCAGCACACACTGACTCCTCTCCCCTCATATGCTCAATGTTTTTTTCCTCTATCTAGAAGCTTTGTACAAGTATAACTGAATTCATGTTAATTTATAACAGACTATCTAAGGAAATCACTACATGCAGATTTTTATTACAGACCACCTATACCAATGAAATTAAACAAGAAAAAAGAGAAACCATACCCCAACCAAAAATATTTATCAGCATCAAATCTGCCTGTAAAGTAGACCTAGAATTCCTAAACCAACCAGTAGTTTCATAAAAATGTGGGCCATGGCTACAACTGACACAACTAACTACCTTAAACATGTGGATAGGCAGCTGCTAATAGAAGTGTTTGAAAAATGTACCTAACTTATAAAGAGTTAACTAAAATCATTTGATTTGGGAAGCACTTTTCCAGTGACTTAATCTGTTCTGCTCTAGGCAGCAAAAGTCTGAGCTCACACAATGATATTACCTGGATCTGAATTTGTCTTCCTACTCACATAGCCCCATTTCTGATTTGGTCTTGCTACAGAAGTTTCCCTTGTGTGAAATTTTGCATATTCTGCACCTTCCCTTTTGCAGATCACTTTCTCTGCTTCAAAGCTGAGGGATGAACATCTAGCAATCATTCTGTGTCCTGTCTGATAAAAGACAGTCCTCATTTGAGGGTGGGATATCTTGGATGCTACCCCACAAGGACACTAAGAAAAGACAATACCAAAAGAAACAATAAGACTTTCCTATGGGTCTCAGGTGCCTGGGACTCCTGAAGGCTGGTCTTAATGGCAGAGCCTGATATAAAGAAAGGATTGAGTACCTTGGCCTTTTCCATTTCATTTGTGACTGGTTGCCCTGGCACATTTAGCAGCAGGCCCACATTTTCACCATTGTCCCATTTCCTGGTGATGTACTTCCAGAATCCTTTTCTGCCCTTCACATCACATAAAATTTTCTCATTCATTCTTCTAAATAGTTAAATATCAAATGTGTATTTAATTTAATCCAAAATGTTTATATTATTTCATGTTTGGGTTTTTAAAGCTTCTTTTCCTCTTAATATAAAACAAAGTCTAAAACAACCTGAACAATTCTAGAAGAATACTCAAAATTCTTCATGAAAAGTTAAAATACTGACATTTTGTAAAATAATCCAAAATTCCCTTACAATGGCTAGAACAGCTCACCAAGATTGAGCAGAATTCACTTTTTTTCATCATCAAATTTCCCATCTATCCTCAAAAATTATCTGGTGGTAGTCTTCAACTAGTTCTGAACCTTTCTATCACTTCCTTCTGATAATTTGCCTCCAGCTTCAAATAGTTTCCTCCCTACCCTGAAATCCACAGGTTTCAGAATTATTTTTTTTAATGAACATAGCACATAGGCCAAACTGTTTGCCCAAGACAAAAGAGATGAAAAAAGGTAAACAAGCAAGAAGTATAAAGCTATAGAGAGGCACCAGATTAAAAACAGATGGAATGTTTATGCAAAATATCCATATTGGTCTCCAGTCAAGCTGAGGATAATTTATCATTTTCAAGGCTAAGTCATGGATTCAGAAACCCTGTTGAAAATGTTGAAGATCCTCTAATCTAGAAAAAAAAATACATAGATGAAGAGACCATGCGGGAATCCAGATAATCAACAATTGTAAACTGGGTGGAGGAAAGGGAACAAATAGTCAAGAGAATGACTGAGGATATGATTAGAAGCAATGCATAAATAAATGCCTTTTTATTGCTTTTAGCCTTAACACTACCTTGCATATTTAGGGTTAGGGTTAAACAAGCATTTTGCTTTTGAGATTCTGTTTCTATATAGCTTCGGTCATCTTGTTAGTCTCCATTCAAGACAAAGCTTTACGTAATGCAAAGCATAGATGGGACTTTCTCTTCAGCCCAGAGAGAAACATGTATGTGAAATGCAACACCTGACACTAAGGGAAAGTCTCAGGGAGGCTGAAAGAAATATACAGCACAATTTTGCTTTGTGGTTATAACAAGTGGTTGGGACAAGTTTACTGGTTTTCTAAGATCATTAGCTCCTCCCCAATTTCTTCATATAACAATATTACCCCAAATCACATTAATAATGTCAGCATAAAATGAGACAATTAAAATGATGTGAAATTGAATGATTACTTGCCCAAATAAATATCAAACTAAAAAGCACACAGCTTCAGCTTTGAATTCTTAAGTTTCACAGTTGGAAGAACAACATTTGATGAGTTTTCCCACATGAATAGGCATAACCATAAATCAAAAAAAAAAAAAAAGTCTTTCTTACTCTTCCTCCTCAGTAGCTCTTCACATCTGATACAGCAATCCATTATTGAAGTTCTTTGTCTAAGTCATGCATGAATACTGCTTATTACTGCAATAGTTCCAGACTTCCAGCTGGAAGAATCTATCCCAAATTTGAAATATAGGCAAGTTATTCAGATTTAGTTTAGTCAAAAACTATATAACATGGCATTTTTGATTTGAATTATTTATTGATTGATGATTACTTTTGGCATCAAGACAATTGTTTTAGCCAAGTTATCACTTGCTTTGTATTTGAAATGTCATAATGCAGATTTAAAGAGAAGAATGCTACTCTGATCTAGCCAGTGTTTCTCACAAGGATAAGGATTACACTGGACTGAATTTATTATCAGACAGAAGTCTGTCAGCCAAGTCCTTGACATAAAAGTAATGGGGCTGAACTGAGGTCAGTAGCAGTCAGAGCACCACCCACCATCCCAGGCACAGGACAAAGACCTTTGCAGTTCAAGTTTTGCCAAAAAAAATTACAAAGGAACTTGCCAAGGACCAGCTGCAACTGTTTTGTGTTGTTGTTTCTTTGTGGGTTTTATTTTGTTTGTTTTTACCATAAAATTTCCTAGATGGCTATCCAGACATTCAACACAAAATGTTGAAGCATGGTGTAAATCCAAACAAAAGCCAGCACCTTACCTTACAATTAGCATAAGTAAATACAATTTGAATAGTCTGAGAGAGTGTTCAAACATTTTAGTATGGGAACCAAATGGGAATCCATACCAAAAATGGGGGAGATTTTGAAAAAAAAAAAATAATATTTACAAATTTGTGTAAATTACGTACCTTATACCTGTTATGAAAATAAGTTCACTATCTGCACACTGACTTTCCTCATTCATTTTTCTTTAATGGTTTCAAAACCTTCATTTGAGTCATTGTTCCTCAGTTATGTACTTATAAAATCCCACAGTGTCAATATATTTTGCACTAGCATAATGGGTGCATGGTATTTTTCGAATCTCCAAGTTCATGAAGCTCCATAACATGCAACTCACATGATGAAAAGTGCCATGGTACAGGAAATATTACTTAATGTAACAGTGAGATTTGAGACACTCACATTAAGGTCCAGTGTCAACGTCAATGCCTCCTTGCAAAACTGTCCAGCATCATAAACACAGTAGAGTTTGTTTTTCTTTACTCTGCTGGTCTAGGAGCTTTATTTTGAGTTGCTTTCTGATTATTTTTATTACCTTATCCTTTTCTGAAACTTCAAAGGGTAATTTACCATTTTCATTTTGAAGGAAGACAAGGAGAAAACAGGGATTTATAGACTGGCAGAATAGACTTTCACCAGAAATAACTGCCTGAAAAGGAACTAGCCATTTTAATAAGATTTTTCAGCCAGCTACATCTGGAGACTTGGATTACACAAAATACACAGAGACAAAATGCCTTGAAGGAGACAACGGTTTAAGAGGAAAAGTGATAGTAGGGGGTTGGAATCTTCCAGGTAAAGCAAAACTAGTGTTATTTATTATTTATTTCTCAAGCTCCAAACTGTTCAAGCGTTTGGCCTTTTCAGGCCAATGCGGTAATCTCCAGCAGCCACACTTGAAAAGAGCAGTTGATTGGCAGGGGAGTTTTTCCATACTGCTACTTTCCCAGCTGATACACCCATCCCTATGAGTTACACACAGAGATCTCACAAATGCAAATTTTTAAAACTGAACTTCAAGAGAAGAAAAAAGAAAAAAAAAGTGTTAAGAGATTTTGGATTCTTCTGTTTTGTTTTGTTTGATTGTTTAACAGCAGATAGATTTATGAACATTGTATTTTTACCTACTACTCATAAATAAATGACAAATCACAGTTGTCTCCCTTTTCTCTTTTTAGTAAATAGAAACAGACAAAAAGGATTAGTTAAAAAAAAAAAGTAACAGACAGTACAGCCAGTATTTCACAGGTTGCTGTTTTTTTTTCTTTTTCTTTCTTTTTGTGGGTGGGTGGTGGGTGGGTATTAGAAGGATGAGTTAATGTCTGGTAATAAGCTAGTGATTCAAAGAGGGGGTTCTCCTCTCCATTCCCAGTTCTGCACTAGGTTGAGAGCTGTGGTTCCACAACCCCTTCCGAGAACCCAGGTGAGTTCCCCCTTCACTCCAAACTGATCTCACTCCCAGCCACAAATTCCTGCCTCCTCCTCTGTGCCATTGCTTTCACATGGTCCTAGAGTGAGCTGGTTACAACTAAAATGGCCTAAAGACAGTCTTTTTTTTTTTTTTTTTCCTCCTTACAGACCAGAAAAGTGAGAGCACTGAGTGGGAGGGCAAGGCAACGCTCAGCCAGAGACAGAGCAAGAGAGGAAGGGTAGGAATGTTGGCATCCCCAATGACACCAGATTGCATTGTCAGGGAACTACAACCTTCATAGTTCGGTCACTTGAGGATCTGTCAGCTTAATAGCATAATCATTCTCATTACCCATGATCAGTTTTATTTGCTTGTTCTTTTGAAGTCATTTGGTAGTCCTTTAAAGAAAGTTATTAGACCTGAGGAAACTATAAGGCTCAGACACTCAGAATTAGGAAACTACTGTTTGGCTAGATGTATCCTTGATCTACAGATAAGAGGGAGGGAGGTGAAGGAAAGCCACATCAACACATCCTTTCTTTCCACCACTCTCCAAAGCAAATCTCTTCCTGCATGAGCAGACTCGATATTTAAGTATTTAAATGGACTTAAAAAAAACAGAAACAAAAAACAACAAATACATATAACAGAGAAGAACTACCTAGCAACTACTACATGTAACAGAGAAGAACTACACAGTAAGCATTCTGAATGCTACTTCTTTAGTGTCTAATGATTTAGGATTCTGTTTATGAATCTGGAAACACCAAATGATAAAGCAAAGCCTTCCAAAGTAAGGCTGCTCTTTATTTGTCCCTCTGGCAGCAGAATAGCCAGACCTCTTGATAGAGCAAATCTACAGTCACCTTTGAAATAAATGTTATTTTTTCTTAAATCAGGATTACATGCTCAAATCTTATGTATATTATGAAAGACTGAAGTTTCTGAAAAAGATCAGTACATTTCTATGCCCTCAAGTTAACCTTTCATATGTTGCAAATTATTTTAATGAGCACTGGAATGAAGAGAAGGCAATGACATGTGGCAAGCTTCTACAAGGGTACCCAGCTGTTGAATAAGAAGTTTAACATTTGAATACGATCATCACCATTCCTCTGATCTTTACCATCCACACTGTAAGGGTATTATAATTTTCAAAAAGGAGAACAGAAAATTTTTCTCTAGATTTTAACTAACATTCAGGAAGCCATAAATTCCCCATTTATTGAACTTAAAGAGGTATATGGAACATAACATTTTGTGATTGAAGCCTTTAGAATTTAAACTTGAAACTGAGCTGTTGGAAACCAAGCTGTAGTTCCGCTGTACTGTAAAGAGGTTGTTATAAGACATGCAGTTGATAATGGAACTTGATACTCTTGTGAGCCATCATTCTATAAAATAAATGGTCTAGAACCTGGACAGAAGGATTTCACAAGAAACTTTCAAACAAATAACAAATGTCCCTCTACAGCTGTCCTTTACACATGGAAAGTTGAGAAAGTTGAGAAGGACAGGCATACAACAAACATAGTATTATATAAAGCTACAGATCTATAAATCTATAGCCATCTATAGAAAGCTTGCTGATATTGCAGCATACACTGCAGAACACTCATACACATTTGATAAATCTTGTTAAGCTTTGGAATTGGTGTTCTGACTGTGAAAGTCTCCTCACTGATGGTTTTGGCTTCTCCAGACTGTCAAAAACTGGAAAGAGTTTACTGTAATATAAGTGAAACATTCAGCTCAGGTATGTAGGGATGCTGGATATTTTTAAACTACAAAATGGCTGGAATTTTCTTCAGCATTAGGAACAGTGATTTTTGAACAGAATTAATTTCTTAACCACTTCATCAGTCTTATAAGAACACACAGAAGCCAAGAATAGGTCTGGAGAAAACTTCAGGAAGTGAAATTCTAGGGTTTTTGTTTGATTGTTTGTTTTAATAATGACTATTATTATTACTTTAAACTTCTGTAGTCAGAAAAACATATTGTTAGAATTTCTTGTATAAAACTACATCAAAATTAACTGTGATATCAAAAAGGCCTGTACTAACAAGAGCGATAAATATTCCAGAAATGGCAATTGAGACCTCATACTTTCAACAAGAAGAAAGTAGTAACTTACTCTAATGATAGTAAGAGACACGGGATTTGTATAGACAGTAAACATTTATGCTTTCCACTAACTTATGTATGTAGGATGCTCTCATATGAACAATGTTAAATGGCTTCTCTTCTGAAAGGTAATTGTGATCCATGAAGACAACTGAAAAGCTTCTATTCATATTGATCCTCAATACCTGTAAAATAATACTAAAAAGCCTTTTGAAAGAAGAGGAAGTGCTGAAAATTTCTTCTACTCATTTGGTAGATACTAAAACACGTCAAGAAATAACTAGCTGTGCCTGTTAAAAGCTGCAACCTACCACTGGCATTAATCTGTTAATAAATCCGTTGCTTGTGTGTATTCAGACCCCCATCCATTCTCTAGAACTTGCCTGTTCTCATTCTTCTTACTCCAGATATTCCTGCAGAATTGGCACCACTATGGAAGAGCATCCTCAACTCTGCATTTTCTCTGTATACCAATGGGAATATTCATCACATTTCAGTCAGTCAGCCTATTTTTATAACCTATTTGTAGGGTTCTCTGAGTATCACCAAGTACGCAGTTCAACCTCGTAGACTGTTGGTACTAACAAGAAGGCAAAGGAAGGGACAGAAGGGAAGAATATGTCCTAGATGGAGTCTGACAGGGTAGCATCTTTTTTCAGTTTTCTGCACAAGAGCTTTGCAGAGGGGTTACACTGTATAAAGCATATGGGTGAAAAATCAAGCTCACACTGTTACCATCCCAGTTGATTCTTCAAGAGTTTATTTTTGCAGTCCAATTGTCCTACTTGAAATAACAGCAGCAACAGACCTTGTAAGAAAAGATAAACATTCCCCCTGCAAGGGCCTTGCTTTTCTACTACCCCAAAGAATTAAATGTTCTCTTTGGTTTCAGACATGTCGCAGAGGTCTCTCCTAATCAAGCTGAAAACAAACACTACCAAGTTAATCCACTTCTCTAAAATGATGTAGGAATCTGTAACTGTCTATTTACTTTCCAGACAAGAAAAGGCAGATTTAGGTGTCCCTCTTTTTGATGTGACTTATACCAAACATGCTGCAACTGCTCTGGAGCCTATGTTGCAGGATTTGTCTTTGTACTTCTCCTCATGAAAATTAAACAGAAGGGAAAACGTAAATTCCATGGGGAATAGAGTCTAACAACCCATATTCCCATGGTTATCACAGCAGTGCATTAACATCACAATCAGTAATTACAATATTTATAAACTTCCTCACAGTAATTACAGTGTCTGTTCAACAGGCATTTTAAAGCAAAATCTGTATCACAGACAGGTGAGATAAAGGATATCTCAACATGCTTTAATTAACACAAACATCTGCTTCTCCAGTCCCATGATATTAGGAAGCCTGGTGCTCAATCTACGCAGAAGCCCCTGCTTCTACAGCTGTGCTGCCATGAATGCACCCACTAGCCACATCAACACACCTCTGACATGCCCCATATCTGCACAACCACTACAGTGCATAGTCTACACTGTACTGGGAAGGTAGCAGAGCAGCATTATCCAAATCCTTCTACCCATTCATCTATCAATTATTCGAAACAGACACAAACTAAATGAGCAACGTGATGAATTACAAAACTTCAGCTATGTCAAATAAATGTCAGCATAACAAACAGGCCCAAATACTAACACACTTATGAGCTTGTGGCCCCAGAAGCATGCCACAGACACCTAAAATGTCCTGCAGGCTTTCCCTCCATTAAAGCCATAATCTTAGGCCACACAAATCTAGCCAGGTCTTTTCCAACATTATCAATGAAGGTACCTATGAAAGTGTTGATTTCATACATACTTGGCACCTGTTCAAAACCTTTTCAAAGTTTTCCTATAGCTTTACCAGAAAAGCTTCTTGGAGCTAGAATTAAATATCTGCAAAATGAAACGGGAGAGGAAAAAAAAAAAAAAAAAAAAAGACTCTTCTGAAGCTTCCTGTTTAGGAAATACAATTAAGCTACAGAAGAGACAGGTCCGAATGCATCAGATGAATGAATACAGATGAATCAGATGACAAATGCAGACATGAGCCAGACTCTTACACTCAAAGACAGTATGCTAGCTGTTAGGCTATTTACTCTGTTTCACTTTCCATCTCTCACTTGCCTCTTTCACTCCACTCCACACAGACAATTAAAAATGTTTTCCAGGGATATGACAAACTACCTCTGAATGAAAAAAAAAAAAAAAAAGTAGTTAAGCTCTTATAGTATTCTAATCCATTATATATTTTCTTCACTAGCTAGCTGTATCCAGTTTTATCTCAGAATAGTGGACATTTCTGGGAATTAGACCCTGTTTGATACAGTGCAGTCTTCAAATTAATTTCTTTTCATTTTACTTTTTAATTTATATTTTGTTACTGGGTTGTGGCCCCAAAGTTCCTCTCTAAATGGATTTAACACTTCTAGAAGTGGGGTTTGATATGTCTGTTACATCCCACCCTGCAAAAGAAAAGTAGGTAAGCTTATCAGCTGTGCTAAGGAGGTATACTGTAGAAACAAAAAAAGAGTAGTTTTCCTACAGGAGGAGCAATTCAGGAATCACTTAGTACAAATGCTCTTTGTTTATTTTCCCTTTCCTATGTTTGGTAGCAAAGGTGTTTTTATTTGAAGCACTCCAATTCACTGCCTGCAACAGCCTTCTGTCACTTGAGAGGTGGGTGATGGCTAACAAAGTGATTGTGTTGGGCTGTATGTTCCCAGATGAAAGGTACAACATGCTGCTGTGACCACAGGTTTAGGAATTGTACATAACTTCAGACAGCTTCTGGGCTTTGCTCAGCTCTCTGCAGATGGTGTTTCAGCCAGGAATCTTGAATGACTGTACCTAGAATCTGCACAGCCATTTGCAGATCTTTGTAGAGATGTGCATCTGGAGAGTCTCAACCACATGTTCTGTAAGAATTTTGGCTGAAAATTATGCATATCAGCCTGGTAAACACAGTATTAGCTTTTCTCCTTCATTCTGCTCATCATACACTTGCACGGTCTCCAACCTGCTCTGGCACTCTGAGTCTTCTCTGCCATGACAATGGGGTGGGCTTTTTTTCTCATGTTTTTTCCATGTTGGCTAGCTTACAGAGATACACTAGTTTTTAGACCCTTTTTTGACCATTTTTAAATGTCCTCACTTAGTGCAATGTGTTCAGCCAGACCACATATTCTTGAAGAAACTACTGACTTTAATCCTCTTTGCTTCTCAGATTTTATCTTCCAAAGCTCCATTTTCTAGACTACATCGACTAAAGCTCTTTCATCTGTTTGACTGATTTGCTACGTAAACTAGATCCAGTCTGTGCTCCCCACCCCCAAAAAAGTTACCTCCAGCTTTCTGGTGCTTTTCCCTCAGCTGGTTATTTAGCAACAGCAGGGAGTTTATGTATGGCTGATTCTCCTAGCAAGGATGCCAAGATCCTTTCTGTTATTTTTTGCATTGCACATATACCTGCTGTTCTGGAAAAGTCTGGTAAAAATTACATCATCTTCACAGATAAAAACAATAGATTTTTACTTGTTTCTTGTGCTAAACTAGGAACTTTTTCTTGTATGATCTCCCTTATCACACCTAAAAAGTGCATTTGCCCTAGCATGGCTGTGATCTCAGGCTAAAAGATGTATTTTCTTTCCCAATACACAAGGGTGATTAGCAGAGACAGACCTTCAATAGCAGTGCACTTTCCATGAGCTTTGTACATCACATCAACTCTGAAATGCATTTACAATGTCTCAGTCTGATTGCTTTCATTCACTGTAATTCATTCCTTTCCTCCGTTCCATCCTGCTTAGTTATTCTCTGCAGCTTGCAAGTCAAAGGGAGAATTCACCTTTTAGAAACCAGCTTTTCATAGCACTACCCTTTATTTGATCAGGAATGTTAATGAAATTTTGGCAAATCTGGGGAAGTACTTGTTCAATGCCTGGCTGACTAGATTTATCAGTCCTTATTCCTTCATTTGAATGTGTACCTGCATTAAAATGAAATCAAACTATTAACATGTTTTATATGCGATTTTATAGAAATAAGAATGATTTGACTCAATTGCAAAGGAAAGCATTTCTTCCTTTTTGTGTCTGAGCTGGGGGTGGAGCAGAAAAATCACCGGAAGTACAAATTTAGTGAAATAATACTCTTTGTTTACACAGCAAGACTGCTTTTGTAGAATAATTTGGATAGGATTTTCATGTATCAGTTCCCAACTTTCAACTTTCCTGCTCAGCCTTCTTCACTGGATATCTGAAGTATTATAATAGTGTATAATCTGAATCCATTTTAGAGAGAAATGTGACAGCAGTTAGTCCTTATCTGATGAATTTCTTTTAAAATAATGTTTACAGAAATACCTTAGAAACACCTACCCAAATGTTTTTAACTAATGCATATAAGTACAATCTCATGTGTATAAACATACGGAAAAGCTGTCATGATAATGGTAAGAGGAAAAAACATTCATTTGAATCTATCAGACATCGATCCTTACCTTTCTTACTTCAGGAAAAAAGGAATATATTTAGTCTGATTTCATGAGCTGTACATTATAAAGATTATTTCAATTATAAAATACCTTACATTAAAAATATTCTTAAGGTTTCAGTATCTTTAAGGCAAGTTTAAAGTATCTGTCATTGAAATATATGCACTCTATCCTGGAAAATCTTTCTATCCTGACATTTTCAACAGATATTACTTAATTTAAGAGAAAAGGGTAAAACTTCGTGGTAAATATTCAGCATGCAATTTACATTCTTTTCCATGAACAAAAGGCTTGGACACAGAGAAATACTTGCTAACTTAATGCCAAAATCACAAGTTTATTTCCTCATGCTGCATAGCACAATATTCTACAAGTAATACTGCTGGCAGCCGTGTGAGAAAAGATTATGGAATCACACCTAGAGCAATCTTTATAAATATACAATGATGGATTTTTGATCTTCTATGAACTTACAGCATTATTGTTTCTTTAAACCTGTCCTGGCTTATTATTAAACCTTCAGTAATAAAAGCTATCCTAATTAAAGTACAAAAAAATGCAGTTGCTAATGTTTTTCTGCAAGTTTGACAGCATAAAATTTAATCCAGATACTTTGTTTCTTGTTTTGTTTTAGTTTAATTAAGTGGCTGGGTATTTAGACAACAGCATGCAAAGTTCCACTGGAGTAACTAAAGAAGTCGTTCATTTAGGAGTCAGAAAGAACAACACTGAGGAAGCGTCCATTTCACCAATGGAAATTAAGATGTGTGGAAAAATATGAATATTCATGTAGACTTGCTTCTACACTTCCAATTTGCATAAAGTCCCTTCTCTCACAAAATCCTGTTTTCATCTTATAGCAACAGGGTTTCAAAAAGTAAGGAACAGTTCGACCTTTCATCTTTTCAGCTCTCTGTGATAAGCATAAGGAGGCACAGAACCATTGCCCAGAACTGTCAAATATCTAGGCAAAGATTTGGAGCTTGTGGGCTTAAGGCTCTAACCCTTTTAAGTGAGATTTTCACTGACAAATATCCTAAAAGCAATGGCACATACAAATACTGGAGAACTGCTGTATTCAATGAGACTTCAGAATGAATGCATTCTCTAATTCATATTTAAAGGTAATTAATGAAAACTAACATAAAGTGAAAATACCAAACCCAGCATTTCATTCAAAATGTTCATTTTTAAAGTTCTGAAAGTTAAATAATAATAATAATAATAATAAAGATAAATTCTTTTTATTTTCCAGAGTGATTCAACTTAACTTTTTACAAGAAAATCTGAAAAATCTTCCTTGCCTCACGTTTCATTTAGAGACTAAAATAGTAAGGAACTGAATCATGTACCACATGAAAATGGTCAATGCCACAATGAAGTTTTTATTTAACTACTAATTAACCAAAATTTGTTTTCCTTCTGCCCCAGTTACTGATTATTCCTAGAACAGCCTTCCATTATGCTGCTTTACCCAGGGTATCAACATAAATATGGAATTCTGAGATTTTTCTCAGGTCTTTTAATAAACCTAACTGAATCAGTCAATAAAAATAATAATAATAAAATAAACCAAAACACAAGCAATTTTGCAGTTGACCGTTTCTGATTACTGCAATGGTAGCTATACCCTGGGAAAAATACTAATGGGTTTTCATCAAGAAAGTAATTTCCATAATGGAAAATATATACAACTGCACATATAAATATTAACCTCTAATCAAATTCCTGTTTGACTAACTCATTTAAGTTTTCTTCAAATCATATTCTTGTCATTACTTATTTCTAGCTGAACTACCATAAACATCTCAAGATAAATGAACAAGCCCATGTACAGACACTACAGTTTATAATTTCCTATGACTGTGTAATAATCTATTCTTTTTATTTTTATATTTTATTTGATTGACAAATCAATACACCAGCCACCATCATATCATAGAATTATTTTATAGACCTGGAGAAGAAGAAAAATAATTTTCCAGGCACTAGAAACCCAGAAGGGAAGCTAGTATTAAAATTAGGGAGGAGAAAAAGAAAAAAAAGAAAAAGAAAAAAGCACAGATGGACAGCAAATAAGCCTATAACAAGGTTAATTATGTAATAGACCAGCCTATGTTCAGTCAGCAATGAAGCCTTGCTTAAGAATGCTCATTAGTAGTCACAAAGTATTCAACTTCAACCTGTTATTTCAGTTTATAAACCACGGTAGAAAAAGCTTAGTTTACTTTTTACATGTAATTTACTGACTGTGAAAGCCTTCTGCACATGGACAACATGGACAAAATCCCTATTGTCAAATTCCATACAGACGCCTAACTCAAAAATGGGGTGACATACATGCTTCCCTGTACCATCAGCATTATTTCCCAGCTGGATTAGACAGTTCAGAATGCAGATGTTGGTAGATGCTGTTCCTGGGTATGCAACTACCCCCACGCACTGGACAGACAACCTAAACACCTAAACTTGGACTCCAAGTTTCATTCTGGGGGGCAGATAAGTAGAAATACTGTTATAGGGCAAACCCAATTGACCAAGTGTAACTCCTAAATGCTCATTTATATTGAACTGCCCTCAAAAGGCAATAATCTTACCCATAAAGTAAATATCAAATTGCAATTAAGAAAAATAATGTAGTTATTTATTTATTATGTCAGATCATCACCTAAATCAAGCACAGTTTCAGTTTCCTGCCTTCAAGTAAATCTAAAATAACAGCTGAAACAGTGATTTAATATAGAAATCTCATATGTATGTCTAACACCATATATTTCAATGCACATCTAGTTTTTTAATAAATAAAATTATTCCCATATTTTGACATTATTTATAGCTCCCAGACTTGACAACAGTAGCATCATATTGTGGTACCATCTGGAATGGGTAAAACGATACATGCCGAAAGAGGTAAGAACACCTGCTAAAAACAGGAAGGGGAAAATGCAGTAGCAAAACAAAGATAGGCAAAATTGAGGCATTTTTTTCCTAAAAAGACAAGCTAAGCCTATCAAAATAGAACCTGAGGCTACTTTAATCATTATTCTTAATCCAGACCAGAACTAGTTCCCTATGCTATGACTAAACAGTCTCTTAAAACATTTAGGAGCAACAATCCTCATTTAAATTGGGCTTAGTAGTGCTGACCAGGCAAGTATCACACTGAAAGCAGCACAGACCCTCCTTTGTGCCCTCAGCCATTTATAAGAGCAGAACGCTGTCTTCCGGAACCTGTGGGGGCTCCTCTCCCACCAGTGTTCTTATTGCAAGTTCCTCAGATCTTTCCTTTTCATTACCTTGTAGCACCAAGTGTCCATGTTCCTGGAATCTTCTATTCAGGAGCTTTGATTTCTCAAATACTTTCTTCAAAACAGAAGACTTTCCTATTTTTCCTAATCACAGAAGCAAAACAAAACAAAACAAAACAAACAAACAAAAACTGGTCTCCTGCCCGTGAAGAATGTCCACCTCTTCTCTAGCAATCTACTTTTTGCCTTAGGAAAACAGCAAGTACTTTCCATAATTCAGCAGCTGGGTGCATCCTTTAACTGCACGCTCTCTCTTAATCTTGGTTTAAATGTTTTTTAATTTCACATGTTAACAAGCAATGGCAGGGTATAATATGGACCACACGGTGCCCTTAAACCAGGTACTGATGATGTTACACACAGAGGTGTAAGCTGAACTCACCTCCTATATTTGAAATTACCGCGAAATACCTATATCCATCAGCCTGATAGAACTGTTCAATGGATCTCTGCAGTACTGGAAAACACAATCTTCTCTCTAACTGAGATCTGTTGTTCTCTACATCTAGGATATACATGGCATGCAAACTGTGGTTCATTCAAATTAGTTGTTATAGACCAGAACAGGCAATGAAGTTCCATACCAGTGTCTGTAAGCAAAACTTGATTATCATATTTGCAGATTCTGTATCACAGATATAATAGGGACATCTCTTTCAAATCATGCTACATATTCCAGATCTTTTCTAAATTGTTCCACATTGCAACATCTACATGGTAAAGAGCTGAAACCCTTGATCAGGAACCACTTGTAGCCAACTCTCATCCTGGACAAGACAACGTAAGAATGAAGGCAAGCTGCTTTTTTGTATTAGTATTTTCTGATTTCATTTTCTGTACAGTCTTCTATCATTGCTGCACTTTTTCAATATAGAGGTTATGTGGAAAGAGGCTGATTCTCAAAGGAGAACAGACATTCCTCCATAAGTATTGCACACTTGTCCCAGAATACTCTAAAATCAGTTGAAGCATGCCATGGTCTTATGCAGTCTAGAATCAGCAGAAGCTGATTTCCCTTCAAACATGCTACTTGGTGATTACTCTTCTGCAGTGGTGTCAGTATATTCATATTTGTGAAAACATAAACACTACTGCCACCTTCTTAGGAAAAGACATTTCCACTATTACTTTCAGGTACAGCCTGGTTGCACACCATACATAACAAGAAAATTTGGCAGTCAATCAATCAAAATGAGATAAAATATACCCGTATAAAATCCTTAACAGCTATTTCATGAATATGTGCTGTAAAACAGAGCTTTTGAAATCAGCTCTATTTCTCATGAGAACAAATGCACTCATACTATATATATATATATATATACATATATATATACACACACACACACACACTATATATAGAGAGACACACACACTGGTGATCCAGGCTTCCCCTTTATCTTAGAAACAAAACACATATATTTATTATCTAAAGGAAATAAGGAGTAGTGAAAAAATTCAGTACCTATTTTTCTTCTTTGCTGTGAAACTAGAACAGAAAATCACTGTAAGCACACAAGAAATGCAGCCTAACAAGCAGAGGTAGGAAATTGAAACTAAAAATAAAAAGCTAAGCTTCTCTAGCAAAATGGATATGTTCAGACTCATTTCTCTGAAATGCACTTGTGCTTGTATTTCAGTACTGGCAGAAAACAATGACAGACACAGCAAATAAATGACAAATGACAATGTCTTTGCCCAGCTTTCTTTTTCTTCTTTTTTTCCTCCATACTCCCAAAATGCACACACAGATAAGAAAAAGCAGCAGCAAAGAACTGAAAATACACCAATATTATTTTCCTTTACCTAGACTCTTTCTAAACTTATATGACAAATTTCAAGCTATACTGAAGGGTAGGATACTACAAATTCTGGAGACTAAAACCTCCCAGTTATCTAGGAGCCAAGTGTAAATGATTAACAAACAGGGATGAGCAGAAGAGTCATACATCCAACTGGTTTCCTCATATGCACCCTACGTAGTTTTGTAATGGGATCTGCATTTGAACTCAGAACATAAGAAAGAAGAAAAAAACACCCCACAAGCAAAGAAAAAAAGAAAAAAATCAAATACGTAAGATATATAACTAATCTCCTGTGGGTGAAAAATCCCATGCATGGAAAGAATAATCAGAATGAAGAATGTGGGCAAACACAACCAAAAGACAGATTTTCAAAATCTTCTGCAATAATATGTAGGTGTCTATTGAACACTATGAACACTGTCTATTTTAGTATCTTTGTTGTTTGTTTTCTTAACTCCTCCAGGGAGTGGAGCACTGTCTGCTGGTTTCCCTGCAGATACACAGAGTGAAGATCAACATTTGTGTGATATAACATGTTGCATCCACCTTTAGAAAATCCCTTTCAACTACATGTAGAAGAGGTCATTTGGGTACAGATTAGACACGGGAAAATATACACTGACAGCCAAATTCATCTGTGACTTCAATCAGGTTATAAATTCAGTCAGAAAACCACTGTTCTGTAAGCAGAAAACAACACACTGAAAATACTAATGATACCATAGAAGAAGAACTGAAACAGACCTAAAAGCAGCCACCAAGTCTATCTTTACCTGCTACAAAGGAGTAGCTCTAGCTTCACAAAGACTTCTTACCTCTTCTTTATAGCCCCAAATGTCTAATTTAATTATTTTCAGACTTGCTGTATGATAGAATCAGAGTCTACCATCTGAAAAGGATCAACAAGAGGAAGAAGTATTGTGCAGAAGTAGAACTGTGATATGCAGATGTACAGCACCTTTTTTTTTCTTTTTTCTTTTCTTTTTTTTTTTTAAAGAACATTCTCCTCTCAGCACCACCTTATACAAAAGGCAAGAGTTTAAACACCTCTTGAAGTTTTGCTCATCTGCACCTAAGGAGTTGTTTGCGCTTGCTCTTTAGTCTTCTGGTCACTCTGAAATTTGCTCATCTCATTCTTCTTTGAAAAACTTTTGAGCGCTAGTTGCTCCTTTTGCTTCCAAAGTTCTCCAGGAAGAATTTGTGGAAATCTTAATGCCAAATTAATGCTAACTTACCTGGTCTGGTTGTCCATTTTTCATTCACATACCCCAAATGCATACATGAAGGGCCAAAGAATAAATAATGCTTTGGTGGCTGATGGTCCCTTGTGAGAAAGGAGGAAAGAAACCCGTAACAGGGAGGAATGCTTTCTACTCCCCTCACCCTTAAGCAGATATCAGGCACAGTCAGAGTGTTTGTTTGTTTGGTTTGGTTTTGTTGTTGTTTTTCCCCTTAGGGATCCAAATTAAATGTTAAATCTCATTCTACTCTGGGTTTCACCAATGCCAACCTAAGCCTGTAACAAGTTAAGGATATCCTCAGGTTAGTTTAGTTCCCTTATGGTTTCGAGTGTGAAATCAGAGAAAGTTTTTCTTGCATCTTGTTTTCCACACAGGTAGCTTCACCCCTAAATAAAATGATGATTTATTAGGCTTTTTCATGTATTTCCCTAATCAGCCATCCATTTCCGCTAATAACTAAATAATATGCAATACAAAAATAAATGGACTGAAGTACAGTTTAAGAAAGCTCTATAGAAAAACCATCAAGCTGCCTTTAAGAGGTTCTATTTATTTCGCAAATAAACAAAATAAGGAGATTGAAGATCAAAGCTCAGGTTCCTTAACTTTCTCTCTGAAGCTGATGTTCATTATAACAAAGTTTTTAATATCAGCATAAATTAAAGATTTGATTCTATGCAATGAATTCTCACAAGCTTTCATTTTGTTCATAGCAAAGGGAACACTAAGGCACTGTCCCAGAAATGAACTGTAAGGAGAGCCTGAGTGTTTTATGCCTCTATTGGAATGCCATTTTCTCTGGATTGGGCCAAATCACCACATAGTCACAAAGACAAATCATGGTTATAAAAGCCTTTCACAAAAGACTTAATAAGCTCTCAGTTTGTAATAGCAAGCAATTGTTATTTTCAAAATGGGATTACATCTGGCAAAAAATGTTTGCTACCTTAAAGTATCAGGTATTGTTAAAAATATTATGCACTGAAATTTCTGAAGTGTTTCAGGTTCTAATTATGTATTTACCTGTAAATTTTTTTTTCCAAAAAAAACCCCACACTAATTCACAGTCAGCTTCTCTCTTTGGTTAACATAAGTAAACATAAAGTATATATTCAAAATAAATAACAATTTATCTCATTATTTAGCCTACCATCTAGGCATTGATGACTTATAAAAGTGAACAATCGTGTGTAGGAGGTACTTCAGACACTCTAGAAACATGCAAACAAAAGCAAGAATTCCCTTTAGTAAAAGTCTTTCTCCAAAGCAACTCTTTTTCCTGACAATTCATAAATCCCATCTTGCCTTTACTTCCCTGAATACCTCATTAACCATTACATTATAAATAAATAAATAAAATCAGCTTAATACTAGTATTTAAACTTAAATTTAAAAAAAAAATGAAAAAAGGATTTCCAACCTTTTTGGCTTGTGTGAAAAATTTGACTCTTTAGCAGTAAACTGAGGCTAAAATTGCCTTTAAAAATTGACTTTGAGGTATATGTATTTTTAACAAAAAAAATGTGTTGACTCAATATGAACATAAAACCTCAGGAGAGTTCTATAACTACAGGAGCAGGTGGAATAGGCTGATTTTAAACCCTCTGGGCATTTCAAACTGAGAAAAGGCTTCACAGCCAGAAGATTCAGATGAGAAAGGTGAACCCAAACAGTTAAAGCATTTATAGGGCACATGCTTACAAGGATGTCACAATTGTCCTAAAAAATTTTTACAAGACAGCATGTATTAGCTTTTCACAACCCTGATGGAATGTACATATCTTATCTTCATCCATACAATGAACTTTACAGATGTACCAGCAAACTACTCAAGGTTCAGGGAGGCAGACACTAACAAACCTTTGAATTTAGAAACATTATTTTCAAATATTTTTTTTAAGTTGAAAAATAAAGACATTTGTTACAGCCATCCTCTACATAAGGTCAAAGTCCCTCTATCAATCTTCATACTGCCTAGATACCATAATTATTCAAACTTTTTTTTTTTTAATCACTATTTAGATTTCTGATTTTGCATTTTAAGAAATATACAAGAGTTCTCAGAAAATTCAGGTTTCATCTTGGCCAATGTTTTTAGACAATATTCTTCCATTACTTGAGGTGAGTGATAGCAAAACAAAATTCACAAATGAAAAACATTCAAGCCTTCAATAATAAAAAGAAGTCTATGAGGCTATGCTGTAGTAAGTATAAAATATTGGTCATTCTACAACCACAACCCAATGAGGGCTTCTTTCCTAATCCATAATCACCATACACACATTGTTCAGACAGCCAGCTCTGAACAATTTGACTCTCAGGCTTCTCCAGTGAGAGCTTTAAAGGGCTTTCACTCTTTTTATTCTTCTTTATTCTCCCACACACAGAAAATTGCTGAGACACATCAAATACCAGTTTGCTATAGACACCATCGTATTGAACTTGCTCACTCAGACA
Source organism: Cygnus atratus (assembly GCF_013377495.2). Lineage (NCBI taxonomy): Eukaryota > Metazoa > Chordata > Aves > Anseriformes > Anatidae > Cygnus > Cygnus atratus. Next base: position 84,997,441 of record NC_066363.1, on the reverse strand, counting down.
ATAGGATTTTCCTATGAAGTACAGAGCACAGAACCATGACATGTCAGATGACATCTTTGATATATCCACAATGGGCAATGATGGCTCACTAAACAGTCCTATCTCTTGTTAGATACACATCCTGTCTGAGGCAATCTATTAACACTAACTCTCACTTTTACAGGGGATTAACTTTCACTAAAGTAATAGAAACCTTTTCATAAATGAGTTTCTGTTCTGCATTTCCTTTGTGAGAACTTGAATTTTAAATCTTTTTTTTTTTAAAGGAAGGTTATCTTGCATTTCAAAACTATTTTCCAGTTACATACTTAAACAAAGCACATATGTATAAGCGTGTTTTTTTTGCCAAAAGTGTATAAACAAGGAGTCATTATTGTACTCTGTTCCTTTGTAGAGAGCTTTCCCATTACAAAGTTCTACTTGAAAATACTGCAATGTCTGATAATATTACAGTGTCTTTCTTTTAAAAAATATAATGAAAATTGTAAACAAGATATACAAGGATGTATTCGTTATAACTCATTCTTACTATTCCAGTTTGTTACATATAACATGAAACATTAACATCTTCCCAAGAGCAGTATGTGGACAAACCAAATAACACATTCCAATAGCTACTTAAACATGGCAGATGGGGAAAACTTATTTATTACAGAAATAACTGAAGCGTATCACTGGTTGATTAAAAGTTAGGTATTCCCTTTCTTTTCTGATAGAAACATACTATAAGAAAGATTAAACTGATGAACCAAGGTTAAAAAAAAGCAAAACAGCAATGTAAACAAAATAAACAGTTATAAAAGTCTAATTGAAAACTGTAGAAAAGAAAGATGCAAATTCTAACAAACATCCTTGCTTCCATGCTGGAAGCATCTGCTTTATATGAGAAGAGTCAGCAATTTTCTTCCCTCTTCACACACACGATAACAAGGATAGAGCTTGAGTAATTTTCTAAAATAATTAAACAACAGGTGTATAGGTTGTATTGTTTCCAGCCCTTTCATATTGTTATTTTTCCACACTGAAAACATCTTACAGCTAGCACTTCACCATGTACCTTTCTTTCCAGATGTGAAAATTAACTTATTATCTTGTGAAACATCTGCATGTTTTACAAAGGCTGGTTCATGCAAAGTAATCAAAGCAACATAAACAGAAAAATTAAACTCAGTTTTTATATATTATGACAACTGCGTGAAGAAAAATGCTAAAAGAACAATTCTGCCAGTACAATAAATATAGTACAGTAAATACAATCTTGTCTTTAGGTGGGTTTCAGGTTCAAAGCTGCTAAGTTTGAATTCAAAGCTTCCTTGAGAATTATTATGGTTGCTTAAATTAATAAAGCTTTCACACTTTCTAGTGTAAGACTTTGAGAGACTCCCTCTGCATCTTAACATTTCCCAACAAATGCTGAGAAAAGTTATGGAATCTTTACTGAAATTGTAAGAAGAGTTCAGACAAGTAACCCCCAATGATGACAGAAGTGGTGATCATGATACTGGTCTGGGGGTACCAGTAGAGACTAGATGACCTCTCAAAAACACTCCTAAACCTACTGTTATGACTATATCAGTGACTGCATTTATACTTTCCATACAGAACTACAAAATTACCTGAATTTGTTGCACAGAGAGTTTGGGAGTCCTAAGGAATACACCTTACATTACTTGCATCAAAACAAAGGCTTCAAATATCTCACAGCTGACTTAGAGCTGCCATAACAGGCACATTCACCAGCCTGGAAGACTCCAAGCAAATATTTTTGTTTGAGAAGGGCAGCTCTGGAGCCCTCTAACAAAACCAAAAGGGAAGCACATGGGAAGAAAAGGATTAGAAGATCTGTGAAGGACAAATATGGAGGATTCATAATGGTAGAGAACAAAATCGGGAAGAAAATTTTGAAACTCGGAGTAGCAGTAGTAATGATATGCTAGTAAGAGAACATAATGACATACTTTGGTTTTTAGAAATACAATCTCATCAAAGGGTGGTAGGGGAAGGTTTAAAGATACAGAGGTAAACCAATGGTGTTACATAATTGAAGACTGAATAAGAAATTTTACCAAAAGTTGAGAGGACTGTTTGTTTAAAGGCTTAAGCATATTCATAAAACCAAAATCCAGTAACCTCGTATAAAATCAACATTGAGATTTCTCTCCTAATTTTGTATTTTTTTGCTGACCCACGTGGGTATTGGTTAATTTGTGTCAGCACAGTTATAAACTTCTGTAATCTACGGATTTCTCCTGCTTTAGTGACCTCAGACAACTGATATTTTCCTAACAGAGGAAAGCTGAGAACATATACCTATGAATTAGCAAAATAAACTACAACAGCACCATCAGAGACATTTCAGTGCATCCTATTAATAATCTTCATGACTTAACCCAAATTATCAGCCAAGATGTCTAATATGTCACACGAGGTGAAAGTAAACAATCTGAATTCTGGATATTAAAAGTGCACGTTGCATTGCAGCCTTAAGCACTAGCAACAAAACAGACTATTTATCAATACTGCAATTTTGGTTAATTATAAGCCAACTTCAGATCTTGTTTCTAGTAAAGAAAGGTAAAGGAAGACTGCAAACCTAATTAAGGCATACACAAGGTGTTCTACAAATTACAAAGATAGTTTTACCTCAGTGCATTTTACTTTTCATTGCTTAACTATTTAGTATCACTTTGTGAAGTAATAGCTACAGTACTGAATATAAAGCTAGTTTTAAATTACATAAATGAAAAGATTATGAAAAAACGAATTTCAATTTCATTGTGATTTTTCTATTACCATACCTCAATAAATTATCCAACTTAATTAAACTTACTAAAATAACTCTTACAGCCAAGAACACAGGCATGATGAAGGTTAGAGATGATGCCAAGGTTAAAAATAATGAAAGAAAACCAACATAACCTAACCAAGGAACACCACTGAAGTGTTCAGGAGACTTGAGGAAAGATGTGACTGCTGGTATATGATAAATTCAGTGTGGAAGTCATATGAAGTTCAGGGTACAATAAACTGATCAGGGATTCACACTTACCTATGACACCTAACCACTTCTATAAACCTTTAATTTTCAAATTCCAAGCTCTAACAAGTTTTAAACAACAGATAGCTGCCTTTTACACAATACTTCAGTTCTGACACTTATGTTCACAGCAGATTTATTCATTGAAAGTTTGCTGCTTGATTTGTCTAATTTTTCTTTAGCAAGTATGAATTCACTTAATTTATCATTATTTAAAAAAAATAGTTATCTTCTCTATAACAATATATTCTGAAGACAGAAGCTTTAACAAAATGCACAATAATAAGTTAGAACATTTTTCTATTAGAACATAATCCTACTTGCCAGCCTTCATTTTGTATAGATCCTCTCTAATAAAAATCACAGCAGAGAGTAAGATAATATCAGGTCTGTATGGCCTGGGACAAACACTAATCTGGAATTAAAATGGATAATATGATTTATATAATACAGCAAAGAGGACAAAAACAGATGCATACTTATCTGTGGTTATAAAGCTTATGAATATATCTTGATTATCTGCTTTAAAACATCTGCCTAACCTATATCATTCAAAGAAAACAAATATTAAACATACCTGAATTAGAGAGAGATCCTCAAGCTGCAACCTGAAGAGGTAGTTTCTGGGGGAAAAAAAAAAAAGTAAAAAAAAAAGTTAATTGTTACTAGTATTTAAATAAAGGTATAATTAACGAATATAAAAGAGAAAAAAAAAATGAGAGTCCTGACTCCCAGTCACACTAACTTCTTTCAGGGACTGTCTTCAGAACATTTCCCTTGGGCTAAAGGCTAAGGCAATTTCCAAAACAGAGTTTCAGTTTGAAGGCTGTGTATGAAATAAAGTATTTACACTGCATATATATACATCTGAACCATACGCTCCAGTCTCCCCTTAGAGTCAACAAGAAATACTGTTTCAGCAGATTCACATGATCAATGTTAGATGTCTACATAAGAATAAGACGACACATAGATTAAAGCTGTCTATCTCTCTCCACAATGATGGCAAGCTTGCACAACGAACTCAGCCACAGATATGTAAAGTTTGAATTTAAGGATCCCGTTACAAAGAAGCATTTGTAGAAGCCACAGAGTTTCCACAATTGACTGAAGTCTTGTCATTACCTGTTTTAACTTCTTTGAAATCTGAATAAATTGTTTTCCGTTTACATCAGAGCTACACATGTACAAAACCTATTTAACAAAAATCCATCTTTTTACTACAAAAATATTTCTCACTCCACTTTTGCTCTACTACAGTATTGCTACACCTACACAGGACGATTTCAGTTGAATCATGAAGAAGATGCAGCACAAAGGCACTGCATGAAATCTGTGGAAATAATGGGTTAGGTTACTCAGAAAGGTAACTGTGTCCCTCTGACCAAACACTTTCCTCAGCGTGTATTGTTACACCTCTTCTGATAAACCAGTGCTGTTGGTAGCACCCATGATTTCAGTTCACAGAACACATACAAATGTATGAATAGCACACCAACTTTGAACTGATTTCAGCAGGTCCTTATCTCTAGCAAATATTCTCTTTTTGTGGTAGGTCTAAAATTTCTTACATCCTCCATTTCCACACTCCTCCTGCCCACCTTTCCCTCTTCACTTTCCTATTCTCTTCTCATATCCGTTTTTCTTCTTTTTATTATGCCTTTAAAAAATGCATAATCTCCTTCAGTTCTCTTTTCCTTATTTTTGATCTTATTTAAAGCCATTCTGCCTTACCTAAGGTCACTACAGAGTGATTGTTTTATAAAGAAAAATAAAAAGGAAGGAATTTTGAAACATGAAAATAAAACCACAAGTAATTTAAATCTATTCATAAAAAACATGTAAGATTAATTTTAACAGATTCCAACAAATTCATTTGAACAAAGTAACTGAAAATAGGCAATAAAGAGATTACTAAATTTAAATTTTAAACTTGAATATTTGCAATATTTGCAAATTATCTGCAATATTGCACCCATGCAATTGGTAGATGTATAATAGAAATTAAAATGTGGATACATTTTTGATCATAATAATTCTAATTCTTTCCAAACAGGTGTGAGATATTTCTAATGGGTACAGATGGTTAGGACCTGTTTTTTACGTCTCTAATAAACATTTTAAATGAGCCTTAGAAAAATCATCTTGTGTCTAAAAAATGAAAAACATTATTTGAAAAATCATGCATCTCAGAAACACAACCTCTATCATAGTTTTATTTATGGACTCTGGTGTGCATGTATGTGCATTTATTTATTGGCTCTAGTACATATATGGCCATCTTAAATTGTGTATGTATAGGAATCAAATCAGTCTATCTTAGGGATATTGCTGTAGGGAATTACAAAATAAAAGAGGCAGACTAGCAAGGGCAAAAAAAAAAAAATATGAGAAAGCGGAACATTTGTTATTAGAACAAGGAAATCACCACCAACCCCAACAAACAAACAAAATAATTGAACCACTTGTGTTTGAGTCATGAAGAGAACTGAAATTGGCAACAGTGAAAATGGTGCAATGTTTACACAAAGCTTCATCCACAAACTAAATGCAAATTAACTTGAAAGATTCATTGGAAGTCAGGAGATGATGCATGCTGTCTTTCTACCCTATCTATACCGTCTCTGTAAGGACAAAAAATACCTTCATGGCTTTTGTTTTCTTCAGGAATTTTCAACAGGGAATATACATATACTATAAAAGGTTCCTTATCTCACTGCGTATATGAACTCCTTCCATCAACCATCATTGACTGTGCTTCTTTCTCTCCAGATATCAAAGTTAAAGAGAACTGCATCTTCACTGCCATTGCAAATCTTTCTTTCATTTACAGAAACAGAACAACTTCTTTTCTTCCAGAGAAGTTGAACTGTATCCCCAGCAGGTATAAACTGTTTTCTTAACTTGGTGGTATCAGAGTCACATCTCACTCTACAAAAAAATGCAGTCTCTGTTCCAAGATAGATGAGCACAGTCTCATCTCATACTTTTGGTTTTCAGGTCAGTACTTCACATAGTGTCACGTATGTACATTTTGGGTGCTTCATCTTGACGTATCTATTGAATATTTATTACTGATGTGTCATCTTAAGACTGTGATTAAGGAATAGCATATGATTAATGATGCCTTTCTATGGTATTTCATTATTATATTATTTCAACCTATTAAAAAGTTATTGTCCCAAATTCTAAATAAGTAAATAAATAAAATGTTATCCTGTAGAAAAAGAAAGGCTATTTTTTTAATTATATTTTTCCCGAGAAAATGAAATTTATATCCTATGCAGTAGAGCACAGCATTTTTCCACATTAATATATCCAGTGAAATTAGAAATATTGACCCCCAAAAGTGTTAGGAAGACTAAAATGTCTATGTTCATATGAACAAGCCAAGAGCCAGAACTAACTACTGGACATCTTTCAACTTCCTGTTGTTGCCAACAAATAATTACAATTTTTTTTTTCAGTTTCATAGAGCCAGCAGAAAGAAATATAAGAAGAAAAAATCAAAGTGCAAGACATTTTAAAAGCATTAAACCATTTCAACATAAAGGCAAATTGGGCAAATAGAGAGCATAGAGTGACTGTTACTACAAGAATAAAGCTAGGACTACTAGCAAATTAGTTACTTAGATAGCAATCAGAACTGTTCCTATAAGAACATCTCCACTTAAGTAAAACTAGCAAGACTGCATTAAGCTTAACAAATCCAATAGTTTAACATACAAAAACTCATTAAAAAGAGATATTTGAAAAAAATCTATAAAAAATAAAAATAATGTAAATGACAGTAAAACACACACTGGAAATTTATTATGATAGTAATAAACTTGTCAGCCCAAAGGAAAAGTCAATGCCAAAATTCATGATATATACAGAGTCATTATACCCCTCATGAGAGAGGTCACAATGCTTATTCAGTTATGTTGTTGAGATCATGGTGTGGATTGCTATTTTTCAACCTCCGTTTACCTTTATTCTACTGCATGAATGCTTCAAAGGCAACAAAGGATGTGAAATAAAAAACGACCAAGTACATTTCGGAAGCATAGCTTTAGGCCTTTTAGCATGTAGGTCTGCCTCTTCTGCAAATATGGTGGTAATAAAAGCAAGACAAATACAACATTACGTGCTGGAATTAAACTGATTTGACACTGGCTGTAACTGGGAAATGTGTTTCGATTTTGTGCTTAATGAATGAGGAAAGCAAATCCAAGCAGAAAGACACCGTAACAAGAAGAAAACAAAAGTGCAAGACAAAGCAGAATTTTGCGTTCCTTCAGCAGTTAATAAGCATTGTTTTATATTATGGTACTGAACAACTTTCCTAGCTGATCTGTAAGTAAAACTGGTTAACCAATAGCCTGCTTAAACTCAATAGCAAAGAATTCCCCTTGTATCAGTGGAAATTGAATGAAGCACCACAAAAAGTAATCATTAGTGCCCTCCTTTAAAACAGTGTATTCCAGTCTACTGCAGTGAATACATTCAGCACGACTACAGATAAAAGCATAGAAACATACAGCAGATCAATTCATTTTGACATGGACTTCTTAAAATTAAAAACCCATACAGAATTGAAAGCACGTAGTGTTAGTAATGGGTGTTAAATCTAGCACTTTACTCTTTTCTTAGTGGAACAGAAGGGCATAAAATTCAAACACAACAATAAATACTGTTGCATTGAACACAGATGTGAATTAAAGGAACATTAAGGTGGCACATACCACTTCAGAGAATGCACTATAGGCTCAGTTTTAGGGGAAAAAAAAAAAAAAAAGTAAGCAAACAAACAAAAAAGCATGCTCCCATTTCCTCTACAACTGACAGCCCAAATCAGAAACTCAAGGCATGACCATACAGATATTGACAAATCTCCTGGAAATAAAACAGTAGAAGATTCCTTCTCCTGTGCACATCTTTGAATAAATTATTTCACATGAAGGAATAAAATTTAGCATAATTTACTGGAAGGAAAAAAATATTAAGAACAAAAAAGAAAAGTATAAGCTCTTAAGGAATCAGTTATTAACAAAAAGTCACAATTCCATGATCAAGAAAGGAAAGATTTTGGTAAAAGGCAATTCTAGTTCTGCAATGTAATAAAAGCAGCAATTGGAAATAAAACAACAGGAGGAAATTAGATAAATTGAAATTTATGATGTAGAAAATTGATTTGGTTTATTAAGATATTATAGAAAAAATATGAGAGAGAGCTAAGGATAACATGTCAGAAATAAAAGAAACCTAATCCGGGTGGCTTAGTTGAATTATTATATGAAAAAGGTCAAGTTACAATAAAAAAAAAGCAAAATGGTCAGTAAGTAATTTTTGTCTGGATTTTGCAGGAAATAGAAGTCTTATATCACATGAGAATAATAAAGTAACAAGCTTGTTGATAAATGACAAAGATGTGAAAATTGCATATACACAGATAAATACTTTCAGGCTAGCAGGTAATGCTTGTTTGACTTAAAAATTATGGTGATCTTTGGTCTTTTTGTCCTGCTTTAATAATTTCTAAAATTACAGGAGAACATGAATGGAAGGTGATAGGAATGAAAGAAACAAAGGCTACAGGAATGAAAGACTACTCAAGTTTTATCAACGTTCATAAGGACAAAGAGGAAGACTCAGGTTATCACAGGCTGATCAGTGGGCACTGAGCTTTGCAAATAGAAAACTGATAGTTCTCTGATAGTTACTTGTCAGGATGAACAATTTTTATAGCATGTGGCTCCACATGCAGCCTTAGCAGTGACTCAAGATCCTAAGTCATAGAAGTCCTGTACAGAGGACCAACAGTAAGGCATTGCTTCTAGATATTTCTTGCCAAGTACTTCTCCAGAAAAAGCAGAGGGGTACCAGTGGCCTGTCTCTGCAGCCCTGGAGTTCACTCTTCTGAAATCCCCTCATGCCATCTCAAACACAGATTACTGTCTTCTTCTGTCAGCCCATGCATCTTTCAGACAGCACTTGGGTTCCCGAATGGATCATAGAGTACTTGTCACCTGTGCTCCTCCAATGCCTTCAGATCAAGGTTTTTCTGATTATTATGCTTTAAATACACACAAGTTTGTGAGCTTACTCAGCTATTCATTCAGTAAGCTGTTGTCAGGTTCAGTTTTATCCTGAAATATTACCTCAGACAAAATATTAACCCTGTATTACATAACTGTGGCTGACAAAATTTTTAATACTCTTTTATGTTGCAACATGTATCTCAAAGTATATGCCCCCAAATTTTATGTTTTGGCAGATATGACATATATTATGGAGTACCTTACCATATAATTAGCCAGGCAAGTTCTCTGTTGTCTTGTTACTATTTCAATGTTTAAGATCTTAATTAATTTAAAGTTAAATTTAATTTTGCTGTTTTATCTCCTCCAAAAAAAAAAGTAATGGGAATGGGCTTAGATAGACATTTTAGACAGTTCACGCCTTTTGCAGCCTCCTTTCCCATAGTAATCAACTTTGGCAAGTGCAATTTGTTTAAGCTGGTTTTGTAGGGGAGAAGGTGAAAAGTCTAAGAAAGCAAAGACTGGTCTTTTTTATTATTATTTATTTTATTAAGAAAAGATACTGCTAGAGCAACACGGTCAAAAAAAAAAAAACTTAATCATGTTAATACTAAAGTGCTTATGGAGGGAGACACTAAACATAATGGTCCACATTTTCAAATCTTCAGTTTCCCTTCTGTGGTCATGCTGCAGTCCTTCAGTAGAGCAGTTTGTTTCCAACACAGCCCCTCCTTTCAATGGAAGTTTGCTGTACATGGGAAATTCAGAAGGAGGATGCATACTAAGGTAAGCACATGATGCCAACGTTTCTCTACATGAAATGCAATCTCGCTCCCATCAAATCTACTGAGGTGAAGGTCTCATACACAGCATGCAAGGTTGCACTGTTACATTTTCTGACTGCACTCGTGGTGTGAGTACTGACGCCCACATGCACACCTGGCACTGGAGCAGCCACTCCACAAGGGAGCTGCATTGACTCACGCAAGGCACCAGCATTTCAGAGGTGGGAGAGAGTCCTTCGTAGACCCAACTGCTGCTCTGTAGGACTTCTTCTATATCATGGTATCAGCCTCTTAGCCAGCAACACCCTGCCCTAGATTCCAGTGCTGTAAAGGCACACAGAAGTTCAGCAGACACAATCAATCTGTTGGTAGTGTAGGACTGAAACAGTATGTTAGGACTGACATCCATTGCAGAAGAAAGAAGGTAAATGGCATGAGAACACTTTCTAACAGGGAAGCAAAGGAAGGCAGAAGTTGCCATATTCTGCAGCAGGACCTACAACTAGCACAGATCAAGTGTATACACATTAATGACTTCAATTAAAGACACTTATCTTCAGAACACCTCTCCTTTGATATCATTTCTAAAGACAGTTTACAATGAAATAACAGCATTCTCTGCTATAAAAGCTTCATTTACCCTTACCTCATCTCTTTTCATCTTACCCTGGGCCAAGTCCAGATCTCATCTGATGATGCATCATTTTAGTTCCACTAAAGAATAGCAGGACGTTAAGCCAGCACAAGAAAAGTAATAATTTTTGTGGGGTTAGAGAATTGACTAGTCTTACTTAGCAATCAGATTATTGCTAGAGCTGGTGCAGAGGAGGGGAAAATTGCATAGTGGAGGAAGACATGGGCAGGAGAAGGACAAGCTTTTAAAAACATTTAAGAACCCAGTAGCAAAGTAGGAAAGGGAAACAAGTAGGGGGAGAAAGACCCTCTTTTTTTTTTTTTTTCTTTTTCAGCAGCAGTAGGATGATAATTTCTCTTAGATTTAGCATTAAACCATACCTGAGATGAGATCAAATCAATCAGTAGAAGGACAGACATCGATTACTCCCAACAATGTGTTAAATGAGCAATAAAACCCAGATTGATGTTCATAGAATACAGCAGCTAATTCCTGGTGCCTGTGTATTCTCCCAATATACTCAGAACATCTCATTAACATGAAGCTCTCAGATTCTCCTGCTGGGAGCAGACAACAGCAAGAAGCAAACCTGTACAGTTATTTTTTCTTTTATTAGCGATCCTTAAACCACTAGTTAATGAATCCTTTAATTTGCCTTTCTGTTATTGTGGGAAGTAGTAGTAATGGTTCAAATTAACGTTCCCAAACACATATCTAATTAAGTGAAAAGGCATACTGTTACAGTCCTTCATCAACAAGATAAGGAGTGATTGAGGCAATAAGCCACCTCCAAGCAAGTTTTAAACCTCAAAGCAAATTTAATTAACTTGCAGAAGAATATACAGGAGAAAGCCACTGTTGTTAAGATGCTCTGTGTTAGGGACAAACAAAAAAAATCCACAAACAATATAAGATGTCTAAAGATATATTATCTAATTTAAAAAAAACGAATAGCTTTGAAATCAATTTCTGATAAGCAACTATCAAATTTTAGAGCACAGTTGAACAAGCCAAACTTGAATTATAAAAACTAAACTACCACATCTCAAGAATGACCTCCAGTGAGCCTCCTGTCAGTTCACTGTTTCAATCAGAAGAAGCTTGGAGAGAACAGGGTTATTTTACTTTTACTTTAAATAATCTTATTCTGCTATATATTCTGGTATGGTCTGAATAAAACCGTTAAGGAAAAAGAAATAATGAAAAAGTCACAAAGAATACAAATAAAAAAATAAAAGAAAAAGAATGGATTAAAAGGAAAATGTAACCCATTATTTCAAACCTCAGGATTTCTGCCCTGATCTACTGGGTTTGAGACAGGATTCTAAGTTGGCTCTTGGTTTACTAAAATGTCTGGTACACTTATAACACTTTTTGATTTATAAAAACTAGAGTCAATAAGAGTTTACTGTGTTGTCTGGGAACGAGGAGAAAGAAGGCAATGCACAATTTGCCAGGACAATTCAGACACTGCTGTATCCTGCCCCTGAGCAGGTCTTTTTCCTACTCAATTGACCTTTCCAGGAGACTAAAAAAAAAAAAAAAAAAATGCCACAGGAGATATGACAAAGCACTTTCACATAGGAAAAGAAGGCAAAGTTGTTCTTGGGGAAATCCATGAATCTCCATGCTTACTGGCATTTTGAAACATAGTATTCATTATCATATTTGATTAGGTGCTAAGTCAGTCCACTAAATAGCATACAGAGAAATGTTCAACTGAATATTTTATCACAATTTATCAGAATAAGATAAACAAAGAGCCTCTCATTTCCCTGAGCTCAGTGAGGAGCTAATGCCCTAAGAGTAATCCTTTGCTGATGCCACTTAATTATAAAAGTAAATTGTCTTGCTGTATGGTGCCTTTTTTTTTTTTTTCTTCTCTTTTTGAAGAAAACAAATGAGATCCCTTGAAGATTTCAGTTTGCAAAAGAGCTCATTTATTTTGTCTGCCAGGTCATACGTGATGCCAAGAACAATGCCTGCGGCAAGCTGTAAAGATAGGGCAATGTAGCCATATTCCCATTGAAACTCTGTGTCAAAAGCCAATAGCATTCCTGTAATGTACTAACAGCTGTTCTACATCCACACTGAATTCTTTCTGTATAGAGTCCCTCATTAAATTATTTTCTTTTCTTTAATTTCATTTTACTTACATGTATAATCTCTTCCAATTTAACACATACCTATTGAGAGAAACAGTTCCTCTTACATTAAATCTAGACCCAACTGACATAACATTGAAAAATCTGTCATATTCTTCACATGCTAATTTAAAACACATAATACATAATTATAATACAAGTAATTCTTCTTCCCCTAATTTAACTTCAGAAATTGAACTTTAATCTTTGCTTTTCTTCACTATGCACTTTGGACGGTTACATCAATTCAATACACAAATAATACAATTTCTCCCTCTACCTTTTCATTTCCCTGGACCCACCTCTTCTACCCCATTCCCCCTATTTCTTGAAGCTAACTAAATGAATTTTTCTACTCAAGCAACTTGTAGTAAAGGGTACCAGGCAAGCAGGGCAACTATAAGTTGTTACTGAGGTCCAGGCTAACTCATCCATCATTTTAGAAGATATTCCTCTCCTTCTGAAGCCCTCACCAATAGTACACATATATCTCAATTTGCACAGCAGGCTGACATAAGACAAAATGATATGGTTTAAAACAAAAGTATTACAACTCTTATGCTTCAGATTCAAAATATGTTATTAAGCAGACCTGTTACATTGGAAGAGGTTAAAGATTGACAACGTTACTTGACACAAAACCTGTGTCAAGCACTCAACAGCACTGCTAGCTTTCCTTTTAACATTAAAATTGAAGGTATAATTGATCCTGTATTGTATAGCAATGTGCAGAAACTACAGCAGTCACAAATAAAAGGCATTGCACTTCATGACAGGAAAAAACATATGATTGCGACCAAAGAGAGAAACATCTGCCACAGTTGAGGTGCAAGATATGTGAGAAATTTGAGAGGTGAACAACAAAAATTGACTATAGTTACTTCTTTCAACTGAATTCAGAGAAACGTAAGTGTGCACACTCTAAAAATAAGCCAGACTGAGCAAAACCCAAACTTTACTCAGACTGCCAATCTCTCTCCTGAATGGGGGTGGTGAAATGAGGAAATAGCGCAGTTGTTCCAAAACTTAGGCAACTCCTCATCACAAGGAAAATACTAGTGCCAGGGCAGATGGGATGATTAAACTGAAAGCGTGAAAGTGTGAGCAAGTATTGGACAACTTAGGATAACACTCACAGATCTCTGTGAATGGTGTAACAAAACTGAAGTAAGACAAGGATATTTCAAATTAATCAACCTAAAACCTGCAAGAGAGATGGACATTTTGCAAAACAAAATATCAACTGGAGATTTCTCATGAGGACTGGAGGACAACCTGTGCTCAGGTGGAAAAAAGAAAAAAAAAAGTGTTTTTGAACAGCAACTACGGAATGTCCACAGACATCCAGAGGACCAACTTTATTTCCCAAAATAGGTAAGCAAGATTAATTTTAGCAATACAGGACTGGATATGACCTTTCTGGTAATTGCCTGGTATGGAAAATGTTATAATATAGCGTCCCTTTCGTATATTTAGAGTTCTCTATCTCAAAAAATAGTTGTTTTCTTGTTTTGTTCACACTGGTAAAATGTGACAAAACTCATTGTTTCTTGACTAAATTACCCATGTCCAACTTAAAATTATTTGGTTTTCTGCCAATGCTACTGTATAGTTTATACAGCTATTTCCTTCCCTAGATGTACTCACTGATAGATTCATGGGCAGTTGCTGTGCACAGGCTCAGCCTTTTTCCCCTACACTAACTCCAACCCACTTCTTTTAGCAGGCCTTCTTTATACCTTTTTCCAATTTCAGTTAATCTTTTTTTTTTTTTTTTTCCTGCTACAGTTTAGGTCTCCCAGGTATCTTGTGCAATGGTGTCAATTCTTCTATGTCACTGCTGGAGATAGTTTTCAATGAATTATGAGATCTGATTTGAGTTTTTATATAGCTGCATGACATTGGCAGCCCCCTGTGGGAATCCAGTGTGGATCCCAGATAGGATCCTCTCCACCTTGCTCATTAAGATAAAAAAGTCATGAACCTCTTCAGAGGTTGTAGACTTTTGAAGCTAGAAGAACATCACTCACTGTCAGTATCAGTGACAGAAATGGAATTTAGAAATTTGCAATAGTATTGAATTTTCACAACACTTTCATTTGGCTTCTGAGATAGAGAAATTTTGGCAAAAAGTTCACTGAACTCCACTATGGCAAGAAAATGTAATTATAAACTTAAGATGAGCCAGAGCACAGCTCTGGGCTATGAAAATCATTTTTGAAGAACACCACCTTAACTAAAGCAGAAATCTAGAGGTACAGGCATCACCTCCCAGTTTTGTTTCGATGCTTGAGAAGTAAATCATAATGGGTGTATTTCTCTTGACAGTGTAAACCAAGTAATACATTAATACAAGTTTATTTGTAGCTTTGCCATGTGTCACATCGCTACTGAATGACTGACTACACAAGGGAAAAAACATGTTAGAAGACTATGAATTATCAATTTCACAACTGAAAAAGGAACTTTTAACTGTTCGGATCTTAGTGAAATCACATGTGACATAGCTATTGTTTTTTCAGTAATGAAATGTGCTAGTACAAGAACATAAGAAGATTATGTACATATATATATATATATAAACATATTTTTTATCAGCAGTCCTGGCTACCAGGGGAGGTCCCACTGAACTGGAGGCTAACAAAAATGATGCCCGTCTACAAGAAGAGCCAGAAGGAGGACCCAAGGAACTACAGGCCTGTCAGTCTGACCTCAGTGTCAGGGAAGCTCATGCAGCAGACTATCTTGAGTACCACCATGCAGCACTTACAGGACAACCAGGTGAGCAGGTCCAGTCAGCATGGGTTTACCAGAGGCAGGTCCTGCCTGACGAACCTGATCTCCTTCTACAACAAGGAGATGCCCTCAGTGGATGAGGGAAAGGCTGTGGATGTGGTCTACCTAGAATTCAGTAAGGCTTTTGACACCATTTCCCATGGCATTCTCCAGAAGAAGCTGGCTACTCAAGGCCTGGATGGGTGGCCAGGAACAAAGAGCCATGGTGAATGGAGTTAAATACAGCTGGAGGCCCGTCACAAGTGGTGTCCCCCAGGGCTCAGTACTGAGGCCAGTTCTCTTCAATATCTTTGTCAATGATCTGGACAAGGGCATTGAGTGCACCCTCAGTAAGTTTGCAGACGACACCAAGTTGGGCACGAGTGTTGATCTGACCGAGCACAGGAGGTCTCTGCAGAGGGATCTGGATAGGCTGGGCCGAAGGGATGAGGCCAACTTTATGACGTTCAACAAGGCTAAGTGCTGGGTCCTGCACTTGGGGCGCAAAAACCCCATGCAATGTTACAGGCTGGGGGAAGAGTGGCTGCAAAGCTGCCTGGTGGAAAGGGACCTGGCAGTATTGGTTGATAGCCATCTGAATGAGCCAGCAGTGTGCTCAGGTGGTGAAGGAGGCCAACAGCATCCTGGCTTGTATCAGAAACAGTGTGGACAGCAGGACAAGGGAAGTTATCGTCCCCCTGTACTCTGCTCTGGTGAGGCCACACCCTTGAATACTGTGTTCAGTTTTGGGCCCCTCACTACAAGAAGGACATTGAGATGCTGGAGCGTCTCCAAAGAAGGGCAACAAAGCTGGTGAAGGGTCTAGAAAACAAGACTTATGAGTGGCAGCTGAGGGAGCTGGGATTCCATGATTCTATGATTGTTTAGCTTGGAGAAAAGAAAGCTCAGGGAGACCTTACTGTACTTTACAATTGCTTTAAAGAAGGTTGTAGCAAGTTGGGGATTGGGATCTTCTTGGCCTCCAAGTTGTACCAGGGAAGGTTTAGATTAGATATTAGGAAAAATTTCTTTACTGAAAGGGGTGCGTAGCATTGGAATAGACTGCCCAGGGAAACGGTTGAGTCACTATCCCTGGAGATCTTCAAGAAACGTGTAGATTTAGAACTTAGTAGCATGGTTTAGTGGTGGCCTTGTCAGTACGAGGTTAAAGGTGGGACTAGGTGATCTTAGACGTCTTTTCCAATCTGAATGATTCTGTGATTCTCTCTCTCTCTCTCTCTCATTTGTAGGAATAGTCCAAGAGAAGTGATTGCATATCAAAAGATATTCCACAGGGGATGAGGAATTAACAGTGCATTCTCCTCACTATGTTTTATGAGAGCACATTTATGGCTTAGGACAGAAAAGGAATTCCTCTCACCAGTCTTAGGAAATGTGAAACCTGTGAAGCAGATGTGCAAGAAACTTTAACTAAAATTTAATCCACAGGCCATAGTACAAATACAGTAATATTTATGCTCTGTTCAGATGACTTTGTGTGAAGCATATCTACAAGCAATGTTTTAAAGAAAAACACAAGGAACTGATAACTCGACACACACCATCACTCAAAAGTTCATTTCCTCTCTTCTCAAAACTTGCAAAAGTTCACATGTTCCTGACACCCGTCAAAAGGCTGCAAACATCACTCCCAAAAATGAGCTGAAAAGTCTACATCACATTTCACATGAGTGGATTCAGTCTCCATGATCAGGCAGACTCCATGTAAAAGATGCAAGACCAACGCTTGCAGTTTGGGGGACTAGAGCACCACAGCAACTGGTTCCCCATCTACTGAATCTAAGACCCCAAGACACACAACGCCTTTCACCAAATAGTCTGGCACAATGCTTTAAGGAAAAAAAAATGTATTGAAAAGAAGATACTAATAGCAATAATATGAACAGTTAGGGAAACCTGAAGGTAAGTGCAGAAAAAAAAAAAAAACAACAACAACACCACTGTGGAAAAGCTCAACATTCAGAATAGAAATACATAATATTAAGTAAGGAACAGAAAAATCTAACAAATTAATGAACACGTAATAGCCATTTTCACTGGGCTGCAGAAAACAAAGATTTCTGTTGTGCCTTTAATAATATTATTTTTATTTATGCAATTTTAGCCACAATAAGAGATATGAAGCTGTGATGTTGTAGTAACTTGCAGAGAAACCAAATGAATCCTGTTGCTCCTACTGCATTGAGCCTTTTGCAAAAGGCAGAATTGGCAAGTGGTATTCTTTCATAGTCACTGACTATTCAAGAAAATCATTTGCAGCTTATCCCATAATGATTCAACAGACTTCATTGAAAGCACAAATTCTAGAGAAGGTATTCTTCCCTGAGATTCAGAAGCTACATGAACAGTATGGACAACAGAGGAGGAAAAAAAAAGTCTTTTTTTTTCATAGGTTATTGAGATCCATACAGTGTGCACTGATCCAAGATGCAACTTCATGTGACTGTGGAGAGGCTCAGACTGCTCTGACTTACACTGGCTGTCTTCATACAGCATTATGCCTCATTTCATTTGGCAGCTTACAGAATAGCAAATCAACATGAGCACACAGTAAATCCCATTTCAGGTGTGCCAGACATCAGTATCTACTACATAAACAGAAATGTTTCCCCCTTACAGGGGCAAAAATTTTTTGCAGTGCATCTTACTATTCCATACAGTCAACCTCAATTTCAACCAAGAAACAAACTGGGAAACAGAAATATACTCTAATGTTAAATGTATCACAAATATGAAGTGACTGGAATTTTGTAAATTTTAGACAGTAAAATATTTAGGAAATATTAAAATATTAAAAAAGGAATATTTAAATAATAAGTTAGTTGGATTAAATCTTTGCCAACCAAAACATTTTACTATACTTCATATGCTAAGGGTGGAAAAACTGGTGTTTAATGACTGACGCTGCTTCACTGTTGACACCAAAGACAGTGTCACTATTTATCACAGCTTGCAAAGTACTGTCTTACTGTGAGGAAATGATTATCACTGACTTCACCACTAATTCTGCAGACTTTAACAGTTCGTAACTGCAATGAATAATTATTAGAATCACCCAGGCAAGAACAGCAGTATTGTATAGCCAAAGTTGGGATCATTACAAGCTTTATGCTATACTAACTTCTGTCACAGTGTCATAAAGCATCTCCCTTGTTCTACTGTATGCATCTAAAGTTTGAGAGTACTCCAGGACATTCCTCTTTAAAATGAGAGAAGTACAAACTACTGTGCATTCCTTGATACCAGGTAGTCCATCTTCCAACTCTGGTCAGGAATAAGAGAAATAAACACACACACACACACACACTTCAGGTGACTGGGTGTGGAAAGCAGGGAAGTCATGAGAGCAATCTGATGTTAGAATTTGACTCGATATTACTTTTGAAAGAACAAAATCCAATCTGATGCAACATGGAAAGAAAAGATATTTCTCACCTTGCTCCAGCAATAAGCTCCTTTTGTCCCGGGTCAAATGTTAACTGTGAGAAGTCTACAGCATCTTCTGCTCTGAACACATGTAACCAAGGGGCAATTTCTAAAACAATGAAGAAGAAATAAATGTTACTGTAAATGTCATAGTTGTAATACATCAGGTAGTCAGCATTACATTTGCAGATACTGTGGGGCTGCAAGTTTTCTTAGTATGGTCCTGTAAGGAAAGATAGGCATTATTACTACCATACCACATAATCTTCACTATAGACCTATAAAACAGGTTGGGCAGTCACCCAATAAATGTTTGAATGAAGTTTTCTAATTGTGTTCTGATTTATAAGCCAGATGTTTTTCCTCCTTAGGTAAAGCATACAACACAGTACAATTACAATAAACTGGTAGATACACAAATGAAGTCAGATTAATTTTCCATGCATCAGAAGCAGATGAGGACTAGCATTTTTTGTTTTCTTCTTTAATGAAGGTCCGACGAAGTGGAAAGCAATGAGGAAAATGAGCAAATTTGAACTTTCATCATTTTCACAATAAAGAGGTTGAGACATGAGGGAGGTAAGAGGGAACATGCTTGAAATTCAAATGAACATTTTTTTTAACCTATCTTTCTCAGACCAATGTAGCGCTACATAAAGCACAGAACAGACAAGTGGATAAGCTGCTGAAATTCAGCAACAAGCTTTACTTTTATTCAGAATATGAATCTATTTCTAGTTTCAAAGTCAAGCACTCATAAATAACTGCATGCCAGCTCATTATCTATTTGTATTACTACTATTTTTACACCCGCAACAATAGTGTGGTTCTATCACCACAAACATTTTTCTGGGAACAGAGCAAGATTCATTTACTTACTGTTACACAAACACATTGATTTCCTAAAATTTCAGTAATTATACTAATGGTTCTTTAAAGGAAGTGAAGTTGCAAAGAAGCCTTTTCCTCAAGAATCTTTCCCCCAATTCTCAGGATATCAAAACACTTTTATTTTATTTTATTCTAAATGTTTGCTGTAAATCTGTTGTCTGGAACATATGCAAAAGATAAATAGGGCTATGTATGTATAACACAACGGGCTGTGGAACTATCGACTTAAGGACTACATATCTGAAAAAGACAATAAAAAAATACCAAAGGTGAACACATGGTCATGCCCACTTGAGACACAGAGTCAACACCAACCACTGAGAATGCCATGGCAGCGTCATTTTTGGAACCAGTATCCCCAGCTATGGCTTAGGTTGTCAACTCCCATTATAAACTCCCTTTGCTCACACGCATATTTTCACTTTTGAAAATGTTTGGGTTGAAATAATCCATGTCTGGTGCCTGTTTCAGGATGATTTGTTCTTAATTTAAATATTAAAGTTTCTAGCACAAGTAGGTCATCTATTCCTACGGAGAGGGCCCCAGAGAAAAATGTTATTCTGTGTCCAAATGTTTTCAGCCATTGCAGAGCAACATTAAATGTACTGTGCAGAAGCAGTAGCATCATATATTTGGAAAAAACAGATGGAACCATGCAGTAGAATCACTTGGGTGTCAGAAAACTAACTTCTGCATTTTTAATGACAGCCTGTATGCATCTGGGCAATTGCAGGACTGTAATGCCAGTTTGTACACGTTCTGCAGAATTTGTAGCTAAATTCACTGTTGTTTCCATCTGTGCTGGATAGGTTCTCAAAACAGGGCAGGAGAGGGGATGGGGACACATGTTAAATAACTATGGTTACAGCTGCCACCAGCTACTGCTACACATGCTGTGCATAGAACCTAGCAGGATTCAGTAAGAGAAAAAATATATATATATTTACACTTATACACACACACTATATGCCTATATGGCCTTATATATATTTATCTATTTATATTTATACAGATAAGGCTACACAGGAAAGTCTGACATAGACATTTCCTAATATTTGTGTACTTGATTTTACAACCTCAACGGTTCAGTAACACCTGTCATATCAAATAATCAATTGAAAATTTAAAAAAAAAAAAAGTTGAGAAATCAGGTAGGACATGAAGATAAGGAAATAGAGATATAAGTCTTTAAGAATCTCACTCTCATTCAGGACTTTAAAGCTGCACAAAAGGCAGAAGCTAGAACCCAGGCTTTGAGTCCAACCAAGCCAGAGAGCAGAGGATGCACTAGGGGCTGGAAAGACAACCCAGGATATGTGTTCATGCCAGAAGTCTACCAGGGAGACTGAGATTCAAGGAAGCAATTCTTTTCCACTAGCTTTGCTGTCTCAGCATGACAAAATAAAGCTTCAAGGTACAGCAAAGAAGTGGTCGAGACCATTTCCAGGTTTGGAGCAAGGGGGCAGAGGCCTGGTGGGGCAAGGCAAGCCCAGGAAAAACTGAGAAGAGAATGAGGACTTGTTAAGAAATCTATCTGAAATCTGATTCCCCTCTGTCACTCCAAACAATAAATTATTTTATCCTTTCTCTGTTGCATTCAACATCATTCTTGCTTGAGTGAATAAGATCAGGAAGAGCAAATGGCAGCAAGAGCCATTCTTCGCAGCAAATGCTCTGAAATTGTGTCTTGTGTGCCAGAGTGCCATCATGTATCTCACAGGAACAAGCCTTTATGGAATAAAACTTCAACTTTGTGATATTTCTGTATGGGAAAACTAGCAAACAAAAACAACAAAGACAATCAAACAAAACACAACTGTTAAAATAAAAGCTTCTTGGTAAAATTCTGCTTTGAGTTACAATACAGAAAGTTTATTCTGTTGATTTAGTTGAAAAATTAGATATAACATCATCTAAACATCAAAATCTAGCTGAAAAGATGTAGGCCTTTCCATTCTGTTATGAATTATCTCCTTAGAGTCAGAAATGCGTAAGAAGCTATTAAAGGTCTATAAAATATTTTTCTTAGAACTAAAAACTCATGGTAAAGTAATAATAATAATAATTTCTATTTATTAACGCTTATCACATTGATGCAACATGACATGCTTTACAAAATAACACAGCTATATATTTTGTATACTACAACATGATAAATAAAGGCGTAATTTAATTAAGCTGCCTGCTGACACATAACCTCGCTGTACTGCTTGCTGATACAGGTGACAAGCTGCAGCAATCCCTCCATTTCACAGTTCTCTCTGACTCCTGGCATTCCCTCCTTTTCCCCTACCTTCACCACAGGTGCAACAGAATAAAACAACTAGCCCTTCAGTGAAGTCTCTGTTCTCACTCCTGATACTGAAAACAATTATTCAGACACACCTTCAACCCGTTTTTTCCCCCTCACCTTTGAAGCCAAGTACATACATTTCCATTCCCACTGATACTGTTCTCAGGCTTAAAGCTGTGCATGCATAAGTGTATATGTTGTTTACATACAATCATGACAACAACAGGTCTCCAACACATGGTGGGTCCTTTCAGTACTACCATAATATGTTTCTATCATTAGCCAGTACATCCCACTAATATAGGACTGAAATCTTCAGGTCTTAAATGCATTCCTGAAAGAAAATGGATATTTTCCCAAGGAGTTAAAAGATTGGTATCAAAAGAGTCAGAGAGAGCTGTAGTTTTCTCAAAATCTCTTGACATGCTGTGAATCACTGTGGGTTTTTCAGGGTCTTCTGGAGTTTGGTTCTTTTTATAATAGCTTAGGAAGCAAAGTTTGCCATGGCTCATTCACCCATGGCACAGCAAACACACTGAAGTCCCTTCAGCTTGTAGGAAAGGTCAAAGGAGTCTCCTAAAGAACTTTATAGACAAAGGAGGGTAACAACCAAGGCTGGACATGACAGCATTAGATACTCATACAAATAATGAAAGTCCAGAAATCTGTCTCATTTTTGCTTTAAAAATATTGTCTGCCCAACAGGCCCTGGTTTGTCTGGAGTACTTTGTTGGGGACTAGCCAAGGGCTGCTGAGCTCTGCAGTTCTCCACAAATAAACAGTCAAGTTTTCTCCAACCTAGGTTTCATTATTCAGCCCTTCAAAGACGACTTACAGTAAACAGCCAAATAAATTGACAAATGACTAACAAGGAAGAGAATGGCTTGTTTAGAACTGAATTCAGAAGTGATCTTTAATGGTAACTAATGAAATCAAGAGATGAGACTAAAAATGTACCAATTTCATTAGCAAATTAAAAGATATTTTAAAAAATCAGTAGTGTTTACAGTGTACGTATATGGTACCTCATGCAATGGTGTCCTTTTGTGTAAATAAAGAGCAAAAAGTTAAACATATGCAGAACCACCTTCTTGAAGAAACTTGAAATTAATAATAATACTGCTGAAAACTAGCAGATTTGCAATATTAACAGAAGTCTCTGGGTGGCATCGGTACAACAAAATCGCTAATCTTATCATAGAAAAATGTAATATACTACTGCATGCTGAAGTTATTCTAATTAAACGTGTCTAATCTAAGGATGATAGGATAATCCCTATCTTCCTGAAGTTGTATAATGATTTTAGCCTAGCTTAGATCTTCCCTTCCTGTGATACTCATGTTATATTACCATCCTCTTGAAAGGGAGCGAGACAAGTCAGAAGCCTCTGCTCTGATGTGCCACACTGCCTCGTTAACCCCAGGAGAATCCATCAAGTGAGCCTCTGCAGCTGGCAAGAGGCAATCCACCTGCTCACTCATCAGCGTGCCCTGTTCTGGGATTTATTTGCGGCACTTCACTCTTTAAGGATCAAGTTAGGTGCACAGGTGAACTCTTTGCTGTGACATTTCTGGACTCCATCATACCTAGCTATTTTAAAGTGAGGGCTGAGAAAAACGGGATACTCTTACGGAATTTCTGTGTATCATCGGTGTCAATTTCAGTGTGATTGTTAAGTCCTCATTTTAAGCTTCCCATTATGATCTATTTCCACGAATAACAAATTCACTCAAAACAACATCATGAAAACAAGTATTTCTCTGTCTTAAAAAAAAGAAAAAGAGAGAAAAAGAGAGAGAGAGAAGAAATAATGGCATGCTGGAGCTTGTTGCATCTTTCACAAGTCACTTCTGTTTATACATATTTTCTTACATTTCCAATCAATGCTCTTTCCCAGCTCTTTCAGTGTATTCTCCCCTCACAGAAATGAATTAAACAAACCCTTGCCTGTAAGTTATCGACTTACTGCACATGAAAGAAGAAAAAGTGCCACGACTCCAGTGAAGAAAGGAAATATGTGCAAATACTATTCCACAGGTGCCAACAGAACAGAGAACTCCATCAAAACAATTCAGCCAAAGAACAGCTGCACTTCATCCAAAACAAATCACAGTTCATCCCTACTTATCCGAAAGGGGATGAGGCTTAATGTGTCAACAACATAACTTACTTTTCCAGGATTTATTCAAGGTACATTACTCAGCACTCATGTACAATGACTTGCTGTTTTAAGTAATTTTCAGCTCTAAGGTTTTTATTTTTTTGTATTTTTTTTTAATTAAATTGCTGGAAGAAACTGGCTACGTCTACACAAGTATATCATATACAGGTGTTTGTTTCTCAGATAAGCTTCTGAAAACACAGCTGTGAACAGACTTCTAGATCATGCATCAAGGCTTGTCTGTGTGTCATTGTAGTGCTGAG
Source organism: Cygnus atratus (assembly GCF_013377495.2). Classification (NCBI taxonomy): domain Eukaryota; kingdom Metazoa; phylum Chordata; class Aves; order Anseriformes; family Anatidae; genus Cygnus; species Cygnus atratus. The sequence goes on along the minus strand of NC_066363.1, from coordinate 84,972,987 downwards.
AAACCTATGCTAGACCCGAGCAAACTGCCTTGCGCACTCCTCAAGCTGCAGTGACCTGAAGCTCCATCACAACTAATTCACTCTACTTCTGGTGCATAGCATTTAAACTATATATAGTAAACACTTATATTGTGTTTAAACCTATACAATTACAGGATACTATTTAAATATTTGTAAAGTCATCCTTTAAATGTTTGCATTTACTAACTTTAAGTCATTCTTCACATATTTTTACTTACTTCGGACCAAATTCTTTCTCTATCTATACTGGTCTAGCACTGTTGAAAAACATGCCAGAATGAGCTTTTTCTTGATTGAAATGTTCCTGTTGGATGCATTCAAAATGAAAACGTCAAAAGTATCTTTTTCTTTTTTTTTTTTTTGAGAGTAATGCAAGACAATAAAAAATCATAAAATACTCATCTAACAAATATAGTAAGCACAGCAAATATTTCCCATTTCTCTTACAGAAAAGGCTCATTCTAAGAGTTAGAAGTAAAAAGCAATATTCTAATTATATTCACCTTAAAATCTAAGCACAAACATCTACCCATGCCATTCTTCCATAAAGCCTATGATAGAAGCTGAATACTTGGAAGATAGCAGCATACCGCAAAGCAGAGAAAGGCTCCTTGTTATAGGCTGCTTTTCCAAAACCTGTAATTCCAGACATATGCAGACATCATAACTGGGGGGGGGGGGGGGGGGGGGGGGGGGGGGGGGAATGTACCAATAGTAGGTAAACAAAACGTGCTAATCAAATTGAAGATTTAAATAATTATTATAAAAATTAAGGATACTTTAATGTTGATAATACATTGAAAAATATAAATACATTGATTAGGTGATTAAATAGTAAAAGAACTATGAAGTTTCTAAAACAGGGATCCAAGAAGAAACAAGAAAATAAACCATAATTTCTGCCCTCCAAGGAAAAAAACAAACACAACTGTACAGACAAGATTAACTAATACAATCAAATCCTTCACAACAAAAAAGATGGGAGTTACTGTTTTGCCAAGATTAAATCAGCAACCACAGACTAAGATTCCTCTTTTAAGTTTTACCATACTACATTTGGTTCCCCTTTGTAAACATGAAAATGTGTCAGATCTCCATCTGCAGTTCAGAGCTCATCTTTGCTAATAATGGAATAAAAAAAAATAAAAAAAAAAAAAACACACACACAAATCCACAAAAACAAAAAGACAAAGCCAACCTCAAAACTATGGCTTTCTTTCGAGACCCACTATTCTGGAGGTCTCTCTAGACCAAGAGCAAAGCAGCTGTTGTTCTCCTACTATCCATCACAACCTAACACCATCCTGAAGTTTGCCTTTCCTTCCAAAGACAACTTCAGAAATCAAGAAATAAATATGCAGCTCTGGCCTTATCTAGAAGATCTGCCAGCTCCCCAAACCCCTCTCCACTTTAAATCATCTGTATAAAAACAAATCCTAAGACTATAAATCCCTTGACATTATCCAGAAAGTTCACCAGCTGCTTATTGGGTCTCTGCTTTTTAAAAAAACTATTACCAGCCTCATGACAATTTTGGAGATAACAAAGCAGGGCTATACATAGTTTATTTATTTTTATTGGGGAAAACAGAAAACAAAGCATACTTAAAGTATCTACCTCTTGACTTAAAACAAGTTCTATATCACAGAAGAATGAACTTGAACTTCTTTCTTAAACTTGCTGTAAATTTACCCACTTCTACCCAGCTCCTCACATTTTTCATTGGTGCTCTCATTAGTCACAAAGTCACAGCCTCAGCAGTCAGCTTACAGTTCTCAAGGCAAGGGAGATGCAGTCACAGCAATTGCCCTTCCCTGGTTCCTTGACCTGCTTTCACAATCTGCTTTAACCTCCAAAGTCTCAAGGTCTAAAACTGAGCCCACATTCCTGTCTTCTTTGCCCAGTCAAAGCTTCCCCAGCTAGAAGCACATACTTCTGCATTCTTATGTGCATGCATATGTCTTTTACTGGGATAATTAAAGGGAATTTGGGTTCTGACTGTCTGTGCCCTCAGGGAAGAGACAGTAACATCTGCTGCAATGACTACTTATTTCTTATTTTTCTGAACAAGGGGTTTGAATTGTTTATGTTTCATTGTTCAAACACACACATTGCATACAAATGTAAGGTATAAGAGAAAAAAGATTGAACTCCCACCTAGATGAAAGCAGTTTCAGTGCTACAAGCACAGGTTTTATATGCTTAGGATCACTTGAGAGTTCTACAGAAATTACACAGTGACGAGGTATCAGCCACGATATCCAGCTAAGAGACTTTTTCATTTTTTTCTCTCTCTTACACAGAAATAGTATAAAACTAGAGGAGAGAAGAACAATAGAACCTACTTTGCAAAGTTATGCTAGCCAGCTGGCCGAGATATCATTAACCATACTCTTCCCACTTCTAAGAAAACAAACCCTTGACTTAAACATAGAGCACCTGATGTTATAATGTTCTTAAATCACAGAGTATCAGTCATCTGAGGATAGCATTGTATTTAAAAATAATAACTAGGTATGCTTCAAAACTGTTTGAGTTGCCAAGAACTGTGCTTAAAAAGTTTCTGTTGCTTGATCTTCAGCACCTTTTTTTGAACAACAAATGTAAAGTGACTTACAGACTGTTGCATAAGCCATAAACTGAAATAAGGATTTTCAAACCCTAATCCACTTTAAAGCAAAAAGCCTACCAATCTTTACTAACTGTCCAAAGTAGGAACCATGAAAAATACCATGCTGCAAACTACCATCAAGAAACAAAAATTAAGGAAAAAAGAGATGGGAAGAGTCAGTACTGAAGCATTTAGGGTCTGGGGGCTCAGTTCTGTGTTTTTCTCCATGGTGCATTTAAATACAATACCAACTTATGTTTGCCTACTTGCAGATTGCATTCAACTGTCATTCTAATTGTTTCGTCATTGCACACATCTGTTCTCAATATTTTGCAATGAAATATTCATAAGTATCAGCCTGAATGACATCACCTTGAGATAAACTCAAGCCCATTGCTGTAGAAACACAGTAGGGATTGCAATCTACCCTCTCACTGTTTAGATTCTCTGCTATCTCAGCTCTTGGGAAACTGCTGTTCTCACCATAATCATTAAACTTTTTCCATTTTGTGAAGCTGTCAGAAGCAGATACAGCAACCACTCCTCTTCTTGAATTGTGTATGCACCTGGCTGCATAACAGAGAGGAGCTTGGGGCAGTGTTAGAGAAAACAAAGACAGTGAAAAGAATTTCCAGAAAAGGACATCAGCAGAACCATAAGACCGGTGTTAGCTGCCATGTTTTTAAGGGCAACTAAGGAGTCACCTCCACTTCAGTTCACAGCTAAGATGAGTTCTTCTGCACAACAGTAAAATGCTTAACATGTATTTAAGAGAGAAGCTTTGATAGGTATCAAAGAAATCTGAGGGATCACTGGAAGCTACTAAAGCCAATTTACTATAGTAGACTGTGTGTGTTAGAATGGTTTATGGGTTGTATCACTTCAACCAAGAGTCTTATCTGTAAACACAAACACATACTCAAGCAAAGGATGTGGTATCCAGGCCAGGAAAATAAATCACGTACAAACTGTACTTTAAAAAGCAACAGATGTAAGACTAAAGCTGACCAGAAGCCTGTCATCAGATTAGAGGTAGATTCAAGCAGAAATGGGATAACGTTCAGGTAAGGAGTCACAAGAAGATATACAGCATAAAAACAAAGTACAGTGTTAATTAAAAGTGCTGATGCAAAATTTCAGAGTTTCAGATAATTTTCAGGAAATTTTCTGGACCAACAACAGCATAGTGAGAAAACAGTAGGACTAAGTTCGTGTGTGTAAAAGAGAGGGAAGCCTGGGGGACAGCATAGGTATGGAAACTATTTTATGGAGGATTTAGAGGGTCCAGAGGGAAAGGCTAGAATGACGGGAACACACTTGGGGAAAAGAGAACAAATGCAGAAGACAAAGCAGGAGAGAATGCCTCAGTGAAACGCACAAGCATTATTATCCTGCACTGGACTTAAGTTCCTTCTGTTTTAATATCCTGTTTGCAACAGCTGCTAGCTTAAGATGGCCTAGAAAAAAAAAAAAAAAGTTGTAAGAAATCTAACGTAGACAGCAGTGGTATTATCAAGTCTTAACATCATGTCTCAATCCAAAGCCTAAAAATGAGAGAGAGTCTAAGCCTGAAACACATAAGAGCAGAAAATCAGGAGGAGAGAGTACAGAAAGCTAATCAAAGCAAGAGATCTGAAATAAAAAAATGATGAGAAGGGCGTGAGAAACCTCTGTAGGGTTCTCAGGAGAGAGAAAAAAAAAAAACACATCAGTGAATGAAGGAGGATGAACCAAGGGAGACACTTTTGCCCACTTTACACTGTCAACCACCCTGCAGGTAGGCTGATCCACACTTCAGTGTAGGGACTCATTCAGCAGTGTAGGTGAAGATGAGCAAGTTACCAAAATAAGGAATATTTTCTGAGCTGTGAAAACCATGCCACATAACTCTGCTGTGTTTTGACACGTGGAAATTCTACTTGCTGCATCTGTCCTTCCCCATATAAGTGAGAGATTTATTCATCACTGGGGCGGTTCTGCTAGTTGGCACTCCAGACAGACATAAACCAGTAACTTCACACTTCAACCAGCGTGGAGTCCACACACTTCCCAGTGAGTGCATCTCCTCCTTCCAGTTACCTGCACTGGTGCCCGCCACTGCCTGCCTTCCCACGAGTGATGCAGAGGGATTGAACGCATGCAACATCAAACATGCTTGGTCATGCCCTTTCTTCAGAGGGGATCAAACTTCCACATTTTAACAATTAAAAACTGGCTTTGGCTTTTGGTCATAGAATTTATTTTGGAGGATATCAAGTTGTATGACTGTGGGAAAACAGTATTTGGCCTTGATGGGGAGTTTCTCACATACACACACACAAAAAAAAAAAAAAGATCAATTCTTATTTATTTATTTACTGTAGGGAAGAGAAGTATAAAGCCAAAAGCCAGTAGATGGTTACTATAATGCCATATTACTTTTCTGGAAAACACCTGTTTCAATTAGCAAAACTATTTCTAGGACTGAAGGTCCTGCAATGACACACTTATGGTGGCATGCTACAGCACCAAACTTCTTTAATTACATTGCTATAACATAATAGAGTTTCTTGATTCTATCAAGTCTGCCCAAGACCACAGTTCTTAAAGTGTTTTCAAGTCTGAAAATACTTTATGCAGAGAAAAAAAAAAAAAGAAAAAAAAAGAACCAAAGAGCAACAAAACAAGATATATTGTAACATGAAGGGCAAAGGGGACAAAGCCCGATAATCTTGGTAAGACCTTGGAGCTAGAACTTCAAACTGGAACACACACCCCACTCCTTCTACAACAGCAGCAAAAACGAAAAAGCCCTCAAGCCAAAAAAAATGTGACCAGCAAGACAAAGCCCACAGAATACAGAATAGGAATACTCTTTGTTAAAAACAATAATGACAATAAAAAAATGCTAAAGGGCACTGTCAAATTATAAAGGTATCTGTCATTATTATTAAGTACCTCAATCACTGTACTATAGAGCTAGTTGTGAATTGATCTTATAATCCTCAGAAATGGTAGAGAAGAACTGCTTCTTTGTCCAGAAGAAACAAAACCTTTGTCCATCATAACAAAACCTGAAGTGAGCACTGTTAGTGGCAAGACAAGCTTATGACAAGTCAAAGCATGGTCTCACTTGAATATGACAAATTGCCATATAACAAATGAATATCTACCATGTTCAGCCAGGCAAACAAAATCAGTCCCTGTTCAGCATCCTACGATCCTGTCAATAGCAAGAGAACAGTACCACCGAAGTGAGGTAAGAAAAAGCATGTGAAAAAAAGATCACTTTGAAGAACTGACTGTTTTCCTTCTTCCACATGTTCTGTCAAATAAACATAGAGTATGTCTGAAAGTTTATTTAAGAAATTAGGTATGTAGAGTAATTTTGCTCCTTCCCCCCCCCCCCCCCTTTCCCTAGGAGGAAGAAAATACAAAAAAGAAAAAATGTTTAAAATGTTTTCCCTCCATACCACTAGGATTCCTGGTAATAGAAGAGCTGCAGGCAAGTTCCAAGTCAGGCCAGGGTTTCCTCAGATCTTGCAGCTGCTGCAATAGCTAACATAAGGCTACATTTGGTGACAAGCAGTAAGGGCAGCAGGGGCCTCAAAGTTTGAGAGGTCCCATAAAGTAGCCAGGTCCTGAGGCAACTGGCTGATGCAGTTGATGTAGATGCCAAGCCACTCTCCATCATAGCTGAAAAGTCATGGCAGTCATGCAAAATCTCTAGTGACTGGAAAAATGGAAACATCACTCCCATCTTTAAAAAGGGTAGAAAGAGAGACTTGGGGAACTACAGACCAGTGAGCCTTGCATCTGTGCCTGGGATGATCATGGAACAGATCCTACTGGAAGCAATGTCAAGGCACATGCAGGACAAGGAGGCGACCCGAGACAGCCAACATGGCTTCATCAAGGGCAAATCATGCCACCAGTCTGATGGTCTTCTATGATGGAGTGACTGCATCAGTCAATCAGGGAACACTGACCGTTGTCATCTACCTGGACTTCTCTAAGGCCTTTGATGTAGTCCCACACAACACATTTATCTCTAAATTGGAAAAGTACAGATTTGAAGTGTGGACTGTTTTGTGGATAAGAAATTGAGTGGATGATTGCAGCCAGAGAGTTGCGGTCGATGGGCCTATGTCCAGGTGGAGGCTTGTTGATGAGTGGTGTCCCTCAGGGGTCCAGCTAGGGACTAGTTCTGTTTAATATCTTTTTCAGTAACACAGCCAATGGGATCGAGAGCACCCTCAGCAAGTTTGCAGATGACACCAAGCTGAGTGGTGGAGTTGATATAACAGAAGGATGGGATGCCATCCAAAGAGACCTGGACAAGCTTGAGAAGGCCTACGTGAACCTAATGAGGTTCAGCAAGTCCAAGTGCAAGGTTCTACACCCAGGTCAGGGCAATCCCAGACAGTAGGATCTCACTCATTGAGAGTAGCCCTCTCTGCACTGAGAGCAGTCCCTGAGGAGGACTTGGGGATGAAAGGCTCAACACGAGCCAGCAGTGTGCACTTATAGGCCAGATACTGGGCAGAGTCCAGCAGGTTGAGGGAGGTGGTTGTCCCCCTATGCTCTGCCCTCGTGAGGCCCCACTTAAGTGTTATATCCAGTACTCCTCATCTTTCTGGGGCCCCCAGTACAAGAAGGACATGGACCTATTAGGGTGGGTCCAGAGGAGGGCCATGAGGTTGATCAAGGGGATGGAGCATCTCTCCTGTGAAGAAAGGGAGAGACAGCTGGGGCTGTTCAGCATGAAGAGAAGGCTCCAGAGAAATCTCACTGCAGCCTTTCAGTACCTAAGGGAGGCTTACAAAAAAGATGGAGAGTGACTTTTTACACAGACAGATAGTGATAGCATGAGGCGGAATGGTTTTACTAAAAGAGGGTAGGTTTAGATTAGCTGTTAAGAGGAAATTATTTACTCAGAGGGTGATGAGGTACTGGCACAGGTTGCCCAGAGAAGCTGTGGATGCCCCATCCCTGGACGTGTTCAAGACCAGGTTGCATGGGGCTCTGGGGAACCTGCTCTAGTGGGAGGTGCCCCTGACCATGACAGGGGTGTTGGAACCAGGTGATCTTTAAGGCTGCTTTCAAACCAAGCCATCCTCCAATTCTATGATATGCTTTATTAAAGCCTTTTCCAAGGGGGTGAGATCAGTAGAATATTCATGCTGACAACTTATCAATAAAACATCTTGTAGAAAAATATATATATACTGTCTGATGGGAAAAAAAAATCAAAGCAATATTGTTTCACCAGCTCTTTAAACACATTGAGACTTCTAGAAGATTATAGAACTTCAGCTGCTTAGGAGCTTTGCTTCTTGATCACTGATGTGTTTCTTCAATATATTCCAGGTTGGAACGTATCTTTTACAACCATTATGTAAAAATGCCCATCTCCACTAAAAATATGTATCTTTGAAGAAAAAAATAAACCTATAGATTTTAATTCTCTCTGCCCACTTTTTATAGATAGGGGAATTTGTTGGGAGCCTCTCACTTATTCTGCTGTTTTGCTAATGGCCAGGGAATTTCATATACTCCCAACATCCACATTTGGGCAACAGGGAAAAAAACAGCCATAGAAAAGCTAATTAGCATATATGTGCAGCTTACTGGCCCTTCCAGTCATAGCTGTTTTTCAGTTATCAGAAATCTATTAAAATTATTAACATTCTAAGATGGTCCGGCACTTGGCTTGGATGCTTAAGAGGACCAAAGGAATTGTAAATTGATACTTGCTTTAAAGAATCACTTCTGACAAAAATAAATAAATAAATAAAAAGTTATCTGGTATTCAAAGCCTTTGCTTTGAGAGTTTCAGTTCTTGTCATAACCTGTTTCTTTATGGGGTAAAAAAGATGCAGGGTGATTTAGGCAAAGAGTAAAGGGATAGTAGCCTTCAAACTTTTTTTTTGAATTAACTGTAAGCAGTTGAAAGTTGTCATTTCCTAGTGGGTGCTTAGTCTCCTGTGTGAAAATAAAGGCAGACCTGATTCTATTAAATATAGATATATGTATGTGTGTGTGTATATATATACACACACACACACATATATACAGCTGAAGGAGGAATTACTTTCCTCCTTAAGAGGGGCTGGTTCTTGAGAGGGTAGTGCAATCTCATAGTCCTATCATCTTGACAAACCAAAGTTGTAATATCAACTAGCAATCAACTCTTCTTCACTGATGAATCACCCTTATTTAAAGGAAAACCTAAAAGAAGATGAAAAGCAGTACACCTCAATCCCACTGCTGAAGCTGGAAGGAGGTCTTTAAAGTGTATTTTTGAATACCAGTGGAAAGAGAAGAAAAGAGCAATAAAATCTGAGCAGCTTATTAGACTATTATTAGTTTAAACAGTAGCTTGCAACAAGATTAGGGGAAAGAGAAGAGAGTACAAATAAAAACAAGTTCATACAGCATGCATCTTTTTTCATTCAGCCCAAAGTTATTTCCTCTTGGCACATGTTAAGTGCATGTGCTCCATACACAAACCACATGATAAAAGGAGCAAAGATGTACTGAATCTATATTACTGAGACAAACACCAAGTGAGGGAATTCTGTGGTGGTTAGACAATAAGGTTAAGAAAATATATTTCTTAGGATTCCCAAGCAAAGAAATCAAAAAATAACTACGTTACTTCTCTTTTCTGGTTAACCTCAAGTAGAAATGAAGGGTTTACTTTCATTTTTTTTATGGATTGAGACATGTTATTTTAAAGCATGTTTATTTAACGGATAAGCTCTTTATAGCACAGCATGTATTTAAAATATCACTAAACACAGCTTCTAAAATTGTCAAGCGATTTTTTTTTATTCTTATTTTTTTGCTGAGACAGCACAATCTTAAATTCATGTTACTTCATAGAGGTATAGAAGAATGAGATTTACCCTAGAACAGATGATCTTAGCTGTACACGGAACATCAATTAAGTCAAGTTTACAACTGTACGTTATTCCTACAAAAAAAAAAAGCCTAGGAAACTATACTTTATGTAGGTGAGTGGCAAGGCAGCCAATATGTATAACTTCAAACCTGAAACTGGCATTGGGTCAGTTTTTTCCATCTTACTCTTATCCTGTTTTCCTAATAAAGATCAACAAGGCCCTACATTCCAAAATTGTTAAAATATAGCACAAATACATCAGCTAGCTGTTGTCTCATGCCAGTGCCATGCTACATATATGCATGAGAGAGTACGAAGCTGCATGAAGCTGTAAATATAAGCATTCTTCCATGTCCAGCCAGTGGATGTGGTGACCACATCCCTGATCCATCAGTGGAGGAGTCTTAGGTCAAGGACTGCTGTCTGGTTTATGCAAAATAAGCTATGCTAAATCACCCCACCCACTTAAACTGCATGAAGCAACCCAGTTAAGTTTGCCTGAAATAAAACAAGAGGGTGACACTGTAGACAGACAGGCAGGGGTTGCAATCTGAGAGAAAAGACACGGCCAAGCAGTTCAGATGCTCCCTTAAGGTCTACCTGACAGAAAGGGTCTGTCTACAGCACAGATCTCCAGTTCAGTGTGCAAATTTTGGCAGGTTGGACAATTTCAAAGTTCCACATGATGGAGGTGGGGACAACACAGCACACAACTATAACTACTTTTACAGTTTCTTTTGTTTGTTGTTGTTGTTTTTAAATCTGTAATAAAATATCACCTCCATCTGCTATAGTTTCTCTAAAGTGGGTGGCTATGTGCTTTGAAACCTATGGAAATACTTAGACAAACTTTAGTCTATGCAACTGGTTTTCTTTGGTTTTGTATGAGTATACAAACATGCAAACATTTTATAAACAGCCATTTTATTTTCCTAAACACTATTTGCCTATGATTTACTCCTCAATGTCCCTACTCACAAAAATGTGGTTTCCACAACCATCTCTAACTATTTAGGTTAAACTATATTAAAAAGGCATGTTTTTCCAATAAAAAGTAAGAAAAACTTGGTTATGAATAAACCCTAATATGCTTTACAAAGTTGATATTTCATATCTCTGTGCACATGAAAGCATATCCAGATAAAAAAATAATAAAAATAAAAATTGTAAGGCTTGATCTTTAAAGATTAGCTTATTTTAGACCTTTTTTTCTGTCAAAACTTTTATTACAAACATAAGTATACTTATTCACACATTTTAAACATATAAACATATGCACAGACCAATAATCTTGCACACTTGGTCTCTGTATGCCCATTCCATCACCTGCATTGTTTCCCTGCACCCAAACCTACAAGTTGCACAGGATTTGCAACCTCTTGCCTCTAATATCTTTATGGGATTTGTTAGCATAGCTGATGAATCTTTAGCACGTACATGTAAAATATACAGGCAGAACTAAGGGAAAAAAAGAATGTCAGACTAGCACACTTGCACATCTAGAGGCAGACTCCTCCTTGAAGAGAAAGGGACTTAGGAGGGACTATGCATCACCACAGATACCCCCAACTACATAACACACTGGACTGCAAACTATGGGGCTGACCCTCTCAATCCATCCCTGTTTTTATTAGACATCTGCTTTTATATAAATCTAATCACTACAAAAGCCCTGACCATCTTTAATTAATAAGAAAAGGAAATTTCCAGCTTCCAAGTAAAACACAAAATGCCTTCTTCTAGTCTAGGAAAGCCCTAGGGCAGCAAATTTTAGAGTTGAAAGAATTTTAATTCTAGAATAGGCTTTCTTAGTTGTTAAAGTTTCTGGGAGGAAGAAAAGGTACATTATGCATTCATAACATGAATCATGCAGATAAACAAATTACACTGATTATTACCACTATGTATGAGAAACAGATGCAATGGAAGAGGGTTTTGGGTCATGACAAAAATAATTTGTATGTGCATATGCAAGTTTTCTTTCCTTTCCTCTTTAACCAGCAAATTACGTACTTGAGTAGAGGTTCTCAACTGGTATGTGAAATTCTTGCCATTTTATATCACAAGATATATCACAGACTTTCAGCTAAAAATATCTAGCTGAGAAAATCAATGATAGAAATAGTATGTGCCTTTCCACAGAAGGTAGCTTGACAGGACTATCACCTAAGTAAGTGTTTTTTGATGGGCAGTGCAGAAAGAAAGCAAGCTTTTGGAAGAGATATAGTCCCTTTCCATATTTCACCATGACAATTCTTGTGGACTAATTTATCTTTTTATTAGTATTTTGCAGCTGTTCATCATACACTACAGCAGATTCTCACTCCATTAGTCTTATTTAATAGTTTATACTCCATCTACCATGCCTCTCAAAGGAAGTCAAATCAAACACAGCATACCAGAAGTACAAAAAATGGCCTTAGTCAGGTATAAGTAAAAGAGTTGGTATCTCTGTAAAGTTAGTACTGGAGTTCACAATCTTTAAAGTATCTATCACCTAATAACAACAGTGCTCAGCCTTGGCTGATGTTCAGCATCCCACACAGAATTTAGCTCTGGTCAATCTAATATTATTATAAGATGACTTCACAGAATAGGGTGACAATGTAGCAGTCAAATGAAAGGTTTCCTAGTGGTTAAGAATTGATTCCAGGATGCTGTATTGGTCCAGAAGCACTAATAATGTCAACAGATAGAAAGAGTATTTTCCGACATGCATTCATGAAGTCAGTAAATGCGGCAGGAAGAATACAGAACACAAGAGGGCTGGTTCAGTCCTGTCAACTCCTACTATAGGTTTCATTCACAGAGCAGTTCTTCTCACACACACACACATCTATTTCTTATCTTGATACCCCCAGGAAGTCCATTCCTAATATCTAATATATTGCTTCAAAAGAAACCTCTCTTACTCATATTTTCCCTTGGTGTCTCATCTTTGGTTTTGCTAAACTAGCAACCCTGCAATTACTAGTCAACTGCTGCGTGCCCACAATAGCTACGTTACCTAGGCATCACATACTGTATAATGCATTGAACACACATTTCCACATATCATTTCAAACATTTACTGACGGCTCCCTACAGATTATTTTGGTGATTATGAGCTACAGCTTATCAGACTTTTTCCAAGTGAATGAAAACTTTTTCAAGATATGCCAGTTCATAAAAGTTAAAATATATCATGGATACATACTGATTAATATTTTTACAATAAAGGTCAAAAGAGAGTCTGGCCTTGAAAATCTTACCAAATTTCCTATTAACGATATGAAAATAAATATTTTTACATAGCTGCATTTCCCACATTTATTTACATCAAAACTAAATTATTCAGTACACTCACAGTGACACTGTCTTTGGCTGCATCAGAAGATGCCACAAATGAGATAGGAGATCTCTGTCACCAGCCAGCTTTCGCACAGATAACTTAAAAATAGAAGGACATCACTAGAAATTAAATACGATGGTGAATAATAACAATCTAAAAGGCAGGAAGAGACTAGATTCAAGCTACTCTCCTGTATGCTGGCTGAAATTTATGGACAGAATCAGGCTCACATCAATGCATTTATATTAAACTTCTAACACGTAACTCTAGTAATGAGTCTAAATTATTTGCTTTTATACACAACAAATGTACATGAAACAATCCTTCAGTTTGTGAAATAAAGCAGCCGAGTGATGGATTTTTAAACATGCTTCTTTAATTTACAACTTTGTTTGTTTGTTATGATAAAATTTCATTTAATTTTTTCAAATCTAATTTACACATACTACATGAATACTAAGAAAGTCCACATATGTCAGACTAAGTCATACTACTTAGTCCACCAATAAATGAGAGATAAAGGTCCCTCCTTCACTCACCATAGACTGATGGTTTACAATCCTCATGTAAAAAATATGACCAATTTAGTTCACTCTCCAATATACTGGAGAAAAGGACAGCTGACCATTTTCTTATCAAACTGTTAAAATGCCAGAGCAACATAAATGCTTTCTGTGCAAAACATGTTATTTTCTATAGCCTTATAGAAGAAATGGAAATATTTTTTTTTCCCAATTAGAATTAAATAAATCCTAATTCATTGAAATAAACATAAAAAATGCACACACACTTTCTTAGTGAAACAGGAGGAATGCAACAGGTAATGTAATACATCCAAATCTCCACGTTCTTCCAACTAAAAAGTGTTTGGAATTTTGTTTTAAATTGCAACACTAATGGAAAAAAACTCAGTTCTAATTAAAAAAAAAAACAACAGAGAAGTTATTTTTTTTTTTAATAGACAGTGTCCTCCAAGTGTTTTTTGTTTTGTTCCAACTATTCCTCAGCAGTCCATCCCAACACACAGCAAGACAACCGCATGTATTAAGAGGCTGGCTTGGCTAAACTGGGGGCTTGCGATGGAGCTCCAATGCAAAAAGGCAGTACGTATGAGGTGGAAACAGGGACAAAGTGACCAAGAAGGAATTTAGAAACACTACACAGGCACTTAAGAATCATTTCAGGTTAACCAAAATTCAAAGGGAGTTCAGACTTGCAAGGAATGTCAAGGGCAACAAAAAGAGCTTCTACTGCTACAATAATAACCAAAGGTCAAACACAGAAAATACAAGTCTGTTGCTGAACTGGGCAGGTGATCAGTGCCAGCAGACACAGATGAAGCCGAGGTGCTCTATACTTCTGTTTCAGTCATCACCAGTGAGGTCTCACTAGCCACTGTATTTAACTATTCACTATAGTTAACTATAATATAGTGTATTTCACTATCTCGAAGGAGTTCAAGAACTACCAGTGGTGGATACAGCCTGAGTAAGGGACAACTTGCAAGATCTCAGCCCATATAAATCCAGGGGATCAGACAAGCTGCATCCATGGACAATGAGATAACTGGGCACTCTTCATCTGTGAAAAGTCACAGAGCGGAAGAAACATTCCCAGTGACTGCTGGGAAGCAAATGTGGGAACTACAGGCCAGTTGGCCTCTCTTCGGTTCCTGTGAAAGTCACGCAGTTAATCCCCTTGGAATGCACTTTTATGGGCACACGGAGGAGGTGGTGGCAACTGGAAACAGTCAGCATGACTTTCACAAAGTTAAGTCAATTCCTGACCAACATGATTGTTTTCTATAACAAAAGGACTAGTTTTGTTGATGAGGGGAGAGCAGTGGATTTCATCTATCTCAAGTCTTTCTGTCTCACTGCAAATTAGGATGTTATGGTCTGCCTCTACAAACAGGCAATTAGATGGATAAAAAGCCAAGTAGATGATCAGGCCCAAAGAATAAATGTTTCATGGGACTTACCCCACCATGAAGCCAGTGCAACTAGTGAAATATCACAAAGATTCACCCTGGCATCTGCTCTGTTTAACGTCTTAATCAGTGGTGAAGAGGGGCCACCAGACTGCATGCTGTTAAGTTTGCAGATAACACCAAATTCATTGATAAGCTTGAGAGCAGGGCTGTCATCCAAAGGGACCTAAGATGGGTTGGAGGAATGGGCCAAGAGTACTCTCAGGAAATTCAGCGCGTACACATGCAGAGTCCTGTACCTGGAAAGGAACAACCCCACAGCACGGGCTGGGGACTGACTGCCTGGCTGGGGAGCAGCTCTGCTGAAAAGACATGGATGCCTTGGCAGACAGCAAACTGAACACAATCCAGCAGCATGCCTTTGTAGTAAAGAAGGCCAGCAGTATCCTGAGCTATATTAACAGGAGCATAGCCTGCTCAAAGGAACAAGATCAAGGAAAGGGATTACGGAATCACCCTAGAAGCATCTAAAATATTGCATTCAGTGGTGGGGCTCCCAATACACAAAAGAGTGTTGATAGGAGAGCCAACAAGATGGCCAAGGAGCTGAACAACATGAGGTACCAGTAGATTCTTGGGGAAATGTGCTTTGTTCAGCCTAGAGAAGAGAATGCTTTTAGGGTGAACGCATTGCAGCTTCCAACACCTAAAAGGTGAATATCAGGAAGATGGAACACAAATCTTGACAGTGGTGCACAGTGGATGATGTCCTGTTTCAGCTGGGATAGAGTTAATTTTCTTCATTGTGGCTGGTATGGTGCCACATTTTGGATTTAGGAGGAAAATACCGTTGATAGTACACTGACATTTTAGATGTCACAGAGCATTGCTTTCACTAAGTCATTTGCTTACACTAACTCATCAGCTTCTCATGCTGCCCTGGCAGTGAGGAGAGTGGGGGTACACAAAAAGCTAGGAGGGAGAGAAACAGGACAGGTGACCCAGACTGGCCAAAGACTGTCCCATACTATATGGCATCACGCTGAACAATAAAACAGAAGGGAAGTTGGCCTGTGGGTGGCTGCTGCTACGCAGCGGCTGGTTGAGCATCGGTTAGCAGGTACTAAGCAATTGGATTGTGCACCACTTGCTTTTGTGTATTCTTTTATTATTATTTTCCCTTCATTTTTCTGTCCTATTGAACTGTCTTTATCTCTGCCCACAAGGAGGGGTTGAATAGGAGGGGGGGAATAAGCAGGGAGGAATAATAAGCAGGGGGGGAATAAGGAGGGGAGAGAATAAGCAAATGACTGTGTGTTACTTAGCTGCCTGCTGGGTTAAACCACAACAAGGAGAAGAGACAATAGGCTTAAGCTGAAATAAGAGAGGTTCACACTAGATATATGGAAATAAGTTACCACCATGAGGACAGCCAGGCTCTACATAAGACTGCCCAGTGAGGTTGTACAGTCCATGCCCTAGCAGGTTTTCAGGGCCAGGCTGGATGAAGCCCTTAGCAGTCTTGTCTGACCTCATAGCTAGCTCTGCTTCGAACAAGAGGTTGACCTCCTGACTTCCCCTTCCAACCTGAACTATACCATGACCCTAACTTTACTTGAATCACAGAGGAAAATGAGTCATCCACCTTCAACTGAAATATTTAGCACAAAGTTGTGAACAAACTTTGCAAACTTAGTTGTATTCAAGCTATATGGAATACAGGCCAGTTAATTTCATAACAGCATTGAATACATTTTTGTTTCATACCATGATACATTACAAACTGAAGTTTTCGGGGATGAAGAGATTACACAACTACTTCTGATAATTTTTTGTTTGTTTGTTTTTTAGAAAGGAGAAAGTACTACTTTGCTCTTACTCTTTACCTTTGTACACAATCACTGGGTGTTCAGCTCTGTGGCAGTGGATATCTTCTGCTGCTGGCTCCAGTATTCCTAATACCCCAAATCCTGCCAACAGCACTGTAAGGAGGCAGCTTCCTTTCATGGTGGTCATGCTGTCCTCCACAGCAATCAGTTCTTTCAACCGGCCACTCTCCTTGCACTCATGTGGGAAAAGCACCTGGAAAATTCAAAGAAATTTACTCAAGCACATGAGCAAATGCCACAGAAAAGTTAGGCAATTCTTGATGTTTAAAACAATGACAACAACAAAATCCTTTTCTGTCTGTTTAGGTTTTGACTCGATAGTACACAAACAGCTGCTCCTACAAATACTTTATAAAGTTATCATCAGTTACACAGTTCAGGAATATTTTTTTTCTTTTATCATCCAGAAGCATTCAAAAACTGTTACTCATTCCCTCCCGCACTATCCCCCATCATTTTTTGAGACTGATGACAAGGTTGCTTACTGCAGATTCAAATGCTGAAGACCTCTTTCTTATAAAATCTAGACACCAATCACCAAAGTCAATGACTTTCATTCATGACCAGAATAAACTTGAAGTCTCATTTCCCCGTTTTTTTTTTTTTTTTTTGAAATGGCCAATAACCAGACAACTTTTTTTTATTTTTTCTAGCAACAGAATACTCGTGGTGTCAATATTACTGGAGAACCAACCCAATTCGTTCAGCTTTATCACATCAAACATTCCAAGCGCTAACAACCTAATGGTGCAACTCAAAACACTTTTGCCACTGGCAGCTATACTGAGTCCAACAAGCTTGCTTGTTGATAGCACACACTCATGAGACATCATTGCCTTTTAGGGAAAGAAGGCTGGAGATTCAAGACAGCTGCGTTACAGCAGAAATGTCACTCTGCAAATTAATGGAGCCATTCAGGAAAAAATAATCAACAATATTGACTTCTAATACATTTTATCTCACTGAATTGCAGTGTGTTGTTTAATAAGGTGGAAACTTTCTATTTGTGTAAACACCATAAATGCTTGAAACAAAGGGCTTTTAATTAATAGATGCCCCATAGCAAGACCAGTGTTTTAAAAGCTATGCTCAGAAAGCAGAATGGGTAGTAAACACTGTTTCCTAACGTGCTGTAGCACCAGCCATCTTCCGATGAACTTCTCTACTCTTAGTACTTTATTTTTACTGCCTTTAGAAGCCTTCCAGCTATGACCTGGACACATCTAATCTTCATTAATTTAAAATAAAATAAATAGACCACAGACACAATACATCTAAGCAGTACATAAATTTAATAGTCGATTTTAGCTTCTCTGCTAAATTTGCTTATGTTTCAGAGAAAAAAAAAAAAAAGGTGAGAGGGATGCTTCTAGCCAGTAAAATTCATATTCCTACCTTCCTAAGTAATATATCTTATGATGCTATATTCCAATATTAATCTGTCCCTATAAATTGCCTGTGGCTCACAGTAGGTGTCATCTGCTCATAGATATTCTGCGTTCACATATAAAGGGGCATAAAGCTCCTGTTCCAATGTTTCAGTAGTTTTGCAAGGATGACATTTCAAACATTATGCACCACTCATATCCAAATTCATACAGTTTATGCGGGTTATATCATAGCTAATGGATATTACTAACTTATAGATAGCACAAGTATATTACTACCAGGTGGTTCTAATTCAAGTTTTCATAAGATTATGTATGTGTATTTAGGAAGCAAAGTGAAGGACAGATATCACATCACAGACGCAAAACTGTTTTTCTTGCTCGTGGTACCAGCAGAACTATTCCAACACCTAGGCATGTAGTACTTTTGTATTAAAGAAAGAAATTTTATTTTCTTTAACTTGTAAAGTCTCAGAAATACCCATAAATATGTGAATATAATGGAAATAAATTAAACAAGAACAAAATGAAACATTTCTACTGGAAGCTCAGCCTTCTCTGGCTCCCTGGCTGTCAATGTTGTTTACACGTATAGTTACACAGTAGAAGAATTTGGGGGCAAAAGATTTTTTTCCCTAACCTAGCTGCAAACTTTCTCTTGCTGTATGCATCTCACATTGTAAAAATGTAGACAGGAAACACTCCTTTCCCTTAATTAGAATACCCAAAAACAAGGTTAGACTTTGAAGGAGACAAAAGAAAAACAGCAAATGTATTTCTGATAATGTAACTCAGAGAAAAAGTTAGGTTTCTTTCTACCTCAACCACTACCTTTATAAGTTTATTAATCAAATGTATTAATTCATTAATTTTATTTTATTTAAAGAAATGCATTAGTTAATACATTTAAAGTAATTAATTCAAATCAAATACATTGTGGGTGACTTCAAGTAAAAGCTTACTTGCAACTACTCAGAAGAGAGTTTTCAGAGACCTGAATCAGACAAGAGAGCAGTAAACCAAGTTACCAGATGGAAAGCTCATCACAAGCTCTCTCACAAGAAAAGGACAAGCTAAGGCAGCTGAGCAACTGGGAGGAACAGGAACTCACTACCCACCTCATTATGCTACACTATGAAGAGATGGAGAAAGGAAAAGGATTCTAGAAACTGCACCTAATATACTGCTAGAGAAATTTAAAGAATAGTAAGAAATAAACAAACATACACTCTGGCATGCACTGACAGCATGAAAAGCCTTCAAATCAAGTGCTTTTTCACAGAATTTGCAGGGATTAGATTGTTCCCTGCTGCTCAGCCTCAAGTGAGAGCTTCCACATAACACAAGCTTCGTCTCTCTCTCTCCCTGAGATCCCACCTGCAGGAAAGAGTTGGCAGAGGCAGCACCTGAACTCAATACCTGTCACAGCTCTGAAACAATGCAACAGGTTCAAAAGCCCTGAAGCAGGCAAAGCACTAGCCCCTTCTCTTTACTAAAAGTGTGACTATTGTGCCAAGAAGTGGTGCTTAGCCTAGGGCATAAGACAAACTCCAAGAGAACCCTAAAGACAAAAAATTCAGGTTAGTTTCCTTGATTTCTGTATAATCTCCATAGGCAAGTCTCTCTTAACAATGAAATACAACAGTCAAGTCAAAATTCTTCAGAACTGATCAAGAATACTGACCATCTTTATTAGCACATTAGACCTGTATTATCTGCACATTTTTTCGTAGCATGGATTTTTACATCAGACTTTAAACAAATTATATTTACATGTCCATAAAATAATCCAAGGATTAAAAAAAAAAAATCACATCAGAAAATTTATTATAATTCAATATATTAATTTATTTCTATATTTAAAGGGTCTTGTGCACTTTCTCTGTCTCCCTCTTTCACTTTTTCAGACACAGTTTGCCTAGACAAAATGTAAAAATCAAATGAGGTCTATTGCATAAGGGTATTATTTTCTTTTTTTTTTTTTTTTAGCAAAGTAGTATTTAGTTTATCCATCAGCAGCATTTCATGAGGAAAAAAAACAGCTATTCAAAATCTGCTATTTCAATTGAGCCAACAAAAAGATACGTACTGATAAAGAGAAAAAAAATGTGAATGCTAAGCACGCAAGGCCTGTAACTGCTGTGCTAGATACAAGCAGATTCATTAGAGACTATTGCCTCCAAACAGCAGCCATACATTCAAAATCCAACAATCAGGATCCCAATATTTCTAGATCAGTTAAAAACACCATGTTTGAATTAAAATTTACCTCTGAATTATAAACTATGCTTTCTTTTATTTGACTCATAAGCTGATGTATAAAAAACAGAGTTGCCATGCAAACTGCAGCTGTCCAGCGTCAACGATGCTTTCAAATAATTATCTTTGTTGATTCTGCGTCAGTTTAACAGCAATTTCAGTGCACGACAAAGTGAATTTACGTCAATACGAGTATGTAAACAAACAAGTTTGGTGTGGTGAAAAGATGCTAGTTTCAGGACTGGGTCTGTGTACATGCACCCACAAGCAGGTCTAGCATTTCTTTACATGCACACCAGTGCCCACTCTTGCAGACACTGCTCACGTACCTTGCTGCAGGCGATCCATTTCACTTTTCCTGTCTACTTTACTCCACTTCTTAGATTGTAGAACAGATAAAGTTTGATCGAATTTTACTCATACTAAATAACTGCTCTGGACAACATACACCTTGTAGATAAGTATCAACCAGAAGAAAAAAAAAAGTACTTACTTAATGACACAGACCATATACTAATACACAGATTAATGCACTGCTACACTGGAATAGAATGATGAATTCAAACAAACATGTTCTCCTATATTATCAGTGTATGCACTTTAAAAACACCTAGCAATAATTATTTCATCTTCAATCATGTCAGTTTTACTAAAGATACCAAGTTTGTCTACTGTAGTGTTAGTGGTACCTTTTTGCAAGTCGTTTGAAGAGCCGAACATTTTCTTACTGCTACCAGGGGGAATTGCTTTTTTCTCTTTAGCAAGAAAAAGCCCCCACAGTTGTGCGCTGTTAGTAAACACACAGAAAAATTCTGAAATGGTATCAGCAGGCACATGGTCATAAAACTGGAATATGTGAACCCCCCGAGGATGTTGCTCAGTGCCCTTTTTTTTTTTTTCCCCTGTAATGGCTCTTGATTTCATAAGCCAAATTCCCCAAATTCATATAAACCATTTGAGAAGGGAATATATATTTATTTATTTATTTTTAAAAAGCATTTATAACCTCATCTACCTAGCAAATGCATTTCAAAAAGGGAAAAGGAGAGGGTAAGAGCTATAGAGAGGATGATGGCTCCCTAAATCCAGAGCTTTCCAGCAAGACAATCTTACTCACCATACGTGGGGTGGCTACCAAACACATCTAACTAAATTCTCAGATGTCTGTGCTTTCAATTGCAAGTGCTGGCAACAGTGCTGGTGTCACCCAGAAGGGAGAAGAAATAGAGGCAGGCGGGGGGCACCAAGTGGGCCACATCAGTCTGGAACAACAGTGCTCCACTCTCTTCCAGTGAGAAATGCCAGAATCTTTGCTACACAACATTCACATTTCACTTGTTCCACAAATGAACCGAGGCTTTTTTCTAATCATCCCTCTCCTAACAATACATAGACACATGCTGAATATCAAAACTCATTTAAATCTTGTTTACAAAAAAAAAAATAGTTGTTTTTACTATAGTGATTAATCCTGTGGTTCCTGTCAAATGCACAAATAAAAGCTATACCTCTTTATAGTATAATTACTTAGAGATAAATCCCTTATTTTAAATAGCTTTAGAAAAACAATTTGTGTATCTCTCATATACACAATTAGATTAGAGCAATAGCTCAAAGATCACCTCATTAAACATCAGGATGAAACTGGAGGCTATATAGTTCTTCAGTGAAAAAAATCCAAGCATATACTATCGTGTCTCATCACTGGACCCAGCAATCCAGACTGTTTGCTATGCAACAGACTAAGTCTTTCTAATTTGTATTCTAATAAAGTGAGACTCAGCCTCAATTAACAAACTGATTACCAAGTTACTTCAACTTTTTTTTTTCCTGAAATTGTTGCCATTCATTTCTGCAGTGGCATGAATTTTAAAATCTGCAAGAGGCAGTCACCCATCAGCTGTCATTGACTAACGCAGTTAAAAATCAATCCTTAAATTCATAGTGACATCCTGCCAAAAGCCTGCCAATATCTGTAGCTGATGGTGACAACTCATAAAAGAAGAATCCACCAAAGCTAGTTCTCCAGCGTAGCTCAAGGAGCTGCGATAATTGTGATTTACATGAAGGAAGCTTTCAAGAACAGTGGCCTGAATGAAGCAAGTCTGTAATGGAATCTCAGATCTCAATTATACCAGAGGCACATCTGCTTCTTCAATGGGGCAGAGTGCTAGTGGATGGCAGGATCCTTGAGCAAGCACCAGCCAACCCAGTCTGTCCACACAGAACAACAGCATAGAGGCAAGAGTAAAAGCCGTCACATCAGCACAACATAGGCCCAAATTTCATCAAAAACACAGTCCCCTCTCCCCCAACCCCTTTTTCACCTCTAGTTTTCTTCCCCTCACAGCCAACCTCCCAGAGCAGTCATCCAGAGCACGTGCCCCAGCACATTGCTTGGAATGTTCACAGAGCTTAGATTTTCGGTCTGGCAATTAGAAGTCAGTTTGAGGAGGAGGATGGAGGGATCCTCTTCCTCAGACAGAGCCTAAGAGCTAACACAGCCTTTCCTTTACAAAATAACTTCAATGGAAAAAAAAAATAAAATGAAATGGTAATCACTGCTTGCAAATAAAGCTCCAAGAAGTGGAGAAAGCTGGAAGGAAAACCAGAGGAAGTTTAGCAGCCAAAGGGAAAAAGTAAAGTGAGAGCAAAGTGAGAAAATGGGCCAGGAGAAGGCAGAAGCAATAGCTAGTGCAGGAAAAGAAATGGAGAGGGATGAACTGTAGCTGCTCAAGGATCCATGCACACACCTCTACATTTCTTCTCCCTTCTGTCTGTAGCACTCTTTCCTACTTAGCTGATACAAATATTGGCAAACCACGTGCATTTTCTTAGGGCACAAAAGATGGCCAACACCATCAATATGGCATATAACACAAACTGTTCTGCAGTAAGAAAAGGGAGAACATGTCTCTTATAAGCTCACTTAGTTGTACTGTATGCACAGGTACTGCAAGTAACAGCAGTTCAGTAGACAGTTCTTGCCACAGGATCCTGTCAATTTTGAAAAAAAATTGCACAGCTTTGCAAAGGGATTGGGCAGACCCACAGAAACAGGACCCACAGATGGCTGTTAAATACCTAGGCACTCCCATGTGGCAGTGACCGCTACTGGAACAGTATTTGGGAAAAGTCCCACTTGCAGGGTGCCTGGTTCCCTCACCCTTCCCTAGCCATGTGCTGCTTGCTCCTGCCAGGGACCAGGTGCGGGGCTAGATCCATCCAGGCTCTGCAAAAGATCTGAGCTCTGCTCTGTACAACATTCACAGGTTACATTTTACTAACTTGTATTGCCACATGTTACACACAAGTCAGTATTTACACATTATTTATGAAGCCTAGTGAAAAATGAATGTGTCCAACTGTAAAACAAAGAAAAAAAGCCATTGCATCGCTTTTTTCAAATCGTTGTACTACCCGTGCCTGAGTTGTGACCGCAAGAAGAAACAGCATCCAGAATAGCCAGTCCACTGCATTTTTTCCTGAATATTCCCTCACCCATCTATTAGGAAGCTCTACAGTTTGGAAAGCTCTCTGCTGGTTACAGCTGAGTCAGCAAAGGCCTCAACATCAGCATTCTCGCATAGGCATTAACTGGAGTTTCTTGCAACTGTCATCCTTCACAAAACACAATATAAAATTAAACTTCATAAGTTTCTATCACTTCAGCCAGCAATGCTGTTAGTGGTCCTTACAAAAATGCTTTCTAAATATCTCTGGCATGCTCCCGAGAGAAAATAAAATATAAAGCTGTGGGCTAAAAAAAAAATTTGAAGCAACATATACTTGCAGAGACTTCGTAATGCTGCCCTTGAAAGAAGGTGCTTTACACTACATACTTCTACACCTCAATAAATGAAAATTATTTGTGAAAAATCTTTTTTACTCATTAAACTTGAGTGTAATAAAAGGAAGCCAGTTCACCACACTGAACAGATATTACACTAAGAAAAGCAAACGACCAGAAGCGTAAAGTATTTTTAACATTTATTTTCACCATATTTGCTAGCCAATGCAGTCTCAGTTTATGGCATTGCTTTTTCCTTTGTTTTAAGCTACATAACTACATTTATTTCACAAAACTAATTAAATACTTTGGAGAAGTGCAGAAAATGCTTTGATTTAGATGGAAACTACTGCAATGATGACATTTCATGAACAACCTTCAAACTCTTATCCTTTCCCTATCTTTACAGTGAACTTGTTGCAACATTTTGATAAAAAAGCATCCATGCTCCCTGTATATGGGAGCCACAGAAAGAGTGAATTTTGAGGTATCTCTACTGGGAATTGGTAATCTATACTTGACCACAGTCATAACGGTGAGGCTGTGACTGTTACTTTGCATAACCAATATACTGACCCTTCACTATAATTTATATATCATATAATTATCATTATGATACATAATTTATTTATGTATATAAAACTCTTAAATCACAAAAGCTCATGCTTTTAAATCTGGACACGTGTCTTGCCTTCTACCATGACCATTACCCAGATATAGGTATGATGCAGGAAATAAGTTTAGTTTAGGATGCTTTGTCATATTCTCCTTTTTCCCCTCACATTGTTGTAAATCATCTTGTACAATTAACTACAAAAAAAAAGTTTAAAAACATGACTTAATTGAATAAAAGGTGGTAGTTCATGGTTGA
Source organism: Cygnus atratus (assembly GCF_013377495.2). Lineage (NCBI taxonomy): Eukaryota > Metazoa > Chordata > Aves > Anseriformes > Anatidae > Cygnus > Cygnus atratus. Next base: position 84,948,011 of record NC_066363.1, on the reverse strand, counting down.
GATGAATTCCATGCAACAGAGCAGCAGAAGACAATGCCCTAAGATAATCACAGGAAAATATTTAGCTGGAAAGAGGGTATTTTTTAATCAGCCAATAGGAGAATGAGAAAGGTAAAGGTAAAACAAAATGCACGTAAGATCTTGAAGGTGTACAAAAAGTGGCTTTGACTGAAGATGGAAGAAAATCTGCTATTATGAGAGTAATGCAAGTTCAGCTGTTTCATTCTAGATAAGTCAGGAAAAGACAACACAGATTTGTGTTGCACTTACTGAATAATTAAGACAGAAGATCATATTGCATATTATCACAGCCATCTGGAAATACATTTTTTTTTATTTATAATTTATACAGGAAATAATGTCAAAATTTGTACAAGGATGTGAAAAAATACAGAAGGAAGCAACGTCAAATAGCTGTGTTTTTGTTTTTACTTTTAAAATTAATATCCAACTGAAAACAGTAGAATGTAAAGCCCAGGGGAAAAAAAAAAAAAAAGTTCTCTACCATTTTATAAGTCACTGTATGAAAGTGCTTGATAGTACTTGGGAATTAGCTTTCATAAGGACTCACATTTCAAAATGTATTACATTAAATCACCAATCTAAAGAACAAAATTGTACTGCTAAAACAGAACTATTAGAGGATATTCTGCACATTAATACTAGGCAAACTTCCAAAGTAAAGATTGTATTTAAGTAGTTACTACTTAAAAGAACTGCTGGATGAGCTCCAGAATGTCATGAAACAACTACTCTGACAGCCTGCTTCAGTCAAATAATTCAAGTGAACTTATTCTTCTGGTGGGCTCAATGCTGCAGTTTCTTTGTACCATTTTATAGAGCAATGGCTTTTAAACAAATTTTAGCAAATTTGTGGTTGTCACAGCTATGACAGCTGAAATACAATGGAATTGAATACACTTCTGTATGTTTAATCCACTCACCCCACACACCTCTTTGCAAATGCATTTCCCACCTCCTCTCAAGTCCTAGCCAACTGCCAGCCTTTGATTTGTTTCTTCCCGTCAATAACGAACACCGTCTCTCTTTAGAGCAACAGCTTCAGTGATAGGAGGTTTTAGCTGACTGATATGAAGGAAAGGGAAAGCTCAGATATCACACTCCACATCACTGCTATGGAACACTTCTGTTCCCCATCTACTTGTTTATGTGCAACTCTTCTTTCAAAATAAGCACTCAAAATACAAAATTCATCTCACCAGGTGTCTGGATTCCTCCTTCAGTTCTTGGGCAGTTCTATTGCCAATAGAGACAGTACCCTATAGAGAATGCTTAAGCGGACTGTACCATCCAAAGTCTCTCCATTGGTTGTAGACAAAGTCTAGGGTAAGTAGGCTGCTATCCCACTTTCCTTGCTTTTTACCATTACCACTGCAAAGATTTATTTATTTATTTATTTCGTGCATCAACAAATGTTTTCCTACACACTTACATAGATGTAACACACAAATGAAAGTGCTGTTTAATGTTCAGTCTAATCCCATGATTAATCTATAGGCAATAGTGCTCAAAGGGAACACACCTATTTTATTTTATTTTACCACAGTACATTTCTTCACTCTGAGGGTAGTGAGGCACTGGAACAGATTGCCCAGAGAAGCTGTGGATACCCCATACCTGTGTTTGAGGCCAGGTTGGATGGGGCTTTGTGTGACCTGGTCTGGTGGGAGGTGTCTTTGCCCATGGCAGGGGGTTGGAACTATATGATCTTTAACATCCTTTCCAACCCAAACCGTTCTGTGATTCACTGAACCCCCTATACTCTTCCATACTAAATTTTGCATTTAGATCTCTGTTACAAATGAGAACTGCACCAGAAAAAAAAAAAAAGCATAAATCCCTTCTATGCCATGTTCAGTTGTGTTAATATCGCGACAATTCACAGACATCATGCAAACTTGTGTGTTTTTTTTTGTTTTGTTTTTGTTTGTTTTTTTTAAATAGGAACATTAAATATGTGACTAACAATACTGTCTTTTGAAGATGTCTGTCAGAAACACAGGAAACTCTGATAAAACTATCAGAATCCTAAAACAATTAAGTTCGAAAGGACAATATTGGCTTCAGCTAAGTTAAGCTGAAGTTAAGCTACCTTTTGGTAATTTTTCACTAAATCCTGAATCCAGAGGCAGATATTTTATACTTTCTGTGAAAGATCAAGTTCATAAAATCTTTCCTAAAATAAACTATGTGAAATTAAGCATAATGGAATCCTCTAATATTTTTCAAAGACCATTCTATAGCTATAAAGTTCAACCACAAGAGTCATCAAAAACAAAAGGTAAAAATCAAAATTAATACAATTAATACATATAATGTATTATACATGTATACAACAGTCTCACAGATGATAGGAACATCCTTGTACATGTCTGAGCTTCCTAGCAATGTAAACTGCTTATTTTTCTAGATTCTAAAGATATGGTAAGACAGAAATAAATAAATAAATAAAATCCTTTTAAAGAGAATAAACCATAGCTGTATTTTCTTCCCTCAACATCACTGTTAAAAATGTAAGTTATTTGAACTTACTAAGTTCAAAGTCATTAAGTTATTTAAGTCCAAAATTATTTAAGTTATTTTAAAAATCTGTTTAAAAGGGAGTAAAACTTGATACAACAGAAATTACATACTAGCTTGCGGAACGCATCCATTGAAGCTGTCAAACAACAAATAAGATGATGTCAAATAACCTCAGGTTAAATGAGGAATGCCTCTTGACATATTTGTTCCTACGCACAAAAGACACCTGTGAGTTTTCTTCAGAACACACATTGAGCTGTTCTGTACATTTGTATCTCAAAATAAATAAATGCATTCTATTTTTTTCTGAGACTGAAACCATCTTTCTTTAAAAGTTTGTTTTTTTTTTAAACTTCTTCTACAAAGTTTTATCTAACTGTTAATGATGAATCTCTTTTTAATCATTTCTACTTAAGAGCTTTCAGGAAAAAATCTATTCCATAAGGTTATTTCACAAACTAACAATGTTGTGAAAATCCAATTTGTCTGGTGACATCTTTCCCAATGATTTCTCAGTGGCTGACAATTTCCATCAGTCAAGGACTAAATTACATGAAGTGTCACTGATGTCTTCATCATATCCAAAATCACTTTAGACTTCTGTAGCTTTGTAGCCATTATTTTTCATTTACCACTTCGGAATTTTATAAGCATACAGTAAGTATGCACGTATTGCATACATTGAGAAAATATCTTAGGCTCCTCCTTTTGAGGAATCTAAGATTCAGAGAGCTAATGTGTCAAAGTCACCTTGAGCTCATAAATAGAGATGTGTAGGATGACTATGTATTCCCTCAGATTTCTAAAAATAAAGGCACTGTTTCAGCTTTCTTAAACTGTTTTGCTTGCATCCAAATTTTTCTAGTACCCCCACAGGTGCGTAAGTGGAAATTTCCTGTCCCACCCACACAATACACTCACAGATGTCATAGCAATAGTCTGAGTAAAACTAGCTAGAAAACCTTTGGGAGCTCCCTCCCCACTGTGCCAGTTCACCATCAGGTAAGGCTGGACGACCTCCGGTCAGGAACACCCTTAGCTACTGTTGCTTAAGACCACCAAGATCTATTTCCAAAAGCTGAATAGTATGGCCAGCACCCCTACTACTACATCTTCATACCTTCACATTTTATGTGCCTCAAAAACAACACACACACAGCACAGACAAGGGGTCCCTTTCCTGGGATGAACAAATAACCACAACACCGGCACACTGACCCGCCATAAGTACAGCCTCCACTTCACCTTGCTGCCTTGTTCATTCATCTTCTCCTATCCCCAACAAGTCTACGTCCCTGTTCTAACACCCACACCACACACTGACCAAAGACCCCAGCTCCCAGGCAGTCTAGATTTTCACAGTAGTCAATTGTAGCAGAGCCTAGTCCAACATCAGCTAATGACATGTCTCAGCACTGAGACCCATGCATTCACTCATGACTGGCACCATCTTCTCCCTCAAATCATGCCTTCTTCCAGATAGTTGTCCTCCAGCAGCATTTTTAAGAACACCATAACTGTTATATGTAGGAAGAAGAAAGAGGTGTACAGAACTTGTGCTCATTAAATCACAGTGCACCTCCTGCAACACAAAAATCTTCCCCTTTCTGTTCTCCCTCTCGCCCTCCACTGCAGTCGAGCTTCCTTCTCCCCTTCCCCCAAAACAATGTGGAGAGGCAATACAACACCCTGCTTCCACTGAGCCATAATGAGCTGGCTACTGGCTAACCCAGGCTACAAACCCACACCAGAAACATCATTTCACATAAACTATGCCAGGTTCCCACTCACTCCTCAGCAGCAAGGAGGATGGCACATATTTGAGTCCACCCCCTTAGTTCACCCTGAGATCCAGACCTGCCAGCCAATGCACTTCATCACAAGCCAGACAAACCACCTTTCCCATTTCCTCAGGTATTCAAAGATTTGGCATATTACATTGGATATAAATGGTGACTGAGAAGCTTGAGTTAAAACACTGAGGAAAAAAAGGTCTCTGCATGACTCTAAGTCCACCACTACAGCATCACTTCTAAAAGAATCCAAAAAGCCATTGCCAAGTTCAGTTTTGGAAGACAACAGATCCCAAAGCATCTCCTTATGGGTTCCATTAAAAGCATCTTCACACTTCATAGCTGAAACTTGGACTGAGACTTTTACAGATTTCTCAACTCCTTTTCATCACAGAGCCTTGGCAGGTAATGATGGGACCGGGCAGTGCCTATCACGCAGGGTATGTGGCAGTCATGGCATGTACCACATGTAAGTAAATAAACAAGAAAGCTAGGAGAACCTTATCCACGATGCTGTGAATTCTCCTGGAATAGCCCATTCCTTCTTGTGCCTAAATAGAGATGACCAGCTATGCCACTGTGTGGGCACCACCTTCCACTATGCCCTAAGCAAGGGTGGAGCTCTAACTTGACTCCTCCAGCTCAGAGTGAAGGAGTGCATTACCCCCCATACAAATCAAGGCATACTGACACTTCTACACTCAGCTGTAGGAGTCACGATAGATCTCAGTGCCTCTCCTTTCTGAGCCAGCTAAAACCTCCTTTTGCTTGGGTATTCAGGACAGGGTATTAATTTAAACACAAACAAAATGCCAAGATATCTTTCCCTTCCTGTATTTGTCTTTATTTCTTCCCTCAGACTTTCACAGATACTGAGTATGCTCTTATTTCCTGCCACCTCTACCCTTCTGCTTTTCTATAAACGTGCTGCAGTTAAATTCCTTCTCCCTTGTTTACCAACTCTCTCCCTCAAAGACATTTGCATATTACTACAGAAAGACATGATGTTAAATCTACTTTCAGAACAACAGTTCACGCATAAAGCTCTAGAAGGAAAAGCAACTAAAGGAAAATGACCGTGAAAAAGAACAAACAACTTTCTAATAGCCTCTGACAATGACAAGGCAAAACACAAGTACTATAAAATATCCCACAAATAAAGTCCAATTATACCCTGCCCCTTGGCTGTAAGTATGGTGTGGAAGAATGATCAAGTCAGAGCAGAAGAATGTCAGCTTACGTAGCAGTAGTGCAATGAGATGCAAGCATCGTAGGCATCTCCCCTCTGCTGTGAGAAAGGTCTATGGAATGGAATTGTTGGAACCCAAAATGAAGAGCCAAGAAAGAAAATGTTATGGATGCAAGGCCTTTCCACTGGGGCTCTTGTGTACTAATGAAACACAAAATTTGACCTAGAAATGGGCAGAGAGGAAAAAAGACTGGACACAACAAAGAAAACCAATAAACTACCTGATATTGTGTGTATTTGGACAGGTAAAAAAAATAATAAATTTAAATCAGTGTTAGGAAATACATAACTCAGAAAGACTTATGACGTGAATGACACTCAACTTCTCAAGGAGTAGTAACAGAAACTTTCTAGCATGCCATGTTTCTTATGTTCTACCTCAGCATGCTTCACCACTGAGAGACAATGGAACTTGCATGCTACTGTAGAGTCCTAAAAGTTTGGATGCAGCAACAGGTTCCCTCCATCCTTTCCTATCAGGCCAATTCTCTCCTCAGTTACATACCCCTTCCCCATGACGAGATAGCTGCAGGATGACCTAGCAAAGTATCTATATTGCTGAAGCCACCTTGATGCGTTTTAGCTTTTAAATTGTTAACTTCTTTTAATATAAAAAATGTCATTTATCTTTTATTTGTTCAGTCACTACAGCCATATAGAATTCTACAACTAATCAATGCAGTTATAGATAAACACATCTTTTCTACATGGGAAATCCAGTTGAAATTTCACAGATCTTTGCTTTTTAAAGATACAAACCTATATTTACAATTTAACAAATTTATCATATAAAAAGTTATGAAAACAAATTGAAACATGGCTCTCACTGTGCAAAAATCTTTGCATACCTTCAATGCTCTGTAAATAAATCAAGCAGAGGTCATCTCAGCAGGTTAATCATAAGCCATATTGCCAAGATACAGAGTTTGTACTAGCTAGGCTGTATTATCTAGTCCATAGATAAATAAGGTTTTCAATTTCCAGGGCTGTCAATCTTGCATGTTTTCCAGCAGTGGATTCCACCAGATTTTATAAAAATGCAACCTGAAGCTGAGTGAAATATAATAATTCAAGCCACTTTCAGTGGTGTTGTGCAGAAGGGCTTCCAGAGCAAACAGATTATACACTCCTACACGCACACACACACAAAAAAAACCTACCATGTGTAGTAAAGCAAAACAAAAAAAAAAAACTGTATCAACAGAGATGACTCAAAGGGTCTCAAAACTGTGCCCTTTTCTGCAAATTCTTTTGACATTTTCAACAATTGAGACAAGGAAAAGCAACACATGAGATTTCAGGCAATTGAGATATACCTGGAATACTTGAAAATAGCAACTCAATTGCAGACAGACTGGTGGAGGTGCAGTTATGCCAGTGTGGAAAAGTTAAACCTTAGTCTTAATTAGAATTTTTATGGGGGGGAGATTAAAATTATAAATCAAAGACCATTCAGTTTCACACCAGGTGTTAAAACTCAGCTTCTAGATACCATTAATCCTGGAAACTTAACAACAGGCTTTAATGTGAAGACGCTCATTTTCTGTAGCAAGAAACAAAGGGTCTTTCCATTATACACAATGACCTCATCCATCCCTCTCTGATCCTCCTTCACCTTCTATGCAGTCAAGTACAGTGCAATTCATCACTTCAGTAAAAAGCTGTTTGCAGCTCAGTGGCCTGCGATACGTTACATACCAGGCACAGGGCTTCTGAAAGAGATCGAAGCTCCTTCATTCCACCCAGAAATTGCTGTTGCTGCTTTGAAGCAATGCAGGTTACTTGTAACATAAAAACAACACCAACTACTACTACCACAAATGAGCCTTTCATTTTTGTGCTTCATTTGATGCAATTCTCTGAGCCTGGTCACAAAAGGGAACCTCCTGCCACCACACACACAGTGCTACAAGGAAAATACCAGGAAAGAGAGAAGTGTGAGGAAGGACACTCCTTCCCCTGGATGAGCTCAAAGAATTAAATAGTTTGAGAAATGTCTGACCTAAGCAGTACTTTTAACTGGTAATAGCCTACATTATATTTCTCTTCCTTTTTTCTCTTGTAACTGCTCTTATTCTGCAATTCCCCTCCATTTATCCCAAACCTCACCCTTGTACCCCCTACTCTGGCACAAAAAATACTCTTTCCTCAGTACTCAGTATGTCACTATTTAAAACATTCACGTGTTCTTTGTCCTTAGAAATTCTGGCTATGTTTCCTAGAATTCTTCTGAGTCTCTATTTCATCTGCTTTATTCTTGTTTCTGCTACTATTTTAGCCAAATTATTCTTTACCAAAAGCCACTACTCTCCCTAAACCAATGAAAAAATATTGTTCTCCCCTTTCGTGTGTTTGTTTTTGTTTTTTGTTTTTTTTTTTTCCATTTTTATTTCCAGTACCCTCAGAAAACTTTCCAGAAGAAATATAGATACCAGTCCAGCAAATTTAAACACTCTTTATTACTGGTATGGATCCATCTATCTCAAGTCCGTAAACCACTGACTGAAAAGCAAAGACATCTCTTTAATTTGCAGAGCCTGGTTCTCATCCTGAGAAGTTTCAGTAGTTTCTCATATTTGCTTACCTCTTCCCATTTAACTCCTTCAATTCAATCTAGCTATTTTCCGCTAATCTTCTCCCACGACCCTCTCTCTTCAGCACCTCTATCAGTTTGGGACACTTCAACTGTTATTATTATTCAACTCTATCATTTTTATCCTTGCCCTGCTGATCATCAAAATATAACTCCAATATTTTGCCTCTCCTATTAATATGCAAACACAAAAGTATCTTTGAGTTTAGCACTCTTCTCATTCTCTTTATACTCTCTCTAGGCTTACCCACTTCACCTTGCTTATCTCGCCCCGTAAAGTCCACCATCTCTACCCAGAAATGAGTGCCACTAGGAGATAGTAGTGAGAAAAGGTGGTGGTGTTTTTTTTTGTTGTTGTTGTTGTTTTTGCTAATTCCTCCCTCATTGACATGCAGTACAGACTCTACAGGGAATGCAGTCAGGAAAAAAAAATAAAGATTTTTGGACTAGGAACTGAACTCTCAGTGAAACAGCTTGAACATATTAAGACTAATTGAATTGTAATTCATCAAGTGCCAAAATAAGCATTCATCTTACAGCAAGGGAAAAGTCTCTGAGTTCAGCGTAAGACCTCAAATTACATAACAGCTTAATATTTTTAAAATTCATTCTAACAACAGAGTTCCTTTCTGGGACGGCACCCTGCAACCTTACTATTTATAAAATAGTTCATCAGAACTGCCACAGCAGGCCGGGCTGCATGTTTAGCCTACGTGGAATGATCACACAGGCCTGCTACCCTGTCCCCAGGAATAGCCAAATACAGATGACCAGACAACAGTGAAAAACAGAGCAATTACGTGGAAATATTCTCCTCCTCTCCACCCCCCAAAACACATAATGCACACCTTTCTACAATTTGCAGACGAGCAAGTGCCTTACCTAGAGGAAACACCTGTGTATGCTTCCCCTCTCCCTTTTCTAGCTTTGTTCAGCAGCTCTTTATAACCATGCAGTAGGCACAGCATCCTGTGCCAAGGAATTCCAGACCTGACTTGCACACTGTGCAAAGAAAATCTTTTCCTTGTTTTGAAAGTACTCCCTGCTTGTTTCACCTTATATCTCCTCCAATACAAAAATAAGGTGGCAGTGAATATTTATTTCCCATCCACATATCTCTTTTGATTTTATAGACCTGTGCCATTACCATCTGGCCAGCATCCCTTTTACAACTGCAAGGCTCTCATCTACACTCTCAGTTGTTCTTGCACAGAAGCTGTCCGATGCCTTCTTCATTTTGCTGCCCTGACTTATTCTTGATGAGCTTTTCTCTTTCCAGTTTCACTCCACTTTTTCTGAGATAGAAGATCAGAACTGTCACCATATTTCAGACACAAATACCCTACAGATTAAGAATGGCCTAATGGTATTTTGATCTCTGTCCTTTCAGAGCTACTTCTGACATAAATTCTCTTTTTGACAGACGATTTTTCCATTAAATTACTGCTTCTAATAGCAAGATCTCATTCTTGATATGCAAAGGCCACCCCAAAAAAGTTACCAACCTTGAATTTTGTCTACCATTTTAATGGTCACTTAGTCTTATAAGTTTCTTCTGCAGCGTTTCATTCTGCCCCCCCTTTTTACTTTCTTTTGCCTTGAATAAAGCAATATCTGAAAAAAAACTTTGTCATCACCCCTCAGCTTCTGTTCCGAGCCACTTAGGAATTTAATGATCCCCCTATACACAGATCTCTGTGGAAATCCACTGGTGATTTCCAGCTTTTATGAGAACTGATCACATTTTCTCCTGGTGTTTTGCTTCCAGTCTTTTAACCAATTATTTACACAGTTGGCACTCCTCCCACCAAACCTGTGCTTATCTAGATCCTTCAAAAACTTCTTGCAAGGACTTTGAATGCCTTCTCAAATATAAGTAAAGCAATACATCATAAAGTCTCTTTCATCTGCATTCCTGTTAAATCATCCAAAGGACTGCAGCAGTTTAGCAAGACTTGACTTCAAATCACAAAATTGCTGTTTGGGAGGGATCTCTGGGAGCCATCCAGTCCAACCTACTACTGAAAGCCACAAATAGAGCACGTACGCTATATCTTTGTTCAGCTGAGACTTGAGAACCTCCATGAGGAGAGATCCATCCCCCTCTCCTGTACAGCTGTACTACCTTTCTATTGAAAAGGATTTTCCTGAAATGTCCAATCAGAACATTTCAATCTGTAACCTAAGTACGTTGACCCTCACCTCCCGTTACATGGTTTGCTACTACTAAGAACACTGCAGATGCTCCATCATCTTTATAAGCACCCTTTCAAGTAGTTGAAGGCTAACATTAGCCTGCCTCTAAATCTCTTCATCATGATTTTGTTTAAAGAAATCAATGCTTTCCCTGTATCTCCATCATATTTATCTAGTGCCATTCCTAACACACCCACTAATCTATTTTTTTTCAATTAATCTACTCAAATTATACAAGAGACTTACTGGTTTCTAGGTTCCCAGATTACATTCGAATGCTTTTTAAAATGTGGCATCAAATTAGGCATCTTCAAGTCTGCTGCTGCTGCTGTGACACTTTATAGAATCATTTAGGTTGGAAAAGACCTCTAAGATCAAGTCCAACCATTAACCTAGCACTGCCAAGTCTACCACTAAACCATGTCCTTAAGCACCGCATCTACATGTCTTTTGAATACTTCCAGGGATGGCAACTTAACCATTTCTCTGGGCAGCCTACTCCAATGCTTTCAGTAAAAACAACCCTTTCAGTAAAGATTTTTTCCTAATATCCAACCTAAACCTCCCCAGCACAACTCGAGGCCATTTCCTCTTGTCCTATCACTTGGTGCCTGGGAGAAGAGACTGATCCTGACCCTGCTACAACCTCCTTTAACATAGCTGTAGAGAGCGATAAGGTCTCCCCTCAGCCTCTTCTTCTACAGGCTGAATAACCCCAGCTCCCTCAGCTGCTCTGCATAAGACTCATTCTCTAGACCCTTCATCAGATTCATTGCTCTTCTCTGGGCGTGCTCCAGCACCTTCATGTCCTTCTTGTAGTGAGGGGCCAAAAACTGAACACAGTATTCGCGGTGCAGACAAGCCAAGTACAGGGGAAAAATCACTTCCCTATACTCCTGCTGGCCACACTATTTCTGATACAAGCAAGGATGCTGTTGGCCTCCTTGGCCACCTGAGCACACTCCTGGCTCACAATCAGACTGTTATCGACCAATACCCCCCAGGTCCCTTTTTGCCAGGCAGCTTTGCAGCCACTCTTCCCCCAACCTGTAGCGTTGTATAGGGTTGCTGTGCCCCAAGACCAGGACCCGGCGCTTCATACAGTTGGCCTCATCCCATCAGTCCAGCCTATCCAGATCCCTCTGCAGAGCCCCCTACCCTCGGGCAGGTCAACACTCCCACATAAAGCAAGAGGCTGCACGTCACACTCTGTAGCTGGTCTATTTCACCCTTCAATTGCTTAAAAACTTGGGCAAGCTACATCTCGTCCTATCAAATTGGGAACATGCAATTTGTTCAAGTCTCTCCTAACAGACATTTTCAGTTGATGAAGGCAATCTCATAAGAGTTCCATAAGAAGTGCTCCAAAACAGGAACCACACCATACTTTTCAGTGGTGAATGCATACACACAAGAATTATTTAGCTTTCTACCATGACTTTATATTGGATCATTCATTTCATAATGTCTCTATATGCAAGCTGCACAAGGTCTTCAACAGGCTTCCTGGTACTGGTATATTTGAAAAAAATATATTAATTCCATTTTTTGCATGATAGGGTTTTTTTTGTTTGGTTAGTTGGTTGTTTTTTGTGTTTTGTTGTTTTTGGTTGTTGGTTTTTTTTAGGGGCGGGGTGTGTGTCTATTTTCCTCCTTTGAACACAGACTCAGCTTTTTGAAAAAAACTTCTTGCTTTTAATAGTCTCCTCTGCCTTGTCATTTAGCTATACAGGTTCCCGTCTCCTAAATCTTTTTTAGACAAATGGTCAGCATTTGTGTGCAGCCTTCAAAAGAGCATCCTGAAATAGTCTCTGCCACCTACGAATATTTTACTCTTAGAGTTGCCCTTTCAGTTTTTTCTTTAGACAAACATCCTTGTTTTCACATTTTCCCTTTTCAAAGTTAAGCCTATTTTAAGAGAGGTGAAAAAGAATGAGAATTGCAGGTTCTGCTTTTGCTTGCTTTCTTCCCATTTCCTTGGCTTAGGGAGGAGAGAAAGGCAGAATACTTATAATGGTCTACAAAGTTGTGTCTCAGTCTTTTTCCAGGTAGTATCTTACAATCTCCCCATGACACCACCCACCCACTGAACAAAATGCAGTGTCTCACCTACCTTTTAGTCACCATCCCTCTGTAATCATCCACCAGCTCTGTCCTGTGTTTGTTAAGAGCCTAGCAGAGAGGGGTCCTGGGTCTACCTTGTAGTCTCCTAGGAGATAATGAAACAAAAAGAAATAAGTATTGAAGGGTAAGCTCATGGGCAATTCTCAGACATTTATAGCAGTAATAAAACACTTGTCTTTCAAGACAATAAATAAGAAATGTAAGGCACTGAACTGCACAATGGTAAACAAGAATCAAACAGAAAGAAGCAAGAAAAAAAATAATTCTTTAAAATAACCGGCAGCTTCAGTGGTGCTAAGAATGAGAGAAGAGGAACACTTATCAAAGAATTAACAAAATCCATGCGACGTGAATCTGAGAAAAATCCTCACTGTAAAAATCTTCCTTGGTGCCCTAACCACCACTAAAATTAAATATGCCTCAAACGTGGGCTGGGATCTTGGCCTAAGTGAAATTCATGACAACATCCAGCTGCGCAAAACTTTGGTGATCTTTCATCTTTCCATAAACCAGAAAGTTCAAGAGAAAAATGCAGTCGCTGTTTAATGTCTCAGAACTTTAGGTACTTTAAAGAAGCGATCTTAACAGTGCATCTCCCTAAGATGTTAATCCATTGTGAGAAACACAAAAACACAAAGACAATATAAACATTCAGAAAATGACCTCTTTTCTTAACTGGAAGAAACAAACAAAAAAAATGGTACTACTGATCAACCAACGGCTATCTTGAATCAGCAAGACAGGAATCACACATCAGTTTCCTGCTCTCAACACCTCAACAAAAAGGTACTTCAGAAGTAAGAAACAGTAACAGACCATCTAATTTAAGCATTTGTTTCTTGATTGAGAATGCCTACAGCACAGAACAAATACACTAGCAATCAACAGTTCACCCTTGAACCTAATCAGAGGAATGAGGCAAAAAGAGTCATTGTTCCACTATGTTTACTCACTTATATAAAGTGACTGTACTTGATGATTGAAAGTGCTTGCAATTTTTTTTCCCTGTGCTTTTCTGACCTATGAAAGTCTCAAGAAGTCTGCTGAATGCACACACAGTACTGCCTAAAAACATTGTATAACAGGGAAACATCACACGTGCAGGAAGAACTCTCCAGGTTAAACAAGGAGGATCCAGGTTCATGGTTACCATGCTAACTTTCTCACCAATCCCCTGCTCCCAAGAACTTAAGGGTTTTATTATTTATTTTCTTTTAAATAAAGAGTGTATATTGTATGCGCACGCACACACCCCTCCATGAAATTCAGTGACCTCAAACTTTGCTGTAGAAGCTGCCAACAGCAAATATTTCTGGTGTCTCCATAACATAGGGATCAAGTGAAACTCAGTATGGAAATTCATTTCCAATTTCACAGTCCAAGGTGGTAGGTGAAACTTGCATTGCATCACTGTTTTATTTGCCTACCACTTTTCAAAAGTCAAGGACAAATTTAAATCTTGGAAGGGGCCCAAGTTTTACTTTTTATATTATTATGTACCACAGAATACTTGAACACCTCAGTCCAACTACCTGCCATCCATACACATTGATGACAAAGTATTCCGAGACATTCACCCTGACAATTAATTAATTACAGGAGTTACCATACAGTAAGCTGTACAGACAACTACAAGCATCACATCTCTAAGATGCAGTGTGGTAGTGATTTATGTATTCACTCACTACACCAGAATGAGAAGCTGAATTGTTATGCTTTGAAACATTACAAAGAAAGCTATATACCTCCATTTTTCTAAACAAACCTGACAGTACTAGTGCCTTCTATATATGCTTTAGCCCACCCACTGTCCCCTTACCACTCATTTCAAGATTTATATTTCTACATAAAATCCTCAGATTTTATTTTAGAAAAACAAAAGCTTTAGCAAATTTATTTTTATTCTTAAGGAGTACGTAGACAAAACAGAAAACATAGTTTGAATTCACCTTAATGAATTAGGGAAAATATGCACACAGAGAAACAAACCAGTGAAGTCTGGATTTCTACAACTTCGTGTCTTGTTTCCTGTATACCTCTTGATATGGTAACCCTGATGTTCCTGTGGCTGGTGGCACCCTCATTTGACAAGGTATCGTATGTGTTGTGGGAAGAATGAGTACCAAGCTAATTGCTGCTGTTATTCTGAGTTAGCCTATACCAAACCAATCTGATAGGAATAGTAAATGAAGCCAAAACCAGAAGACTGACTGGAAGGAAAAAAAAAGAAATTTTTTTTTTTTTTTTTAATTTGGAGGTATATAAGCAGGTTTAACTTTACTTTTCCTTTGTTTTAGCACCATTTGCTAAAGATGACAAACTAAGTTGACAGTGCTTTCTGCCTGTCTCCCACCCTTTCCTTTCAAATGAATTTTGAAAATGATGATCTGTTTCGACCAGACAAAAACTTCCATGAAAATGGCCAGGCAAGACAAGAGACAAGCTAACTTTCCAAACTGCTCTTCTTCCCTATCTGATAACAAACACTTGCACACATCAGGGAGGACTTAGCCATGGTACATTTGATTTGCCCAGCAGCATGCTAATTTAAAAAATAACAACAAAAGCACACTTTTTGTAAGTGGATAAACAAAACCATAGGTAAATACTAGTGGAAGTTCTCGAGAAATCTTCACTAAATTTACTGATAAATAGTAGTTGGAAGCAGCACTCCTATATGTTAGACTATGGGACTGGAGTAACTGGTGTGCCCAGCCAGCATGATAAAATCCAGTGGGGACACAGAGGAGGGTGCATACGTAGTTAACAGCCTCCATGGTAACACAGATGAGGGCACCACTCTCACGGCTGTCTAGGGTATTTGGAAAGTTATTTGACTACAGGCTGAACTCGCCTAGGTGCCCAGGATTTTACATAAGATGCAATGGCAGCTGTGGTTCACCTGGAAAGGCAGAAATGACACTAATAGGCATAGAAACACTTCTGCTCTGCACCGTTTCACCAGCCATCCTCGGCACCTGCTACGCAGACATCATAACCCAAATTAGAGCAGGTGGCATACGTGAGTTTTGCTGGTGATGGTGGGGCCATGTCAGCTGCACTTCTAGGGACAAGGGTACATTTCCACCCCATGTCAGTGCTCCCACCATCATGTACAGTAGAAGTAAACTTCAATTTGTCTAATAGTGTTTTAAGTAATACATAAACATATTGTGCTTTTGTTGCTAAATGGTAGCAGGAGAGAAATCATGTCAAAACTCTTCATACCAAACTGGGGATGGGAGAGACTATACGGATATCCTCCCCCCTCTTTCCCTCCTCCAAAACACACCTGCATAATGCAAATACATCCCACTTTCAGGGGATGCATCAAGGATGAATGGTTAAGACAGCTGCTATATACAACCCTATGCTCCTTCTACAAAAACTAACATTTCTCCTTCTAATGTAAGCTAGACAATATTACCACTTATCTCTCCCTCCAAGCTGAAGAGGTCCTCAGATAAGGAAAGTGGTCTCATTAAATCCATCTTATTTGCTGGATTAAAGAATTGACATGGAAAGATTGCAATTATTAAGCTAAGGTGTAGTCATAAGGAGCATGAAATCAATAGAAATACTCTTCTGATGCTGCATTTCATGTATAAGTCTTTCAAACCACAGTATTCTTTTGAGCAAAGTAAAAACAAAACAAAAGTTGGGAATTCTTAGGAGGAAAAAAAAAGAATGAACGAATGAAGGAATGAAAGAAAATCAGCAGTTTCCTGCTTGTCCCAGATGGAAGTATTTGAAACTTCACAGACGCGGCCCACCCAAACACATCCCATACAGACAGACACCTGTGGACACACATTCCAGAGCAGAATGAATGGATGGAGTGCTACAGCCACTCCCCTTTCATTCACCTGCAAAGCTGTGAAATATCTAGGTCTTCGCAGATGTGTCTTCTGATTCAACTCAGAAATCACATCCAGACAAAGAAGGAGCACTAACAGTACTTACTCAAGCTTTACTGTACTCTTGCCTTGATGGAACAAAGGCTCCAAGTCATTAAGGAACTTGAATGCCCGCACACACTCCCACGCACAAATCACATTAGCAATAGATCTGACTCATCCAGAATCTGTCAGGCTTAACTCACACGCATAGTAAATCCAGCATAATCAGAACATGAGAGACTTGTAGCCCATATGAAGATCATCTCTGGAGAAAAGGAGATTAAAAAAAAATAAAAAAAGGAATCCCACAGAGCAGACTCATTGCAGGTGCTGTAACTCATGCAAAAGCTTTGGAGTAAGAACCCTGGTCATATTCTGCATGTCGATATGTACACTACTGGTCACTGTACCTTTTCTTCCAGTTTTTCCAAAATGAAAAAACTTGATAAAGAAAATTAGATCCATGAATTACCCAAGTTTTTAACTCTAGTTACAGTAACACTTTATTCTCTACCAGGCCAAAATAAGAGTGAATGAAGAGAGATGAGTGCCAAAATGGGAAACGTATCGTTGACAGGGAAAGCATAGATCAGAGTGCACAAAGTCACCCATCAGCCAGAGTTTGCTGGTTGAAAATTATGAAGCAGAACGACATAACTTGTATTTGACTTTGCAGGGGTCTGTCTAATAACAGTCCATTAAAAGCTGCTGAACTTGCCCTACTTACTCTCTTTAACCCCATCTAGGTCAAAATGACAAGACATGTTAGTGTATATTTAAACTTTTAACAAACGATCAGATTTATAGTCCAAAAGCAGCACTTAGTTCTTGCCAAAAACCACCATGATTCCCAAAATAGTAATTTTTAGAGTATAGTACGTTATTAAGAATGTTGACAGAATGAACAGAATTACCCACTTTAAAACAGCAGAGATGGAGAAAAACAGTAATAAAGAAGAAATTATTGTGGTCTTACTCCCACTGAAGTCATATTTTTCATGAAGACTTCAAAAGGGGGGGGAGGGGTTGGAAGGAAAGATGGCCTTTATCCAACTTTGTGCAAATCACACAACTGAGTATTTTTATTTGGAATAAATCAGGTTTGACACAACGCTGATCTCCTTGAGTTTGACAGTAAAACACGCTCTGAAAATATTTGCTCTTGTAGAGTGACACCATTTCTCATTGTGTTTTTCGAGCCTTTGACTGAAGTTTATAGGACATTTCAAATGCTCTCTTGACAGTGGCATTTGCTATCTAGATGCCACCAAACCCTTGGAGGGATTCCTGAACCTGGAGTGACCTCATTGAAACGATATCCCAGATAACTTCTAGTTCTGGGATACTGACAACAGTAACGCCTTTTCAGCCAAATGGAGTTAGCACAGACTCCACGCAAGCCAGAAACTTAGCACAAAATGTGAAGTTTCAGGGCCAGAGAAATCTACTCTGTAATGAAACTCAATGTATAGAATTGTTAAACCCTGCAGGATAATGTGCATAAAATTTTGGGGAGAAGTAGGGGTGTTTTACAAGACTTAGATAAAAATCAATGTTTCTAGCACACTTTGGTGTCCTTAAGACAAAACACAACAGATAAATATACTTATTTTTAAATATTGTGGGAAGGAAACTCTGCAACAACCCTCTCAAGAAACCTTCTTTCTTCCTCAAAATGCATCACTGCACTGCTTCTAACCTGTAAGAAAATATTCTCGACTTTACTCCACCCATACTGATAAGAAAAATGGCCCACAGAATATAATGGTGTTCCTCTTTCAGAAGTCCACCAGGTAATGTCTCATCCTATCTAACTGATTCTCAAACAGAAGTCTCTCACCCAAAACTGATGTTAGCATATAAACCTTACATGATGTCCAAGGAGATTTAAGTTCTTTGGTATCTATGTTAATTTATGTTGCTCCCTTTCTTTCATTAATCAGTATGCAGCTACTTTGCCCACACGTACACACTGGCACCAAAAAGGGTAAGTAATTTAAGAAAGGTAAAACTAAAGGATAAAGTAAGATCCTTACTTTTATGTAAGTATAAGCTCCTTGAGCAAAGGCACCTTTAAATATGAAAATATTAAAAAATATATCACATTTTATCCAGCCTGTTGAAAAAAAAGTGAATCTTGTCAAATTATGTTTTTTTGTTTGCTTGCTTGTTTTGGTTTCTTTTTTTTTTTTTTTTTTTTAATTCAACTGAAGCTTAGATCACGGACACATTTGGGGGGGGAGGGGGGGCGGGAAGTACACAGCCCTGAGGGAAAGGTATACCTGCTTTGATTTACTATTCTGAAAGACATTTTCTGTACTGCAGGATACCAGCTGGTATATTTCCTGTAGCGTACTCAATTCAGAGACATCTGCCTGCTAGTAGACCAAGGATGAAGCTTGGGGTTACGAGACCTGTAATTTATTCCTGGCTAAGCAACTGATTTGTGGTGCAGGTTCAAGAGCCTTGCTCTGTCCCTGTTTCACCATCATAAAATACAAAGATGACTTCTAGTATACACCAGTTTCCTTAAACAAAATGCAAATATATGTATGTATATGTAGTGAACTGCACTGTAAAAACTGTAGCTCCAATTATAAGCTAACTCCTGAGTATAGTGGCAACTGCAGGAAAGCTTTATAGTTGCGCTCTCTTGGTCAGAGCCCAGCTGCCTTCTGGAGAAACAGGACTGAACAGATTCATGTAGGTACTGCAGATGCCACATAATAATGAGAACACTAATCCTGAATATTGCAGCTGCTGATAATGTCCATTGCCTAACAATGCAGAAAGTATCACATTCACCGTTGCCTTCAGCATGCACTGCTACAGATTAAGAAAAAAAGGGGGGGAAGATATGTGGTCTGTAAGAAACCAAGATGATAGTCTAAAGAAAAAAAATAGTGCATATAGCTTGAGGTTATGAGGAAAGCGCCTGCTAATATGCAGCAGGCTCCCTTAATTGTGCAGCTGAAGTAATAATACCCCAACAAAATACCATTAAAATGTGCAGTGTTTAACAACTGTGCCAATTTTCATGCATGTCAGTTTATTCCACAAGCTGGCTTATCCACTTTTAAAAGCTCCAAAATGATTTAAACAAATTATACCCACTACACTTTAAAGGTAGGAGACCATACTAAATCCTGGTTAAGTCTATTAATTTTAAGAGTGAAATATCAGGGAGAAAAATGGATTCACAGTGAACTTTTCCAAGTGGGGAGAGAGTTCTTAAATACTGCTGTGATTTTGTTTTTTTGGTGTATCACATCAACAAGCTTCAGACAATTTCTGTTCTCATCCCAAATGTACTGGAATCATCTATGATATAAAAATAAGTGACAGAATTAACACATTTTTTAATCTACAGTGCTTTCAAAAATCTTCCTTTTTTTTTTTTTTTGGCTTAGATTGTTCTCCTTCAGTAATGGATGCTTTCTCTTCTACCATCTCAGCATGCTCGAGACAAAGGCAAAACTTAACGTATCTATCATCAGAGCCAGAACACACAGCATAGTCCATCTGCTACTGTAAATCTCAAACAGAGATGCTCCCCTCCTCTCCCCAGCAAGCTTGCTAGCTCTACTACTCTGTCTGCAGCATGAAGTCAAACACTGTGGTTTTTTTTCCCCCCCCAAATCCCCTCTAGGTGGCTATAGCAAGGATACGCTGGTTGTGATCTGGAAGTGTTCCAAAACTTCTCAGAAATTTTCTTCCCCAGGGCCAAATGTTTTCCCCATCAGCAGTGAAAGCATCCAGTGCTTTGGCATTCTCCTAGCAGCCCATCCCTCCCTTTGCCACCCAACATGCACGCACACTCCCAGCTCCCTGGCTGCTCGCAGTGCTGAAACAATTACAAATGCCTCAGGCAAAGCAAAGATAAAGAGGAAAACACTTTAGTCCTGGGCATCATCCCAGTGAGGACACAATTTCCAAGCTCCTCCTCGACAGATTGTGTGTGTGCGTGCATGCGCGCCTGTATTTAGTACTAACAAAATTAAGGAAGGAGAAGAGTTTAATGTATGAGTAGGATCACTGTCAAGAATTTTATTACAACACCTTGTTATTCATAAAGTGTCATTAAAAGAAAACTTCTACCATCCTCTGTGGTATGCCAAGTTTAAAACAGGCAGGAGACCCCAGAATTAGTCTGCAGTTTGCCCCCAGCTAACTTCTCTTTCACTGCCCTCCTTGCCTTCTACCCAGTATCTCCACTCCTTGCAGAACTTACGCTTAGTTTCACGTGGCATATTGCATAATTTATTTTTTTATATATATTTTATATATATATATATATATATATATATATATATATATATTTAAGGCTAAACCACTAAACTACAGCATGAAATACCAGATTCTGCATTCACCACATTGATGCTCTCCATGTTCACCTAAGGCAGCAGAAAAAGAATAAATACCCAGATCTGGTTGGGCTCCCCTATGTCAAATCTTCTTCAAATACTTGTTGAGTGTAAAAATTCAACAAAAAAGAGCAATAGATTTTGATAGCTGGTGCTGGGGATGATTTAGGGTTTTCATACTCAAAAGGTCATGAGAATTTATGCAGAAACGTATGCAAAAATATTAAGCACATTATCCTTAGGGGTGTTTACTTAAATGCAATGTTGGCTTCAGTATCTGCTATTGGTTCTCACTATTTTTGACAATTCACCAAACAATTACAACACATAACATTTACAATTTTATGTTAATTCACAATTTTATATTAATTCACAACTTAATAGTAAGAATCAGTAATACATAGACCACCGACTGCAGCAAATTGCCCCAAACAGGAAACTGCTATTACAAATGCCCTTGGGAATATTCAGCAATTTGAATTGTGACACTGAAGATTTTTGCTTAGTAGGATGGGATGGGAGGACATACATCCTGTCTGCAAGCACTCATAAGATTCCGCTGTTTGTGCTCACTTGTAATTATATAAGAAGAAAAAGATGTTTGATTCAGAACATCTGCATTGGAGCAAGTCCCTCAAATTTTCCTAGAACAAATGCAGGAAATAAATAGCACAAAAAAAGAGAAGAAAGTAGTAAGAAGCACCCAGATTTGATATAGAAACTCTAACGTTAGGACTGGTGCTCCCTTCAGAAATACAAATTAGACTGCTGGAAAAGTTGGCACATTCCAAAATTCTTATTTTCCTTCAAAGGCAGGAGAACTTGAAACAATGCAATAAAGAGAAAAGAAACATGCATTGCAGATAAATCAGGAAGATAATCATGCTTTGCCTAAGAACGAGGTTCAAACTTTACCACTGACTCAATACGTACATTGAGTCTGCAAGCAGGTGCCCATGCTGCATTTGCCAGTGCTTTCACCCACACCACATCTTAATTTATTCTCTAACTTTTTACCTAAGGTCTTTTTTTTTTCCTCCAAAACAAATGAATTTGGCTCTCAATTGCATTGTGCTGGAGGCAGTATTAGTACATAGTGACTAAAATGAAAATTAGACCACACAGAAGGGTATACTAAATTATTCCAGAGAAAAACAATGTTAAAATTGGATTAAAACAGAATATCATTAAAGCAATATGATAAAATAAATAAATAAATGTAGTATTTTATAATCATCTCAGATGAGATGAAGCTGAACAAAAATGTGAAAATACCAGGAAATTAGAAAGCATATTTAAACTCCCAGACCACTTTAAACCTCTGCTTTACTTGTGTTCTGCACCAAATGTGCATACAAATACTGCCTGTATCTCCAGCTCAGATGCAGCTGCATTTTAAGAACATTTTGAGCTTTTCTCCACCCTCCTACCCTCCCCCCCATGTTTTTCTTACTTTGATTCTCTCAAGAAAAAGATTTCTTTGGATGGTTCCTTTAGTGAGATAATAGCCAAGATTCAAGACAAAGCCCTAAGGAGTACTGGACCACGCGAACCTGCCTCTCAGAGACCAAACACACCCCTAGTCACTCAAAAACAGGCTCTGAATGTTTAAGAGTCGTCTTCTTTATACAACTTCAATCTATGCCACAGTGCCTCCTCATTCCTTGAAATATTCTTGTAAGGACACAGCTTTGCATTCTACAACTAGGAAATACTGGGAAAACGTGAAAGGTTTCTCAGTTCCCTTGTTGGAACTTCCTCTTCCCCACAAGAGCTACGGACCTTGTGCTTTCTGCTTAAAGTCTCAAAGTAGGCAGAGCAAAGAGATGATCAGGCAGCAAACATAGCTTGGGACACACAGTTGGGAAGTTCTGGGGGTAGTGAGCAAACAGGGCAGGCAAAATAAATGAGCACTATTTGTCCTTTATTATGTAATAATATTTACTTGTTATCATGGGCTGGCAATATATCTCAGAGCAGGTGGAATGGAGCTGATAGGCACAAAGCAGAAGCTATACTCTTGTGGTTTGGTCATCACTTATCCTCCATCCACTAAATGGCAGAGGCTTTCATCTCAGAAAAAGATAACAGTTCAAGACAGCAATAAACACTTGTTGGGTGTTTAGGTGTACAGGCTACCTTCCCTTTTCAGAGAACACAAGGATAATCTGCTTTCATACTGAGTGGATAAGAAAATGCGTCATTTTCATATATAGCATTAATGACAAAGAACTGCGTAGGTTTTAAATGCAAAATCAGATCCCATCTGAGAGGCAGGCATTAAGGCAGAGGAGAGAAGAGAAAAAACGTCCTGATTCATTAACTAAAGATAAGAAAAATTAGCATTGAAATGGAAAGGGTAAAATGGGTCATCAGGTGGGATGTTAAACTTGGCACAAAATATCTTGCTCCTGTTTACACATCCATACATGCTTAAAACCGCAACAAGAGACAGTGGGACTGCTGTGCCAATTCATGCCTCATTTCTGCCTCTTCTGAAGCATCTGAAAATCTAGAGTCATTATAGACATCTGGTTACCTAAAATTTGATGGGTAAGCTATGGGTGCTATGGTTTGCCATTTTTTTGGACTATGGTAGTATTTATTACGATTTGTAACAAAGGATATCACTGAGATTTAAGGCATTCGTTATTTTTCTCAGGGTCAGAGCTTTGCTCAGAGTTTGTAAATTAAATCATCTGTCTCAATAAAAATTAAGGATATAGTAAGAAGTAAAAGGTAAAGATCAACGTTCCAGTCAACATAATCTTTTCTCAATAGACCTGAAAGCCTATTGAGTGACAGTGTTAGAAATGTCAAAGCCTGCCTTTTGACGGTAGTATGGCAAAACGAATGAGCTCATTTACCAGGGATCTCATCTGTACAGTGGGATGCAGAGTCAATAAAAACAACTAATGGTGTTCAACAGCACCTCTGATTCTGGTTGCAGAAACCCAATTCTGATTCCAGAAAATACGTAGGTGAAATCTTGTGGGGAAACTTGTATTAAAAAAAAAAAGTTAGACATACGTTAGACATGTTTGGTTTTTTTTTGGTTGTGGTTTTCTTTTTTTTTTTCAGGAATCTCCTCCAGTCTGTGTTAGCCCATTTTCTATCCAACATTATATCAGAACTTTATTAATACTCTTTTACTTGCCTTTATGTGTCAAAGTTTTAAAGAAAGTAAAAGACAGAAGTCAGAAGAGCCTGTCTCCCCTTGCTTTTAGAATGTACTTTATAAGTATTGCCTTAGAAGGACCACCACCTTCACTTGCACCAGCATAACCAAGGAAAGCTGTTTTTATTTTCTTTCAATTTTTAGACACATTTCTGACGTGTAGTCCACTTTCTTAGAGGGGGAAAAAAAAAAAAAAAAAAAGATTAAGGATGCCAGAGCTGTTCCCTGAATGGCAAAGAAACTAGGAGAGTTGGAACCATAGTAAAAATTCCATTGAAGTCACTATAAGCATTCCCACTGGTCTCCACAAAAACAGCGCAAGACTGGCAAGCCTGGAATTCATTCAGCTCCAGCTCCAGCCTTTCAATACCTATAATTACTCCCAAAGGACTAATGAGGAAGTCAGTTCTCCATCTCATAAGACATGCTGACAGACAATCAGGAAGCGAGACACTTGGTGCTGTGCACCAGACGAGATGAGGCTAGCCCTTAAAAGACTAGAAAAGGCAATAAGAGAAGTGGATTTTTTTAATGAATCCAACATTTCCAATAATCTCGTCCTACAACAGAAAAACATTCATCTGTTCAGTCTTTCTTCTCAGACAGTCCTATTTCAAAACCATCTGTTTCATGAAATGGCTCTATTTATATAGTATAAATGCAATGAAGCCCTCTGAAAAAAGTGGGACACGAGACAAGGAACAAGGGAGAACAATCTGGTGCACAAGAACTGCTCTGGATGGATTTTGACACCTTGCTCTGGTCAGACAAATTGCATTATTTCAATTCTTTACATACTCTTCAGTATGGGGTGTCCAGACTTACCTGAAGATATGGTAAGCTCTTGTTTACAATTATACTCGATCCTCAGAAATACTGCCTAAGATTTAAAATACTTAATCTGTACTGAAATACAGGACATTCTTCCCCTTCAACAGATCCAACTAATACTTATGCTCAAAGATTCATTGCAAGAATTATTCAATTTTGAAATGCATTATAAGCATTGGACTTTTTCAACATCAGACATATGATAAAAACAGCAAATCAGCATCTCTGAAGTTTGCAATAAATCATTCACAATGAATCACATCCCAAACAAGATAATTCTAGTAAAAATTCAATTCATGGCCCACTCTTAAAAGGCTTTTCAACATTTTATTGCACTCCTTTAGTGATCTAGTTTTATAATGTAATTCTTCTTTACTTATCTTGGATCATCACCTTAAGCTCTCATTTCAAAGAACAAAAACAAAGGTAAGTTGTCCCCTGGAGTTTTCAAACACTTCAAGGTTTGACCAGCAAGGTTGGTCAAATTAAACTTCAAATATCATGGCAAATCTTCTGATATTCCTCTTGAATATATCATCTCGCACACTTTGGAAGAGAAAGTGAACATCCTCCAACAGATGTTCAGACCAAACGTTGATTTAAGATGCTACTACCTCATCCTGAAGATGGTAAGCTTTGAGTTGACTCCTGACTTTTGGTGAAATGTAGCTCTATAAACCAACTCAAAGAGCCAGTTCTATGTTGTGGATTATTAAACTGAACCAAGAGGGGGAATGCTTTGTAAAATAGCATTTTTTCTCTTTCAAAATATATGAGAAAGCTGCAAGTCAATAAATATCACTCCTTAAGCTCAGCCAGAATTTACTTTTCCTAAGCCCTCACTAAAGACCTAAGAAAATTTGGCCGTTTCCAAAATACAGATAATATTTATGGTTATTTCTGTGGATGTCAGGATCCCTGTTTGATGCTCTGCCTCCCCATGTCTTAGAAAATCAATTTTAATAGTACGTAGTAGGTAAACAAAAAACGAACAAAAAAAAAAGTAGTAAAACCATTGCTATCAATCCTAAATACAAGAGACAACCATTTAGTTTTATGTTATGGGGCTAGGATAGATAAATTTCACTGAACTAGAGAATGAAATACGCAGGTTATTATTTTTAATGTTATGTCCCATCACCTTTAAAATTCAGACTAATATACATGCATATACACATGCACACATGTATGTACATAATAAACAGATGGATGTCCTGATTAATCACCCAAGCCATCATTAAAAAAATAAAAAAAACAAACCAGTAAAATCAGTCACTAGAAAATTGTGATATGATATTCAGTGACACTGTCTCATCTCTGGTTATGAGCACAACATATGTTTAGGTCAGAACTCACACCGACAAATGCATTTCTTTTAAGAATAAAAAGGTTGAAAGGTTGTAATGTGCGTCCGAATAACAAATGACAGCACCACTCCCAAGGCAAGATTTTAGAGACTTAATTCTCTAAAGCTGCAAGCACCTATTCTGCGTTGACATTCAGGCTCCTGCCACAGGTGCCTCCAGAGAAACTGCTTCCTCCTGGTCAAGGATGCAGTCAGGATATTGACCTTCAGAACCCCAGAAGCTTTCAATACCAAGACACAAAGCCATCTCTCGCAGGACATTCTCATAAGCTTGTGTTCCTCGACTGGGCACATCAAAGTCTGTTACCTGTGCAGGACTGAATACTATGCAACCTACTATTAACACTGCCATTGCTAAACAGCCTATCTTCATAGAAGAGTGGAAAAACATAAAAGCAGCAGCCATGACTCGCAACAATCTGGAAATTGAAGATAAGAACGGAGGGACAACAGAAACAGCAACAACAAAAAGGGGCAGTGTTCAAGGTGTTAACCAGAACAGATTACGCTTTCTGTGAATTGGAAGAAGCAAATATTGCAGAGAAGCACAGAGAGAGCCACAATCCCTGTACAAAGAACCAAAAAATAAAAAAAATAAAAATAAAAACCTTCAGGAAAGATAGAGAATTAGGAATCAGCTCATGGGATTAATCACATCACCATCAAGATGTTTAAATTAATCCATTCTCACTATGCTGGTCACAAATTACAGTTTACTGAGATCCGATTAAAAAAAGCAGCTGTTGCACCAAATATGGAAAAACAATGGCCTAATGACAAGGGTCACTGAGCGCTCTGTGTTTGATCTACATGACTTCCCCAGCTCGTTGTCTTCAGGCTGTCCACATGCTGCAAGGACGGCTTCCTAGGTACAGGAGAAAGTGCCAGCAATGGCTCTCTTGTACTCTTTACAAGACTTAGCACACGTTATACCACCCAGCTACCTACTTGACAATGAGACAGCTTTCTTCAGCTCTGATGTGCCTGAAACACACCACTTACACTCAGCCACTCTTTACAGTAAACCAAGTTGCACCTTATGAACCTTCATTTTAAATCAGTTGCACCTCTCAGAGTATTGTCATAGAAGCTGTAGAAGAAGCTGCTCTTTTCCAAACATAAACACAAGCTTTTCAATTTGGATTTTGAAAATGCTAAATTCTCCAGCAAAACGGCTGGAAATAGCAACTGCTTGTTAGTTTAAAACCTTCCCTGAGCACTGGCCACAGGTAGAAACAGTCGAACACTTCATCAGATGGAGAAGCAGCAGAAGGATGCTGGAACCAAAACAAAATCTTCCTTCCTCTTGAAAAGTAAAACAGGGAAGAGAAAGAAGGAAAAATAAAAAAGCAAAAACCAACACATTAGGAAGAAATACTAGAGCTTCTCTCCTCCTAAGTACACCAAGAACAATGGAGGACCGCAGGGACACTTAGAAATGTCCACAATGTGTGGCCAGACACTACCACGTCCTTCTCCTCCGTGCCAGGCTTCCCGTGGGCTGAGTGAGCTCTGAAGCACAGCAAGACCTGAGGGCAGAAGGGAACCTGAGGCCCGGAAACGAGCTCCAACTGCACCAGCTGTAATAACAAAAGCGCACCAGCTTGTCCCACAATAACATTTCATTATAAAGAAAACACCCAGTTTAAAGAGGTTTACTTTTCTCTTCATGAAGATTTTATCAACTGAATTTCTCACTTTTTTTTTTATTATTATTGCATACAGCAATAGGTGAGGTTTTTAGAAGTATTGTGAACAAGGTGCATAAATGTTACTATTCCTAAAGTACAAAATCTCATAGTTGAATCCATATTGAAAATTTTAAAATTTTACCCCAAGATGCTTTGTAAAATGATTAGCATTTTACTTCCTGGAGGGAAAAAAAAAAAAAAAAAAAAAAGGGAAATAAAATTCCTAGAGGTCTGTAATTTCTGCAGACAATTTGTCTAAAAGCACTAGAATTATCTATATTTTTATTATTATTTTGGTACATTGTTGTTTGTTTTTAAGTGAAAAGGATATTCTTCATTCAGAATCAAGTTATAACTTCCTATCTCAGCAGTCACTTTTCCAAAGCACCCTTCCCCCTGCCTTCTCCACTACCTTTCCCAACAGGTGAGAATAACATGTAATGTGCTTTCTTTAATCAAAGCAGTTGTCAAAGTCCTTTGTTAGTCTAACTTGCTGGAGGCTCTTGTAGCTTGAGGCTCTGGACAGACACCAGGGCAAGGAACACGACCTGTGGGTGTTCTCTCATGCCCAACTACTGGCAAAGCGACCAAAACTCAAGACCTTTTATCCCATGTCTGAATAATCTCTCCATGCACGTTTTTTCAAAGCCCACTCCTTCATATCTGTCCACGTAAAACATGCTTGAGAGGTGAAATGCAAAGGTGTGACTACTGCAACACCCCTCACCAACCACAAAACATGAGCAATGGCCTGCTCTTATCAGTTGGACACGTGGCTGTGAACAAGCCCAGCACATCTTTTCTCACTAAGACTCCACTTCATACCCTTCCTTAAGGTTTCAGCTGTGCCTTAAATAAAAAATAATTTTAAAAATCAGCCCTGATCTTTCAAGGCCTACATGGACTATTTTCTCTTATTCCCAAATGAACTGCCAGCTTCACCTCCAACCTGCCTTTGCGACTTGCTAATTCATCACCAGGCCTTCCTCCCACTCAGTCGCTCTTCAGAGATGCTGCATGTCAGCATCTGCAAATCCCTTCTCTGTTCTCCTCTCCCTCCTACACTGCTTTGCCAATGACTTGAAAAAGCAGCATAAGCACTGCTGTTCACAACACGAGACAAACTTGCTCCACTATTCCTTGGTGCAACTATTGCTCATCCATTGGTTTCAGGTGGAAACATTTTACCCTGCCCCAGGTCTCCTGAGTGGTTACCAGGATAGTTCTCTTAAACTACAGCTCCTCCATATTAAAGATCTCCCTTTTGTCCTCAATTTAACACACACACAACTTAAATATTAATGTAACCCTTAAAAATATATATTTAAGAAGACACTGGCGTGGTGTATTGGACTTCTAAATTGTTTTTAAGAGAGGAAAGAAAGGATACATTCAGCATGTACTAAGAAGGCATAAACATGAAAGTCAGGGATCACTTCATGTGATAACTGCCTTTCCAAAACAAAATATTCATTAGTAAAACACTCTTCATAAAAATCTGCATAGAGTGAGCCAACTCATACTCATACAGAAAGTGAACAATTTACATGCGTTTACTTCAAAGCAATGGAATGCCAGGTAAGCAGCCCAATACGTGTAAGCGACTGAATATAAGTGACATGCAGTGGTGTGAACCACTAGAAAATGGCAGACTGATCTCAGCTACCAGCCAAAGCGTGAAACCCAGGAAATGTTGGAGAACAAATTCAATCTATTACGTTTGTTTATGTTAAAGTATATTATCACTAAAGAGATGCAGTTGTTGAAGATAAAAAGGATAGCTTTTCATAAAAACAGAATATTGTAAACACACTGTTGGATTGTGGATAAAAAGCTGTATTAACTGCTTAAATCTTAATTTGCATATGGCAAGAAAACACAACAATAAAATTACCAGGATAAAAAGAACTATTATGGCTTTGCACACTTGCCAGAGCCTGTCCTCCTACATTAAAATCTCCAGCAGGTTAGTTTAAATCCTTAAAAAGGGAAAATATCAACAAGCAATAGGAGATGAAGATGTTTACGAAAGTTCTTCATATAAAGAACATAATTCTCTTTTCAACATAAATAAAAAATAAAATCCCTTTAAGCAAGAAACAAGACTTAACTTATTATTTCTTATTTATGCTACTGTTATTGCACCACAATGATTAAAGATAATCTCAACAACAATGAAAATGAAGCAGTTCCATATTAATTAAGTACTCACTGAAGAGACAACTTTATCCACATCCCCAGTGTAAAGCATTTTAAGATTTCACAAAAAAAAAAATCTCTGTATTCAGCTCTTAGCCATCTTAGTCATCTCATAAGCCTTTGATAGTTCAGTAAAATAGAATAGGATAATAGAATAAGACTTCAATAAGTACTGTAAAATATTCTATATAATGTATCTGAGTAACATTAAGAAAATAGCAGGTCCTAATGTGAAACTGGAGTCACAGTGATCAGCACGTAGGCTTGTACAATCAGTCAGAAATAAGCAACACTCCCAATAGAATGACCTTTTGACAACCACAGATCTTTAACTATTACAGATTGATAAACTAACACATTGCATGGCTGGGAGTGTTGCACAGGAACGCCCTCATGGAAAGAGGGACACAAAGGGGACAAGGACTTGCTGCTGCAGAAGGCAGTAGCAGAGGTATTGGAGATTTCCTGCATCTAGATCTTTCTCTTTAAGAACCAAGTAAGGGATGTAAAATTCTTCCTGGCTCACTGCTTGTCTTTAGTAGCTTTCCTCCTAACTCTGTTTCTATAATTTTTTTTCCGATATAAAATAATGTCTGTTCACATTATAAAATCATTTTTACATCAACATTCGTATATGCATTGCATATTCAAAACACACACAATATACCTAGCATTATGACAACTGTAAAGAAAAAAATACACAAATAAAACACTCGAGAAACCATATAAACCATTTTAGCATATTAAAACAAAGGTTTGTCTCTGCCTGTAAATGCCTCAAAATAAAATGTTAGATATTTGTTAGAAGAACGTTTATGAG
Source organism: Cygnus atratus (assembly GCF_013377495.2). Classification (NCBI taxonomy): domain Eukaryota; kingdom Metazoa; phylum Chordata; class Aves; order Anseriformes; family Anatidae; genus Cygnus; species Cygnus atratus. Next base: position 84,917,164 of record NC_066363.1, on the reverse strand, counting down.
CTCATGCTATATAGCTTATGACATTTCCAGTTTCAATTCAACTTTTCTTTTTAAGACGTGATCTTCATAACTTGTTATGTTTGTGCCTTTAAGATATATCTGCACAAACTCCCTACTCTTTTTTTTTTTTTTTTTTTTTTTTTTTAAAGACAGTGTTACCATTTAACACAAAAAGTCACAGATGGTTTGCTACTATAACCGTGCAGCAGATAAAAACAAACACCTATCAGGACTGCTTTTGTATATGCTAACTCAGCAGTTTCCAGTGTGATGGCTACTTTAAAGGTTACAAAGGAGAAGATATTTTACAGAGAGAACTTGTATTTCCTATGCATTAAACTTACCTAAGTTTCAATTAAAAAAGTGTTCTCCTCATCATTTATGTATGTGAAGCATCTTTCTCTATGAAGTTGGCATTCTGCCACCTCAGAGATTGTCTACTGAAATGCCCATCTTGGCTTGCATTACAGAAAACAGGAGCAACAGGCATGCTTTGATAAGGCACAAAGCCAAAGTGAGTAATACCTTACAATATTTATAATTACAGAAAACATGAACTTGCTGAGATGCGTACAATAAGTAAACTTATTTCTGTTACCATTTTTAAAAATCTGTCTCACCAGAAGTAGCTATGTACCCAGTTTTTGGTTTCATGGAAAGAGATGGGCATCTTCACCTGGTTTCTAACACAAACAGCATTCTGTGACAGTATTCCAGTGCAAGTATATTGTACCCTTAACTCTTTACATATGGGTATTAAAAAAAAAGTGTATATATGTATACACACACACACATATATATATATATCCTGCAATAAACTGATATTAGTGCCAGAAGGAAATCAAGTAGGAAACTGTTTTTAGCATTCATTACCATCATGTAATCGGAAGGATACCCCCAGAAGTCTTCTCATCCAGCATTATCTTAAAATACAAAGCTTCACTTTTCTTCACTTCTCATTTAACACTAAACTCTGATTATTTACTTATGCTTATAAAATGAAAAGTACTAACTTTAGCATTATGAACTCCTATTATATCCATCATTAAATGTCCATAACAACTGCATGATGTTTTTACTACTACTTGTCAGTCAAAACTATCAGTAGTTCCAGTTCTTCTAACAGTGCAGCTGGGGACTTGAGTACAGGGGTAGAGAAAAGCAAACAGCTGAGAAAGAACACAAGTGTATTCAGAAAATTCATTCAGGTCTGAAACACCAGGCCACAATAAGTCAGAAAATTCCACTTTGTAGAATCCTGTGCCCCTGTGTCATGAGTAACTCTGGGGAAAGAACTAGCCCCCAGGTATGACAACCTCTAGACCCCACACACCAATTACAGGGAAAATAAGATTAGTTATTGCTCATAAACCCAATCATCCCATATCACCCGCATTCCAGCGATATAGATATAGCACTGTTACTGAATTCATATCCTCATTCCCTGTAACAACAAAATAAGGTACATTTCAATTTTTAATGGTTAATAGATTTTGTTGTTGTTGGTTGGTTCTTTTTTTTTTTTTTTCCCCTTGATTCTGGACTTCACCAAAACATTTCAGGGTTTGGTAACTACTACGGCAGCAACATTTTATCTCAGATAATCCAAGTTTGACTTCAGAGCAGACCTTCTTGAACTTTTACTTATAATTGAAATGTATCTGTAATGTATGTGAAAATATCTTAATGGGTTTTACCCGAGTACTTTCTAGAGTTACTTTCCTAGACTCACAGCTAAGCTACTCCAACATGACTACCTTGGTTTTTCACAGTATCTGCTTTTTACTAGTACCCTGTTTCCCCTCTTTTATTTTTTAAATGAGACTGGAGCTCATAAAACCATGGTTCCCCAAGTTTTACTTTTCTTCAGCTTCACATGTTGAACAGATACCAACTGCTTTAGAAATTTAACAGGCTTCATTTTGTTTTGATTAAGTTATAACTCTTCAGAGCCATGAGATTTTCATCATCCTACATCCCCTGCTCCTTCAACATCCTGAACTTCTAAAACACCACGGCAGACTTTAAACAAACATGGCTCACCCTTGTGTTCACATCTACTGACATCATTGCAGTTCAACCACCACAGACGTTCCTGCACACACAGATGCAAGCAACAGACAAGTTGGTGCTCTTCTAGCTGAGTCCACATACAGTGCTTCCTGCCCCCTTTTAATCTACAAGGGAATGAGCTCTTACACTTACACGAAAATATGGCCCAGTCAGTTAACGCTGCTCAGAAATCCACTGTAAACATAAAATGTATCATTTCCAACTTTGTATTGAATAGCAAAAGATAAAGGACAAGGGTCCACACTAGTTCCATTGATTCTTACTTTCCATGATTCTTCATTATCATAAAAAACATTAAGTTTAATCAGCTTCACAGAATTATTCCCCTTGAGTTGACTGTTTTACTGCCATGAAGTCATTGTGTAAAATGACTAAAATATAACAGTTATAAGGCTCTTTAGTTGGGCTATACTGTCTGATATCTCTATCAGGGCAAACACCTCTCTTCCAAACAGAAATTTCAAAAAAAACATTGCGGTAAGTTGAAAAATCATTGCATCTCACTCGGGAATGGACAAGCAACCCAAAAGATGCATGCAGTTGAAGCAGGAAATTAAGAAGCAAGAATATAAGAAGCAATTATCACACATCAATTACTTCCATTTGTCCCATGATTTCCAGGTGATAAATCTGGGAAAGTGTCAAAGTGCTAGCGATGCACTAACAATACCCTATATTAGGCCTAAGTGCAGTCAGCTGAGCACTCACTCCTGACTGAAGTCAGTGTCAGAAAACATGTTCAAAGTATGTCTCTACCAATGGGACAGGCTGATTGTTTCACACAAAATAAGAATGTTTACTGTTTCCAAGACATTTTCTGTACTTTGGAAAATTTTCTATTGGAAATTGGTACTATTGGAAAATTTATGCAATATTTAGAATTTGTCAACAATAAAAAACTACGATAAGAATTATAAGAACTATGTTAATTACCAATTATTCAATATAGAAAATCACCTATTCCAACCATGAACTTCTCACATTTTCATAAGCAGTTATCCATCGCAAAAAGGCAGTGACAAAAAATGTCATTGAAGAAGAAAATGCCATTGAAGAAGAAAAAATAAGAGTACCACTGACTGTATTTATTCAAAATTGCTGTTTCCTACCTAAAAAGAAGTAGGAGAGTTGCAAGCACAAGTTCCACTTTGATATTAGAAAACCATAGAATAGCCAGACCAGCAATTCACAGGAATGTACAAAATTTGAAGTAATCCATGCTGACAAACACTGCCTTGGTAGGGTCACATTTCAGGCAGGAACAGTACAACATATGCCAACACCTGAATTTCAGCCAGTACTGAAATAGTAGTTAGGACAATCAACCTCATCCAGTTTTGGCAAAGTAGAACTTGACAGCTAAACAGGTTTTAAAAGTTTAAGGGAAAAATATGCCATGTTTGAAAAAGCACTATTTTAAAATTGCTTGTTCTGAGTTAGTACTTGAAGTTTAAAATCAGATTTTAACTTGAACTGGCAGGTATCTGTAATTTCTGGTTCCTCTTTCACATTTCTCTACATTAATGAATACCCACATTCTCAGCTGTCTTGATAGTTCCAGCAAAGATACAAACAAATTTCCAAAAATCAGCAGTGGCCTGGCACAGGAGCTAATCTATTTCTCCAAAATCCCAGAGCACTAAGTAGTACAGTGCTGACACACCAAATGGTTCTACGTGCGGGCAGTTTGGGTCCGGCAGAATAACAGCAAGTGGTCTGGGAAGAGGGTATATTCATGCACAAAACAAAACCAGAAAAGCCCAGAAGCATTCAGGGGGAAATATTTAAAGTGAGATATTTAAAGTGAAAATATTTAAAGTGAGATATGGCTTACTTTTGTTAAAATCAGAGAGAAAAATCCAGGCACGTTTAATTGGCACTGTTATCCTGATCACGTACATTCACCACATACGCTATCTTTTGTGGGGTCTTCAGTATGTGGACTGAATGAATGTGGACTGAAAGTCCACATACTTCAGAGTATACTGAAGGAAAGAATAAAAAAAAAAAACACCTTTCAGATAAGCTAGCAGAAAGGCCTTTGACTTAGATGGCAGCCATGAGCAACCTTGAGGCATGGCTCTGACACAAGCTTTCTTTGTAATTTTCTCCAAATGAATGAAATTTTAAAAATGTATGTGGCATACCCTTTGATATAGTCACTAAGACAGTGCATGGAGAAGCGTTTCGTGTACCCTCACAAACTCATACAAACAATGAACACAAGGCAGATTTTTGCGTTATTGCCATTTTATGCAGGTGGAAACAATTGCAGCAGTCAAGCACTAAAGAATTGCTATTTAAAGTGTAGGTCAATAGCATAAATGTGATTTGTCAGATATTGGGAGGAGGAAAAGTAGTAGGGAAGATTCTTTACTTTTTCTTCAGAAAAATCACAAAACAAAATGCACGTCTCTCTTCCTCGGACTGCCTCCCAGCAGCAGCTAGTGGGGCATGACCAAATATCAGCTGATCAATTTCAGTGGAAAACCAACTGCATGATGGCCCCAATGAGGCTGGCAAGTCAGGGGCCACAGTAAGGAAATCCTGACTTTCTATTTAACTTCTGAGTCTGACCTGAAGTACTGCACAAGGTTAGGTAAAGTGTCCAGGACAGAAAATACTAGGCTTCTGATATACCTATAAAAAACTAATTTCAAAGTACAGAAAATCTTCAGTGCAGAATAATATATTGGATTTATTTAGGATCTTTCTCTTTTGCCAGAAGAACTGGATTTCTGCAGTGATGCTTATAGTATTATAACTTTCTGGTTGCAATGTTATTAGTCAAAAAAAATTAATAACTGCTATGCATTTAATAGTAGGCAATAAACACCGTGAAGTAAAGGCATACATAATATAATAAAACCTATACAGCTACCTTTTAGGCTCATTATAAACATGTTTTTAGGTTGGATATGATTCCCAAAAAAGTAAGCCCAAATGTTATACAAAATGGATATTTAAATTTTTATCAGCATATCTACATACTAAGATCACAGATTACAATGAAGTTTACCAGGCCAATTTGGACAGGCAGCATGCCATTTTTAGTTGTTTGAATTTGAGGTTTTTGGATTCAGAATTCTTAATGGTACTGTTGCTATGACTAATTCATCTTGCCAATTATTTCACTCATTATTTCCTAAAAAAAAAAAAAAAAAAAAAAAAAACAAGGTCCCACTATCCTCTTTCAAAGGACCAAGTTACAACAATTTATTTTTTTTTCCTATGCTAGGTGCCAGCTGGCCAGAACTAAGTACAGATGCTGAGTTTTTGTTGTTCTTCAGGAAGGACGTGTTTCCTCAGAAATAGCCTGGATGTACAGGCACAGCAATATTGATCTTGTACGTACACACACCTATTACTCTACAGTCTCCATCCATGATCCAGCCCCTCATGATGATAAAGCCTGTTCTGCAGGGGGAGCTCAGCAGAGTTTCTATGCTTGAACACTAGAATTTGGCTTTTAAAGAAAAAGAATGCAGATAGGACTGTATCACCGCATTTCTGCTTCGAAAATTTCTTCTTATCTTTAATATAAGGATGAGAACCTATGTGAGCGGAATTGCAAGAAACTCAAATTTTTGATTGCAAGGACCTGGAATTTACTTTGACAGGTGAATGCAGTCTTGCAATTGCCAAAATCTTATAGTTAAATCAATGTACACTGCAAGAGTTTAAAACATTTGTAGAACGGTGTATTCTAGCTGGCTCATTTCAGAAGCCAGATCATCTAGCAACTCAGCTGCCGAGATGGTGGTGGTCTTTTGGACTCTCAATCCAAAACCATTGGTTTAACACACCACATTTCTTTATAAGATGACAAGGCTTTAGATCCCATAATATAAGAAACTAAACATGCAAACAATGCAGACTTGTAGCTAACTTGTTTATCTTTTACACTATACATAAAAATACTTCATTATACATAGAATCCAAAATAAAATAACAAAGTTGTTTATTGTATGGATTTCTTTTTTTAAAGCACTAAATTCTAACCTTTACCCCTTTTCCCTATACATGATCTCATTCTTAGACATTTCTTCCGCTGACAAAAGTACATCATATAATGATACACTTTATAAAGAAATTGAAAAAGGAAAAGATAGTCACCTAACCTCACCTTTCATTGCCCAAGAGCCGATGTAATATCATTGTAATGTGGTATACTTCCACTTAGATTTGCTTATGTCTGTACAAAAGGTAGCTATTCACATGAAAGCCAAGGAAACAAATGATTCCCTTCATTGCACTGAAGAAAACACTATCATTTGTTTTATAATCTGAATAGATCTCCATGAGGAAAATAGACCTGATTCTTAATATAAGCAAGGAGTTCTTATATCAGCACTTTGTTGAAAGAGTTAAATATGTTAAGTGATTAAAAGTACATTTATTTCAAATCGTTACCTTGTTATAAGGTATCTTATACCATTAGTATTTAAAAAAATATATACAAAAAAATGGAGTGCAGTGTATGTTTTCCCACCACACATGTAACTGCCCCTTCTGAGCAATAAGTGGCAAGGCAGTCACCTTCTCATTTTGTTTGCCTTGGGTCTTTCACCAAGCAACAAGGAATAGAAAAAACAGTTCTATAAGGACTGAATTCAAACTGCAAATGCAGTCACATAGGTGACACTAAAAGTGTCACAAAAGTGACATAGGAACTCCAAACAAATGTACTGTTATTACTTTAATCTTGAAAGTATTTATCCAGCCTCCACCACCTTCTCATGCTCATGCTACAAGATGTGCCTCTGGAATAATACAGGCCTGGCCAATTTCTATAGCCTGTTCTCTCCTATTCCTCTAGCACCTAAAGATCTTGAATTAGAGATGCTGGGGGGAGCATCCTCAGCGCCTGTTTCTGGAGCTGTTGCCCACAGGTGTGACATGCACCTTTTTGGTCCTGCCTCCTCCAGAACCTCTTGCAGCACTGAGCGCCAGGAGTTCACCACTGGCAGTGGTGCCTCTGGAGCCTCTTTGAATTTCAAGTTTCTCTCTATTTCCTATCTTGCAGGAATCAGCGAACAACAACTCCCCACTTCCCATATCATGATTTCATAAAACTCAGTCACATCTCCCCTCACACACAGCCTGTTTTTTACCATCGCAAGAAGTCCCAGACCTTTTTATTCCTTCCTCATACTGTATTTATCCATCTCTTGGTGATTAACCATCCACCCCTACTCTCAAACAGCTCCGGGAAAATGGTCTCGGTTGTTTGCTGCAGCATAGTCGACTTGGAAGTATTTCAAAAGAAGAGTTTTCAGTTTCCAAACAGCTGGCAAGAAGGAAAAAAAGAAAAAAAAAAAGGAGGTACACCTCACAGTTGCCTGACTTGCTGGACAAAAGTTGACATTTGAAACAAAAAACTCACATTAGTTTGAATACAGACATGGTAATATCATCCACTAATATTCAGTAACATCAAATATTTTTTTTTCTGATTTAAAAGCATTCTTAGTAATTGGGAGTTCTCAGAAATATATCCACATATACATCAAAGGGTTATCATCTCTCATGAATATATCTAGATGGTCACCTGTCTTATTCCTGCACATGAAAGCAGACAGAGGCAGTTTACTTATTTTGCAGCACTAAACAGGTGTAAAGAAGCAAGAATCAAATGTAATTTTTCAGACCCTTTAGTTCTTTGCACTGGTCATCTGAGCCTATTTCACTTTTTTTTTTTTTTCTTCTGGGCACTCGGTCATCACTATTCCATGCTATGTTGCCTTATTTCTTTGTGCACACCTCTTCAGATAGGCTAATACTTGTCATTGCAATGAAATCACATATTGCTCCTTTTCATTGCAAAGGTTCCAAATACTTTCATTATGTTTATCTGCTTTTTAATCCCATCTACGCCAAGCAAATCTCAAAAAATACTTTCTCCTTTTTGCTTCCCTTCTCCAGAAATGTTCTTCATAATCACTCTTACAAATAGAATGAAATATTTCTTCTCTTTAGGAGCAAAACAAAAATTAAAACCAGCTGAAATTCAACTGTATTCAGGACCTGCTTTTCAGTGCTTTCTTAATCAACACCATTTTACCAAGTGAACAAATATGAGCTACAAGTTAGCAAAAGAAGTCATCATAGCAATTTACTATGGACTGGAAAATATTAATATCCACAGGCAAATCAGTCATTAACATCTACTGATTTGGAGGATGATATAGCATTAAAAATTCAATAAAAACACTGAGTAATAAAAGCTTAGGGTTATTTGTTTAACCAATTAGATTCTTTTTGGCAGCATTCCTGCTTTTGAATAAACCATGCATGTTCTTCAATTAATCATGAGAACTTAAAACTACAAATCTGCAGTCTCTGCTTGCCAGTCAAAGAGATATATGGCACAAGAAGCCCAAAAGATGGAGAGAGAAAATAAGCATAATTTACATTATCTCTCAGTGGACAAAAGAGAGCTGGCACTTGAAGATGTGCTAATTAGCAAAGCTTGGCTACTGGTGCTTAACGATCTGTTCCTCATGCACTGCTTTCTGAATCCACCGGGAGAGACAGGTACAAATTGCACCTATAAAAAGTTATAATCCATTAATATGTATATGAGGTGCATCTTGTTATTATTAACATTTAACAGTCCCCTCTAGTCTGTGGGAGAAGCAGAAAGATATAAATGTGTAACTAGAACACTACACTAAATCACCAGGCACGACATTTATTAACAGCTTTATTCTATTCAGAAACCTCAGTGACAAGCCCTTGCCACACTGGCAGCTTAAAGTCCTGGATTTTTTTTCTCCAGTTTTTGGAATGCCTCAGCCTTGGTCTTTCTCTCTCCAGGGAGCTGATACGCGTCTCACAGTCCATATAAACCACTTAATCCTCTACCATCAATTCTCAATTCCCTACAAAACACTCCAACTCAAACTCCCTGCTTTGGGTCTCTTCTTCAGTGAACCAAACAGACTGAAATCTCTGGGGTGTACTCACAACTGGCCTTATGAGCTGAATACTCAATTTTCTCTTATGCCTTCCACAAAACATGCTCATATTGGCTCTACTTATTTGGACAAAAGCCAAAATTAGCCATTATAAATCAAATGATCTGCTTCTATCTGATAACTGAATTATTCTTAGCACAAGAATGAAAGGGAAATATAAAAAAATGTGGGAACCTAGCCCAATCATGGCCTTTATTTCCACAACTATTAATGAAGCTGGGTCCTTAGAACTAAGTTTTCTGATATTTAAAAAGGGATTTTATATGAAAAACAGGTGATTTTTTTGTTTTATTGTTAGTCATTCCAGCAGTAAAGACTAGCATTTTGAAACACAATCTTTGTAATGATCATTGAAAAAAAAAAGAAAAAGAAAAGAATTTGCCTTCTTTACATGGACTAGAATATGTCAAAAACATTTTTGAGAGAAATCAATTAATGAAAAAGCAGCATTGATCCTACATGTGCACCTGAAATAATAGAATTTAACTACCAAAACAAACAAACAAACCCTACTCTGAAAATTTTCAGAGTAAAATAAAAATCCCACTTCACAGCTATTTCACTTTATTTTAATACAGTAAGATATTGGTGCAGGGTGAGGGATGGGGTAGTGGGTTGTTCATTTTTAACTGCCTGATCCTTATTTCTTTGTAGCTTTGCCCCAGTTTTCTGAGAGGAATCATTTGGACAAGTAGTATGAACACATGAAGAAAAAAAAGCTTCTAGCTATTCACTTCTACACACAGAGGCAAGCAGCTTTAGTCAGAGGAATGTTTCCCCAACTTAATGATGTATTTATTTACTTTTAACATTCTTCCTTTTTAAGGTCCATCTACTTGTTTCATTAACTATTCAGTCAGTCATCAATGTAAAATTTGGGTATTGAGTCAAACTGGTACCAGTTGTATTTTTGTTTGTTTGTTTTTAAAAATGAATTCCCTGAGCTAGAAAAGCAAGGAAATACTTCAGATCTCAAATGTATGAATTCCCATATGAAACTACAGACTATTTTCTAGTATTTTAAGACAAGAGAACAATACGTACTCCACACCTAAAATTTCTCTACTAAGGATTTTAGAAGTTGCAAGGTATAAGTATGAATTCTGTGGCAGAGTTTGAAAACAATCATCATCAACAGATTTATACTAGTGAACCTTTACGGGGGGCACAACATACTTGAACTTCAATCAATCCTGAAATGCCAGCAAAGGACTCAAAGAAGGGAATATAAATACTAAGGAATTAAATGAATGTGGTACATTTAGCAACCTTTATTTCCACTACTTCACAAAGTAGGGCCTTTTGTATATTGTTATTTCTTATCACCTCTCTAAGGTTCAATTCAAATGGTGAATCCATAGCAACATTTAGGGAAGGATTTTCCAATTTACACAGAACACGTGCTGACTTCACTAAAGGTTCAACAAAATCAAGTTAAGTAACTTGAGATATACGTCAAAAGAATTGCTTTCTCCCTAAAGCTTACACACTAACATTTCCTTGCAACAAATATTACGTATTAAGGAGAATAACAACAACAACACATAAATTGTAAGTACTACTTCTGTTTTAACTTATTCACTTTAGACTATTATGCAAGGATTACTGAGAATGCAAATCCACATCCAAGATAACCAAACTGCTGGAAGTAAGCAAAACACAATTCACTCAGGAATGGCTCTAGCTTTTTACCCATACTGATAACCATGATGTACTGCAGTGATGCTGCTTCCAGAACTGAGCTTCAGCATCTGTTCTGTTAAATGATGATGATCCTGTCCCAGTATTTCTTAGCGATGCTCAGACTAAGACTGCATAACTCTTGTGAATAGTTAACCGAAATTTTCGAATCGGCAACACCAGGCACCAGCCAGGTCCCTCTGTCCCAACTCAACTCATCTGCCTTTTTACTCTTGTTTTTCCCCCTGGTGTTGTCCTCTTCCTGTCAAAGTTGCTTCTCACCACCCACTAACTCCAGCTCTGCAGGGAACCTATTACTACATGTCATAAGCATGTGCAGTGGAACAGCTATGTAAATAGAAAGTGAACAGTGAAATACAAACACAGTGTTAATAAATCTGTCCGTGACCCTAGATTTGGGGTCATTACTTTTTATTGCCACCACATGAAAAGAATTACTTCGAACAAGCGGTTAAAAAAACAAACAAACAAGCCAACCCCAGTTGACAACCAATGCAGATCTGGAAATAAGTCTGTCTACAGAGGAAGCAGACCTTTAAGAGCAAAATTAGTTTTAACTGAGGGAACACAATTTTCACCCCAGAATTGTGAAAGACCTAGGGCATGAAGTCACTGGCGTAACAACAACATGTTTTAATAACCAGTCTGTCAAGAAAAACACTATTACTATTTGAATGGAAAAAAAAAATAACATCAGTCCAAAGAGGGAGGGAAAAAAGTGATGCAGACCACTACAGACCCTTACGACTACATATTTGAAGGTTTAGAACAAATTTAAAGGAAAGAAAATAGGAAGAAATTCTTCACTCAGTGGGTGTTGAGGCACTGGAACAGGTTGCCCAGAGAAGCTGTGGATGCCCCATCCCTGGAGGTGTTCAAGGCCAGGTTGGATGGGGCTTTGAGCAACCTGGTCTGGTGGGAGGTGTCCTGCCCGTGGGGGGGGGGGGTCGGAACTGGGTGGTCTTTAACATTCCTTTCAACCCAAACCATTCTGTGATTTTAAGAAAGAACAACATATAAATAACATAGCTTAGTGAAAAACAAGCTAAGCAGGGATATGGATCTCTTTAAATGCAGCAGGAAATATCAGGAAAGGGAAGAAGTATATACAATGACAATCCCTGCCACACCATGCCAGACATATGAATAAATTTGTCTCGGTATCCAGATGATGTCTGTCAGAACACAGACCTTAAGCAGCCTCCCCACTGGGGCAGTCAGGCCCACAGGGAGCTGCTTTCTTTCAAGATGCCACTTGGTTGGTACCCAGAAGCAGAAACATACTAAAAATTTAGGAAGGACACAAAAATAAAAATAAAAACAAACAAAAAAGCAACAACAAAAAGCATGCATATGACATTTAAAGGAAAATGCATTCCATGCCCTAGAGAATGGAAGGTGGGAGATTGATCAAGATGGAGGGGAGTCTGCAGGTAGTTTCTATAAAACCACGCAGTAACAGGGTAAAGCTACTTGGTAAATAGCTATATATCGGACACAAATCATCTTCTGAATATGACTATTTCCTTCAGATTTGTACAACACTTACATACTTTAAAACCTCAACAAAGGACATTCTACCAGCTAATTTGCTTTAATGACTGTTTTTAGCTCTGCACCAAACCCTTCGCAGCATTTTACAATCCTTCCACAGTAGATATACAAGGTTCTGGATTTAGATCTTTAAGGTCCCTTCCAACCCAAACCATTCTATGATCCTTCAAGTTGCAAGGGACTTCAGGAAGCCCCTTGTCCTACATTCTGCTCAAAGCAGGGACAATAGAGAATTTAGATCAGGCTGCTCTGGGCTTCATCCAGCCTGATCTTGACAACTTCCAAGAACGGAGACTTCACAGCCTCTCCATGTAACCAACTCTAGCGCTTAATTATCTTCCTTATGATTTCTTTTTCCTTTGGAAATTGGAATCTCCATGTTTCAATTTATGTCTGTTCTCTCTCATTCTTCAACCATGCATCTGTTATTAGGTGCCACTGAAGCTACCTCTTCTGTAGGATAAGCAAGTTCAGTTCCCTCTGTCTCTTCTCCTTCATATGCTCCAGTCCCCCGGCCTTGCTGGCTTCTCCAATGGATTCACTCAAATTGATCAATACTCTCCTTGTATAGGGGAACCAAATACATACACAGCATTCCACAAGTGGTTTAACAAGTGCCAAAAAAATGGGAGATAATCACTTCTGTCAATCTACTAGCTATTCTCCTGTTGATATAACCCAGGATGTTGTTAGCCTTCAACATTGCCAGAGCACACAGCTGGCTCATGTTTAGCCTACTGTCAACTCACTCTCAGATCAATTACCTTTAAATGAAATCATCGTAGTTGCATTGTGATTTTTATCATCATAACAATAACTATATATATTTATGCAGATTTTCTCAGCCACACAATTGTATCTCTGAGCTACTGTGTGAACTTTTTGATGAAAAACATTTCATGCACAAAAAGAAAGGCTTGGAAAACAATGGTCACATTCAAGTACTGTAACTAGAAGAAAAAAACAACAACAGATCTCTTTGGAAAGAGTTATTTGAATACAAAAGACAAAGTTATGGTAAAGCAAATGAATCAAAAGATTTACGTATATCAACGGGCCCTTCAAAACTGATTTTTCCACTTTTACAGAACTAGGAATTGCTGAGCAAGTGAGCTCACAATTGGTGAAATGAAGTCATCGTATTATTGGATCAGTTACTCTGAGTGACTGTAGCACCTTGCAGTTCCAGTCAGAGGCTAAGCTTTACAGTCACAGAATGATTTTCAAACTTCATTTTCAGTTTAAATGATCATCCACAAGTGTCCCTGATTTTTTTTTCTCCCTAATGTTTGATAAAACTTCTTTCTGGCAATACTGTGTGCGCATAAACCATTAATCAGCTCCATTTTCTAATTTTGCACTTGCATTTGACAAGCTTTGGAGGATCTTCATTTCCCCACTTCAAATTCACTATTCCAAAGAATGTCAAAGAACACAGACATCTGAACAAGTGATTAACAATTTAACAAACATACTCACATATTCTCAAGAGTAACAGATCAAAACAATGTGACCAACTAGATTATGATGCTTGCAGAATATCCAAGTAATCTCTTGCTTCAATTAATCTAGTGTGTTTAAATAATCTACTTAAATCAATAAACAAAATATGGCGGTTTGGTTTTAGCACTTTACAGTTCATTGGATCATAACAAGAGCTAATTAATCACATAAATAGCATTAAAATTTCAGATGTGAATGTTGGAATTATTCACTGTGCTTATAATTTGAGTTACAACATTTTTCATAGAAAGTGCATTAACTTCCATCCCTGATACTAAATATTTAAACTTGCAATGTTTGAACTTCATACCCTGAAAAATTAACTTTACAAACACAGCTTTCACAATACATTTTCAACCCTGACCAATACATTTCAAACAAATCACAATCCATTTCAAAAGTGTTGTCATAAAGAATTCCATCATATTGCAAATACTGTTTCTAACAAAAATGAGAACATTTTCTATTTTTTCATAAATAGAATCTAACCATTTCAACATATAGCATTCTTTGATAACATTAAAAAAATAATAATAATTTTCAGAGGTCTGTATTACCAAAACTACTCCACAAATTCAACACCTTTTATCATTTGAAATGAGAATAGTAACAGGCATTACTGCTCCAGGCATTATTTATTTATTTATTTGGCCCTGACAATAAAACCCACTGATGAAAGATAAAAACAATCCGGCCAGTGGATGAAGAAAATATTGCCACTCCAGAATTGTTCTCTCCTTCCAGAGCTGAAATTCTTCCCAAAGAAACTCTATTGATCTTCTATTCATATTAATGGCAACCTGGATTAAAAGTTGTAGAAAGAGAAACATACCAATACGAGTATCTATGCAGAAATTCACACTGAAACCATGGGAAAATATTTGCATATCTCTTCAATAAAAATGCAATGTACACCTTAAAATTCAGTTCTAAAATAATTATGTGCTTACAGAAACACACTGTAGTGGCAACTGGAAGACGCTGTCAAACACTGGCAAACAGAAGATTACACGTACACAATCACACAGCGTAATAGTGACAAGATTTGTTTTAAAGTCCTATCAGTGCACCGCATTACCTTTACAAGAAAAACAGAATCAGCCGTTCTCACCGTGACTGTAAAGTCTTCTGTTCTTCCAGAACACATAACTTCAGAAACTGAAGTGTAGTGGAGAAATGTTCAGCATGTGCATGCAATGCCTTCAGAAGCAGCTCTGCACAGACATGTAAGATGAACACTGAATACAATTATTGCTAGCTCTAGCAATGTAGGTTGAAAATTCTTATTCTACCTCAAAACTGTTCCACAGAGAGCCTTTCGGTGAAAAACTTCCTAACTGAAGAATCGTCACCTCAGATGCTAAGATAGAAGGATCAATGCTACTACAAAATTTCTCCGTGTCCAGGGTCTGTGAAAGTAACTGTGCTGCCTGCACGAGTTTTGAGCTAGGGCAAAATTGCAAGATGGGCTTCGCTGTGATTCTGAGCTACTAGCGAGGGGCAAGGCTCCCTTGGCTCGCATGGAGGCTATCTGCCCGGGCCTCCTGTAGGCGTCCTGCTCACAAGGCCATGAGGCCAGTCAGATCAGGGACTGATCCCACTGAAAACTTTATTCTGCATCTCCTTCTGTTCTTCCCTAGCTTTGGGGACAAACAAGAAAGCCACTAGGGAAAAACATCTTCTGGCTTCAGTGCAGGCCGCTACCAGTCAAGTCCAGTCCATGAGGCCTCAGCAAGTGAACACACGAGCTCTCTGCTCCTCTTCCCGCTAATGACCAGCTACACACCTCTCCCGCTGCCTCTGTACCAGTTCTGGTGTTCACCAAGCTGCCATTACAGTGAGACAAAGAGTGCACTTATGTTAAATCCAAGACAAAGAATGCAGTGGACCACTGTGCCAATAAACATTGCTGAGCAAATTATTTTGGGGTGCGTGTTGCACAGCAGCAAGGGTAAGGGAGGCCAAGGCCACTACACCAGTCAAGACAGACAAGGTGGATCCAAAGCAAGCAGGAGCACTGTCAGCATCAAGAGCCCAGCCTACTAGAGATGAGCTTGGGAATCCCTGCCCTGACCAAACACCTTCCCTGTAACAAAATGGAATGGTCTAAGATAAAATCTCCTAGTGTGCACATATTCTGCCACATGTGGGCATTGGTAGAGTAGTGGCTGCTATGACATGACATCAGTCAGCACTCTGTAGATATTTATTGATTTTTACTAGTACAGTGTATGAGAAAAAAAATAAAGGGATAAATTCATTCCATTTTTATTTAATATATTGTTTTTCTTTTATGTGTAGTATATTGAGAATCACTGGAACCTTATTACCTCCAAGATCATTAAATTCTGCCAGCATTTGAATTAAAGTTACTTATTCATTACTTTTCAACTGTTTTGATTAAATTAGTTAATGTAGTGCTAAAAATTTAGTACTTTAAGTAAGAAGGTGTCTAAAAAGTTATTATGCAACCAAGGTCTTACTAAAATGTGGTTTGATAGGAAGCTGGGGAGGTAGAAAAATGAGTTGGGGAGGGGAAATGAGCAAACCGGGGAAGCTGCTACAGACAAAACTGATATATATTTTTTCACCCTAGCGCTCATGTCCAAATAAATGTATTAAGATTTAATTTTGATCAAAATAAATAGAAGAGTTCTCCACAGCCGTACAATTATCACATAAGAATATTCATATAAAATTTGAATGTTCTAATATTTATTCACATGAAAAAATATACAAATTAGTTTTGTATCGATTTCAATATTCTGGAATATTAAAAAGGGTTCCACTACTTCTAAAAAAGAGACAACAGAGGTATGGGAATGCATGGTTTAAAAACATTTTAAACATATTTTCCTTTTATTTTGGTGCTTTGTTCCTGAATGTGTTTGGGACAGATATATAAACACACTAACGTACACTCATGCTGACTTTATCAAAAATATGCTCCTACCATTTTCTAAGTCTCAGTTTCCACAGTTTCTTGTTACTTTAGACTACGTCTCATTGGTTTTGTTGTGTTTTTTTTTTCCTACCGAGTACAAAGAGCTACCAGGTCATTCATCATTGCCCATAATTAACCAATCCATTTTAAGCAAAGTTTTTCCAGAGAAAAGCAGGATTTCCCATAGGGGAGATACTGACCTTTGAAAGTATTACCCTACTAGCACACCATTTTTACAAACAGTAAACAAACCCTTCACATACTTTATGCAAATTTGTAGCTACACTGATAAAAGTCTACTATGTTTCAGGATACTTTAGAAGAAGCAGACTTGTTTATGTGAGGATAAAAAATTAAAAGTATATAAGTATATCTTAAGAATTATCTCGGCCTTATGCAAAAATGCTTTTTACACAAAGTTTAGGTGTCACAGCAAGTTACACAAAAATGAAATCTCACCGATTAGCAACCAGTAACTGGAAGCAGAAATTTTTCACACTGAAACATACAAAAGTTTTTTTTCCCCCACCAGTTTATATTACTGGATTTTGTACATCAAACTCTCTTACTTTTGTGACCTTTTGCAAATAAAGATGTTAATATGTATACTTTTACAAAACATAACCAAAAGATCTATGGAACAATAAATTATCTAATTTCTATAAATGACCTTTTTAGACATTTGTCTAGTCTCATGTTCTTAACATCTATAAATCTTTAAAAGGAAATTCTGAATTGAGACACTACTTTTGTTGGAGGCAACGTACGACAACAAAACTAAACTTTATGAATTAAAAAATAACACATTCCTTAAGAAGGACAACACTTTCTGTAAGAAGAAATATACCTGCTTTATCTTCTACTGCAAGTGTTTATAGACAAAATAAAACTTATTCCAGAAAAGCTGAACACACAATTTAGGAAGAATTCTGAGTATATTTAACAAGTACACTAACAGAGCTGAATCAGATCAAAACTGTTAAACCACGTATACATATTTTTCTAAGTGAAAACTCCACCTTTTCCAACATCTTAATATGCTTTGCTGCAGAACAATGTCATGTTTCATAACAAAACTTACAAATTTCAGATTGGTTTAGCTGTTCAGGACTTTGCATTTGTGACAGTCACCTAGCCAGGTTTCAATATAAACCAAGTTTATTGTCTCTAAAGGTAAAAAATATCATCAGCAAATGCTAGTTTTACAGTCTTCACAATATTTCAGAACTGATGAAACAATAAATCTAATCAAACTTTCAGAACAACAACAGCTGGGTTGATATTTAAGTGAATTTTTTTAAAAACACATTTCTATTGCTGTCAGTTATATTTAGGATAAATAAATATGCCCCTGCATTTCAAGCTATGAAGTTACAATGCCTGTTGTGCAGCTGTTTGCACAAGATCGTTCACTGGCAAAGGCCAGGCATTCTGGCACCAGTGTTTCAATATTCAACTCAGCAGATTAGCAAAGCCAGAGGCTGTCAAAAAGGATGAGTGGGAGGGTGGGAGTGTAAAGTATATAGAAGATGACATCTATGTTTAGGAGGTAGTTAGTTTAATTATCTATGAAGTTATTGATCTGGAGTTAAGAAGCAGTTGAGCAAGTGTTTTAGGGAATGCCTTGAGCAGCCAGCTCATAATTAAAAGAATTCTCATGCCCTTAAAGGAAACTGGAAAGCAAAAAATACTTTGACACACTTTAAGAAGAATCAAAACAGAAACTTGAAATATTCGCATCTGAGTGTGCCACATCTATAGTTGATTTTTTTTTTTCCAAACAGAAATTTTCACATAACTTCAAATTCACTTTCTTTAGAAATAGTTTTGTACTTTTCCTGTTAAATTTCCTCAACACAAGTAACGTTGAAAGACAGTCTTATTTATACAGGAAAGTATGGAGCACACCACAAGCTTCTGGTCGAATACTTACTCATGAGCCACTGAGTGGGCACACAAATATTCCATGCACCAGGAAAAGAATAAATGCTTATATTCACTGAAGCAGAATACCAGTCTAGACTCCAAAGCATCACCAGCAGGAAACCTAAAAGTTTAACCCTATTCTTTAAAACAAGTTCATTTTTTTAATCTTTGCCTCAGTCACCACTTCTGTTGCTGGATATAGTGAGATTATCCCAAACTCCTGTCAATATCGCTCTTCTGGTCTCTTTATGTAAACATGTACAATTAACAAACAGTAGAGAAATCAATTCAGTTTGTGTTATAAATCAAATACTGCCATTCCTCATTCCCTAAATACCCACAAATTAAGCTGCAAACGGCTTCAAATTTACAGGGTAGATGTAAGACATGGGATAAACAGAGTTCCTTATCTACAGCGTGCTACTTATGGCCAAAGTCTCAGGAACACAGCAAAAGGCTGCGCACCTACACCCTGCAAACAGAAGGTAGGACGTGTTTACACAAGGAAACGCCCAGACAATTCTGTGGAACTTTCTCAAAAATAGATCTATAAAAATATTCTTCTCTCCTTTCTGTATGCTGCTGCAAACAATTTGCCATTGGAAACCTCTAGTCAGCTTGGTTAGGGCAGTATTTCCCTGAATTTTCCTTTCAGAGCTTATCTGTGCTGCAGATACCAGTATAGCTCTACTCAGCACAGGTATCAATAGCAGCACAGGCATGAACCTGATCACGTACAAATCTAAAGTAGGGGGTGAAGCTCAAGTCCCCAGTGTTTCCAACCTGAAATAGATATATGAAAACTAGCCTGGGAACATCTGTGTACATGTCAGTCACACTTCCCAGCTACAGAGCAGTCCTACACAAGGACGCAGTACCCATGGAATTAGTATTTGGCACCTCAGCATGACTTGGACTTTAAAATAAATTAAAACAACAACAGCCTGTTACTGAGAACCATCTTTACAACTATTTTGATTTTATTAATGTGTGCTTATCCACCAGTGCTCAAATATTATGATTAGAGATGACATAAAAACTAAACAGATTAGACAGAATAATTTATACATAAAGAAGCTGTGCCATGGGTCCTGAGACATCAGTAACACAACCGAAGGCAAATTTGATTATTCAGTTCTTCTCTAAACATTTCAACGTGTTTTTTTTTTTTTCATCTGTTTTCACTAACATGCTTCATGACAATCATGAGATCCACCTTTTCTCATTTTTTTTTTTGCCCTATAAAGTTAAGCAGAACGGACAAGGTACTACTTTGAATGTAACAGAACATAATTTTCATTTGGGGACATTTTGCACATATATGGGGTGTTAAAATGCCTTCTCTGTGAACCACATATGAAAAAGAAAGGAATAAAACCTCAAAGTCTTTCTGCTTCAAGGACATACTTCTCCTAGATAAACTAAATTGGTCTTGTTAACTAGACATATCCAATCAAGTATTTATTCTTCTCGCCAACAAAATATTACTTCAATAAATTATTATACTGTCACATTCCCAGTCCCCATGCTTCTTATTTCTGGAAGTATTTTACTATTCAAAATAGTTTTCCCCTTAAAGGCTACAAAATGAGACTACTTTTATGTTAAGGGGCAATTTTTGACAGATGGGATTATTATGAGCCATCAAGAAAAACACCCATATAAAAGGATTTGTGTATGTGAAAAATCCTTTTCCCCTTAAAAAAAAAGCTTTAATCACCTCATTTGGTTTTTGCTTTATAAAATAAATAAATAAATGTATATTCCTATTAGAAAATGTCTGAATAATGTCCTCTTTTCAACTAGCCTGTTGCACAGTGAGCACTTAAGGTTTTCCTTTTATCTTTGTATGATAAGAATAAGCAAATATTTATGTAAGTACAAAGAAAAAATGATTGCATTGGTTGTATTCTGGGAAAAGAAGAACAGTATCGGTTCTTGATTTATAAAGAGAGTGAAATGACTGAGTAGTTAGCATGGTATTTTATAGCCAAAACTTCTCCCAAATCAGGTTTTAGCAGTTAATTTAGGTGTCTTATTTTGGATATACATGAATATGAGTACTATACACACTAGCACTGAAGTGCATGATGCAACAGAATGTTCAGTTTCACTTCGAGCTGGAGAAAAAAAAAAAAAACTTATCTATGTAACTCAGGAATGCACAGTTATTCGAACCGAATTTTTATTTTCCCATTAGAAAACTGTTTTCTTTAAAACTAGCTAGGTGAGCAATTCCTGGATGTCATAAAAGAAGCAAAAATCTGCTTTGCTGCTGTCTCTGTGTATATATCAGTCACACGAAGCTTTCACAGGGCCACACAAGTCCCTCACTCAGCGCCAAGCTCCATGCCCCATCATGGCACGAAATTACACTGAACAGACCCCTCCATAAAACAGCAGATGTGAATGTTTTATGCAGCACAAAACACAAACTGATTATAGAAACAAAGCAATAAGCATTTCAGTCAAAGAAAAAGCAACTAGGAAGTGGCTATGGTCAGGTCCATCCCTTGCACCTCCTTACCCTCCACCCCTGAAGTCATTTGCCAGTCTGATACAGCTGGAGGACGTGGCCAGCCCGCACAGTAGCAAGCAAAAGTGGGGGTGAGAGCTGGGGGTTAAGCACTGTGACACCTCTTGTTATTCTTCCAGACAGTATCACACCCAGACAGCCTTCAAGGACACAAACGTGCAACGTTCACAACTCATTCATCTCCCACACCCGGAGAACTTGACAGAAAGTTTTACGAGAAAAGCAGCTGGACTGCCACGGACAATTTGCTTCTACCGTAAACACTATTTTAAGGTCATAATTACTACTTGCAGATCATAACTACTACCTACATGTTTTTATTTTCATTGTTCATTTCAAAAACAAAACAAAAAAGGCTCGTCAGTTTAGGACCAGCTTTACTTAGAATCCCAGTGACATTACAGAAGGCAAGAACTAGCAACAGTACATTTTGGCAAGGCTCTCCTCCTAAGCCTATGCATGGGGCTGAAAAGCACTTCAAGGAATGGAAGTGAAAATTGCTTGATTCACCAAAACAGATATTTCTGTTGTTTTATTTTTACACCTAAGTTAAAAAGCTTGTTTTTAGAACAGTTTTATCAATGACGAAAGATACTGATTTTCACCTTAATGAATCACACTTGTCACACAGCTGCCAAATATAAAAATCTTTAAGAAATGCTTTTCACATCCTCAGAAGTATAATAAGCTCACACAGAGTGAGAATTCCTCAGTATATCTCACCTATAGGCACCTTATATATATACACACACACACATACACACACACACACATATATATATATATAGATAAAATAACAACTGGCAACAAAAATACCAGACTGTCAGCATGAGAAGCTTTGTTAAACCTCTGCTCAGTGAACATACAGACAACTGCTTTCTATACAATATCCTCCCTCTGTGCCTAAATTTTTGCTAAGAGAAATCAGCTACTGCCATGCAATACAGATAGCAAAGCATAAATGGGCATAATACAACGTACCATGAGCAAAATTATTACAGGTCACCACTATATTAGGAGTGCCTTACCAGTATAGCAACTTCATGCCTCCTGCTTAAGATGAAGCTGCACTATCAAAGTTATCACAGGACCATTGAATGGTTGAGGTTGGAAGGAACCTCTGGAGGTCATTTGATCCAACCCACCTGCTCAAGCATGATGGTCCACCTACAGCAGGCTGCCTGAGAACATGTCCAAGCAGCTTTCGAAGACCTGGAAGGAAGGAAACTCCACAACCTCTCCAGGAAGTTATAACTGTGTTAAACTGTATCAATACTGCAAAACTAGGACCAGCACTACAGAAAGCCAAACAGGTTGGGTTCCATTTTTACGGTCTAAAGGCTCTTCCTTGAAAAAAATCGATTGGTATCCAACCACACCTTTCCATCTTTCAGCACAACTATGTAAGTCACAGGCTTCGTAGCAGAGACAAAGGTCTTGCAGGTAGATAAAGCTGATATATCTGCACCTGTCCCATCACATGCAACACATCCCATGAAACACACTAAAGTTGGTCAGCATGATCCAATGGGCATTGTGATTTCCATACATTATATACCAAAACCAATGGATACCCAGGCACCAAACCTGACCTGCCCAAACACTCAAAGACCAGGAGTGGAAGCAACTCACATCATTCTATGCATCTGCAAAAAACTGGCAGCTGTTATGTTACTTTGGTCTACAACAGGTGGGAAGGGTCCCCCAAAACTCATCTGTGATCAGAATCATGTAATCATTGGACTATCCTGAGCCAGGATATTAGCCTAGTGTGCCCCTCTCCTCATTCTGAGTACTTAGATCTGTTCTCAGAGGATAATGCAGGCAACCTGACAATCCAAACAATTACGCAAGTGGCATCTGACATACCATTGTCCTTTCCACCTCAGGCAGGATGGTGTGGGAGATCATTGCAATCAAAAAGTAGCACCTGGTTATTTTTCATCTGCGGGGGTAGCAAATGTCTTTTTGGTGAACAGTAATTGTAGACAAGTAGCTGTGTAGATCTACTTTTGTAGTACCTGCTTGCATATATTCAGTTCACCCTTATTTCATGCAATATGTATTGTATTGTGTGGAGTCACAAGGGCACATGAAGGTTTGGTGAAGAAACTGGTAAGATAACTTGAGCAGTAAAGCTTGAAAGGAAATAAGTCAGAAAAGAAGGATGATGTCTTAAAAATTAATAGGAATTAAACAGAATGATTAACGCAAGAAAGGACAACATTTTGCAACACATCTTTGTGGGGAGAAAACAAACAAAAACAAAAAAACTATTCAGAAAGTTACACTCTACCTCTTTGGAAACACAAAGGAATGGCTAAATTAAACTATTAAAAATGTGTTATTGGTGAGAAGTTACAAGAACCACAGAGCTGACGCAAGAAGAACGTGACAGACCAAGGATACTTGTCACAAACTGAGAACAACTTCTCACCAATAGCTTCTGTTGGGCTGCTATTCTAAGCATCAGTGGAAGTGGTAGAGAAGATTGCTATATTTAGAATAAGAAAAGGATCTTAAAGGATATTAGCACATCACAACAAGGATTAGATATACAGCTTCGATGACTTTCCATTCTCAGACGTATAGAACAAACCAAGAGGAAATGGAAATCAAAGGGGTTTACATTTCCTATGCTTTTATCAAAGTTTTTCTCTCATAGCAAGGTTTTATTAAACAGGATTGGGGTGGTTTTCTTTGAACTTTTTGACAAATGTTGAAAGAATTAAATAGGCATGAAACAGTTCTTGGTAAATATACATATATATTTAATATATATTTTATTATTTGGTTGTTGGGTATTTCTTCTTCCTTTGTGAAGCTAGCTTGGGGATGAAGGCAAAGGAGAAGGCTTCAAGTTAGTCATACTTACTCCTGAGCAATAACATGCAATTTTTCTTAAAAGAAATTTAATTCAAGTTGATTTAGCAATGAGTTAAAGAAATGTCTATGTATTTTCAAAGGCTTTAACGAAGACACCACTCTTCTCCAGAGAAAGGCTAAGAGGCTGCAAGAGAAGTAGCTGAGAAGCATGCTTAGTACCTCCTTATCACTGCATCTCCAAAATTAGTATCTGCTCTTAGAGAAACCTCAAGAACTCTGGCTTCCTTCAAGTGCCCTGCCATCCCACACAAGACAGACAATGCCTGCACAGAATATTTAAGAGGAGGCAGGGCAAAGGTGTCACCAGCAGCATAAGAAGTCAGCATACAGAACATGTAGGTGTGTGCATGCTGTCTCCAGATACAAGAAGAACCGTGCCTGTGGAAAGAGGATTTCCCTAGGGCTACCCAAAGATAGGAGCAACTTTACCTGGCCACACTCGGATCCCCTACTGAGCTCACAGGCATGGACACAAAAGCATTTGTTACCTCCCTCAGTCCTTATGTCAGAGCCCAAACACAGCACTGAATATCTCAAATTCTGAAGGCCAGACTGCAGCTTAATAATCCTACAGTAACAATAACGTTATGGTACATAATGATTTTACTGGTCTATTCTTCACTTACTGATTTATGAGGCAAAGGCGACCTGTTCAGCCCTCTGGAAAAACAAAAACTTCATAGGAAGCATTTTGTTGTTGTTGTTCTGGTTTGTTGGTTTTTTTTCAGTCTTTTTTTTTAAAAAAAAAAAAAAAAAAAAAAAAGGCAGAGGCTTCATCTGCAGATAAATAAATAACAGGATAGGGAAAATATATGGGTTGTGATGCTCCATTAGCAGACATCACATCTGTTACTCATATTTTAATATCTTCACTGTCACCCTGAAGCATACCATGTGCAATTAAGAGGAAATTGCAGTGCAATTTTTTAAATAACTTATTGTCAACAGGCATACAGCACTAAGCCAAATACAAATCACCAAATCAATTCAGCACCAGTTTGGAAAGTTTTGATTAATCCTCAATTCATTGCTCTGCTATTATAATGTGTTATTAAATGCACCCACCACTTTAAGACTCCCTCATTTCATTTGTAATTATAGTAAATATTGATGGCATGGGTGGCCTGGAGACAGCTCCAAAATGTGCAAGCAGAGTCCCTGAAGACAGAGTTTAGCAACAGGACTCTCTTCTTATGATTGCCATTCAGACAAACTCAGCGGAGATATAAAAAGTCACAATACTAATATACTGGTTAAAATGCATACCTGCTTGGATTTTGCTCAGTTAAACACAGCTATTTGTTACAGTACACGTTTCTAAAAGTCTTAATCAATTTTACCTTTAAATATTGTTGCGGAAACTTTTCTAAAGCTGTTCTGGGGATGGTTTAAAAACAAAAGCACAGTCTCAAAGCCCACCTGATATCACTGGCCTCCATTAGCTTTTTTTTCCCCTCACTAGCTGTTTAACAAAACCAACACATACAGACAGCAGAGGCCATAGCCAGTTCAGTAAAAACTCAGCACTTCTAAACAGAGCGTCTGACTGCACCTTTCTTCCAACATCTGCTCCTTCTGGTGAAAGAAGGCCAATTCAACAGTCCTCCCTCTCTTTCATATCGCACCCCTTCAGCTAAGCAGAGTCCCAAGCTCTCCCTCTGAGACCTACTATGCACCCTGTTCCCAAAAGGCACAGACACTCAAAGCTTCCTCACTTTCTTCTCGCTAGGTTAAGGGAATGTCCAACAGAGCTTCCTCATGTACAGGCTTGTGTCTCTAGGCCATCAGCTCCTGCTAGGGCTTCAGCTAGATAAACATGCTGTCCAGCAAGTTTTCCTCCACCATAACCAAGCAGATACACTGCAAATTTGATCACACTCTTTCATACACTTCAATAAAGAATTTTAAAAGCTTAATTTTAATTCAAACACATAGGTAGAACAGTCCTGTGAAGCATAAACAGCTTTGTTATAAAATTATCTTGTGTAAACACGCTGTGTACACCTCCTGGCTAGCCATTTAGATTGATGCTGGTCTAGCTACAGGCTACAGCTTGGTTTCATTTAAAGGCACCACCAACACCTGGCAGAGGATTCAGTCACACCTCGAACTCATTTCCATTAGAAGGTTTTGCAGAGTACAAATGTCACATGAGTGCATGCCAAACCAATATATTAAAAAGTGGACCTAAAACAAGACAGCAAAAAGGTCAACATGGAACACAAACGAATTCATCCACAAGTAGCACCTCATTACATGAAAGTGCCATCAGTACCACTTGTGATTTTATTGCCATCAGAACATAATCATCATTTTCCACTAACATTCTTACCTAGCTGTATGCACTCTGTTAGAAGACACTAAGGCAACATTAAACAAGTTGATTAAATAGTACCGATAAATATTCCCAGGCACGGGAAATTTCATTATCCGTAATGTTTGTTAGAATGACCCCCAGCACAGTTTTCAGAGCTGACTATCATTCATCCCAACACCTCCCGCGCATGCTCCAGGAGCCAGCAGTAACTGGGAAATACCACATGCAGACAGCCTGCATACCACCCCCCTTCCTGAAGACTGGAAAGTTTAACGCTAACAGTGCAGGATGCACTGTGTCATTTGGCTTCAGTGTCAGACAGCTGTCCTGAATTTACACATAGAGATGCGAACTGAAAGACTGATATTTTGTACAAACCTCCATTAAAAATAAAGCAGAAGCCTACACTTTACTTAAAAATAGAGAAGAAAACCTCAGTGGAATTTTACATTGACCAGTCTGTTTCAAGATTTTGATATATTTTTTTGATATACTAAAGCACCTTTTGCAGCACTGCAACGTGTCCTCCCTCTTGCATGATATAATAAAATGGCTAGAATTTGAACAAGGAGGTTGGACAATAATCAAATTAAATTTTTGCTGTCCATCTCTCTTCACACTGCAAAGATTTTACCTGTGAACAAAATTTCTTTTGCTCTTCCTCCATGTGTACTAGATTCAGAATGAAATAGAATCATGTGCATACATCATATGTTAATAAAACTATGGCCAGGTGGGGTGTGTGTGTGTACACACAACAGCTAACATGAGTTTCCATAATGCACCTACAGATCAAACTTGGCTGTACTGCAAGTTTATAGGATACAGTACATGCAGATAGAAAAATCTAATTAGATTTTTTGGAACTTTTCTCTCGTTTAAGTACCTGAATAAAGCAGCCAAATCTCCAGAAGTGCTCAGTAATAAGTGGATTACAATTTTTTGTGGGCACTGCTGGATACTGAGAACTTTCAGACAAGGCAAAGTAGAGTCAGTGTGTGATCACTTTTGCCATCTGGTGCAACAGCAATTGGCTCAACAGTGAATAATAATTATTACAACAGAAGTCAAAACTATAATGCTGGTATAAACACTGGCTAACATGGTTTCCTCTTAGGATGCTATCAATATTTGGCACAGGACACAATCACCTTAGCATCCAGTTCAGGTTACAGAAATTTGCTTTAGCTGAACAACCAAAATGATCTTGGGATCTTGGTGAAATAAGGAGAATCCCTGAGGCATTGCAGTGCAATCAGAAAAAAAATTGTGAACTTTTTTTTCCTTTATCATTCATTATTTACCACATCATCCTTATAAAATTCTAAAGGAATACAGAAAGCATGCCAGAGTTTCTTATTTCAACTCTGTTTCTGTTCTTTTTCATCATTTTCTTTATTCCCCCTCTACCACACATGCTCCTCTTTATCCTCTCCCCTCTTTATTCCTCCCTCCGTCCCTCTCCCCATGCCCACCTCCCCTCTCACCTATGCTCTGCTGAGTCCATGAGATGGTACTGCCTGCTTCCAAGGCTGTCTGACACCTCACACACTAAGATCCTGTTTTCACCCACTTGGATCACAGCCTCTCATGGCTACGGCAGAATGAATACTTTGCAAAAGCTTCAGCTGAAGATTTCAGTCACTGCCTGGACCAAGGTTATGGAAAATACAAGGTCTTGCTCACAGTAAACTATTCTGAAGATTATTCTCTGAGTTACTCCATGGCTTTCAGTGACAGGGAATGGAGGGGATACCAGCAGTATTCCTTTTGCTCAATTCCACCTAGGTTTGCTGCATGGTCAACCAAGGCAGCCAAGCTAAACAAAGAGCTTATTGCTGCTGGCATGGTGGGACCCACTCCCCCTTCACCCTCACTTTTTCTATCCCTCAGAGTCAACTGTGATGCTTCACAAGCAAACCAGCTCAGAGAATGACAAAAAAAAAAAAAAAAAAACACCACAGGGGTCTCCTGGAAAGAGTCCAGCGGAGGGCAACAAAGACGATACGGAGCACCTTCCCTATGAGGAAAGGCTGAGAGACCTGGGCCTGTTCAGCCTGGAGAAAAGAAGACAGAGGGGATCTTATCAATGTTTACAAATATTTTAAGGGTGAGAAACAGAAGGATTTGGCCAACCTCTTTTCAGTGGTTTGTAGGGACAGGACAAGGGGTAATGGCCACAAGACAGAGCACAGTAAGTTCCGCACCAACATGAGAAAGAACTTCTTCACAGTGAGGGTGACAGAGCACTGGAACAGGCTGCCCAGGGAGGTTGTGCAGTCTCCTTCTCTGGAGATATTCAAGGCCTGTCTGGACGCCCACCTGAGCAGCCTGCTCTAGGGAAGCTGCTTTGGCAGGGGGGTTGGACCCGATGATCTCTGGAGGTCCCTTCCAACCCCTACAATTCTGTGAAAACCACAGTTAGACTAAAGACTGCCCTTCGCAGCAAGCACACAGATAATCCCAGGGCATCTTGTCAGTCTGCACCTTGAGTCAGGCTGTAGAAGAAGTGAAATCCATTTCCACAAAATCACAAGAGGCCACCTAGAGCCTAACATCTGCAACACTGTCTGACTTCAGTATGTTGGATACTGACACAATATTATTACAGTTCTGCCATTTTGGTTTCCTTCTGTTCCGCAGCACAGACCAGAGATCTCTTTCTTCCAGGTAAGTCAAAGTGTTAAAGGGTTAAACCTCAGCACCTAAGATTGAATGTTGACTGAGACTTATTAAACTACCATGCAGCTCTTTAGTAAACACAGAAAAATTGATGCCACTTACAGTGCTTTCTGCATGGAGTATTATGAATAACTTTTAAATGGAAATGAGAAAACAGAAAACCTATTAACATTCTTCACGGAGACTTTCCATTCTTTGTTAGTCACATATTTTGACACCTTGCATTGAACAAGTAACATTTGCGCTCCCTTCCCTTAAGATGCTTATCTTTTTTATGTACCCTGTTACACAGCAATATTAATAGCAAGCATGTCACCTCAGCTCTTTAGTGCTTAAGAGGGGAAAAAGAAAACGGCAGGTGCAGGCCAAGCATTTTAAGTTACACAAGTCACTTGTGTGGCAATCTCCAGTCCTTGCCACAACCCAGCCCTTGGGCTAAGGACTGATTTGCTCATCATTTGCTAGTGAAGACAAAAATGTCCAGAATGATCTTGAGTGCTATCTATTATACTGATTTTTTTTCCTAATTTCAGTACATTTTCATTTCACAGTGCAGTGAAACCTTCCCCCCACCCCCAAACTCCAGCTACTTTGGGAGATCTGCTCTTTGCCAGGTATACGGCCCAGCTCTGGGAACAAACACAGGCTGTCCAAACTCAGTGAGGCCTTTTGCTCTTGCGGACCAGCCCTTCCAACTCCCTGAAGCTCAGCTGGTTCATCTATCAACAAGTGAAAGGGTGTGAGCTTACTACTGTTCCAGAAAGCAATAAGTAGTATAACCATTAAATGCCTATTTTATTTCTGAAAGTTTCCAGATCCTTTTAGCTGAGTTATCCCACATAATAAACACAGTATGCTTGGAAAAAGAGCAGCCTACTCCATTTCAGCTAAGATCTATGCTTTCTCCACTTACCTCTCTCTTCAGGCTGAAGTCAGATGCTATTGGAAAAACAGCCATATTATAAATCACACTCTTCAACACCTGCAATTGCCCAGACTGGTTACACATGTCCATTGGAGATGACTAACTGGAGGAAGCTAGTCCCTAGATCCAGCTGTGCTGGGGAGGACACTAAGAGAGGACTGAAAGAGAGCCAGACTTGTACTAGCAGTGACTCCCCCAAGACACCCAAGGCAAAAAGTAAGCTGTTCAGTGAGAAAGGGAGAGGGTTAGGGAGGGAAATGCTTCAGTTAGGACCATCTCCTGAAAAAAAAAAAAAGAGGCATGACCAGAGAACTACCCACGCCTGCAAAACAGCAGTCATTTGACCTGAAATCCAAATTCTTTGGGCTGGTTGAAGAGACTATCATAGCCACATAAGGCTCAGGAGGGAAAACAAAAAACAAAAAACAAAAAAAAAAAAAAGGATTTTCTGGTCTGTTAGGCCTGGAATAAAAGGAAGCAGAGGATGTAGACAAAAACTTTGTCAACGAACCAGAGGCAGAGTAGAAAGAAATGGAAAGTTTGGCCTACAGAGAAAAAAAAAAAAAAAAAAGACATTTTGTCACTGAAGGAAAAAAAAAAATGAAAATCATATGATCCAGGAAGGACAACAAGTCTGGAATTACCTGGAGCAGAGGGAGGGAAGGACCATGAGGAGACAGGACTGCAAGGCTTCAAGAGGAGGAGGTTGGGATTGAACTGCAGAAAGAACAGATGTTTTTGCAAAGACAAAACGGGCTGGCTAGGTGAGCAAGAACAAGACACTGGAGGGAGACAAGCAAGACCAGGAGAAGCTGAAGGAGCAGAACATATTTGCTGGTCTTTACAGGTGACAAACAAAAATACAGCCTGTGACCAGTATAGCAAAACACGTATAAATGCCGCATTGGAAACCAACATTTCCAAACACCTCTTTTCCTCTCCTTAGCACAGACCCCTGAAATTCTGGCCACGTTTTGATCTATCCCAAAGCTGGTTCACTCTGCAGTGAATCAGTTCCCTAGCATGTCCTCTAACAACTCAAGCAGAGGTGGTCTGCATTATAGGTCAAATCACCAACAATGACCCAAATCATACACTTTTCACACAAACACGATGCCTTTCTTTTAGTGGATATGTCAAGCCTGCTGGACTTAAATAATAATAATAATAATAATACTCTTTTCATAAAGGTAGGATTCATAATTTTTTTGCACAAAAAGGTGGAGATATGGGGAAAAAGAATAAAGAGTTTCATGACTACAGGAGTCATCTGTGACATTGGAAAATAGGCCTTTATTGTAAACTTCTCCTTTTATCCTAAATCTTGTAATAAACCTAAATATGTTACTTAGAGAAATCACGACTAGAAATCATAAGGGTTTCAAAACCAAGATAATACAGGGATGCCAATGGGCAAACAGAGTCAGAAAACCCTGACTGAAAACAAAGTAATCAAGAAATTTATTTTTTTTTAAACCTTATCTAGATTTTTTTTTTTTAATTATTCATGACAGTGAACAACATGACCTGGCACCAGGAAAACATTCCTCTGGCATGGAATATGTTTTCATGTTCATTCTGCAGATACTTCAGAAACCCTCCTTAAAAAGTCTCTAGAGTTATGCACAATTTTCCATCCTATTAAGTTAGTTTACTTTCAGTATTCTTTAAAATGGTCCTTGATTACCTATTCTTCTTTCATATAATCTTTCACTTAGTAGATACATAATCATCAACTGCATACAGTTTCCATGATTATTTCACACAATTTTTCTGTTGTATTTCTATTAGTTTTTGCTCATTGTGGTGCTTAAAATATCATACAAAATACTAAAAGTAATAAAATTATAAAACAGTATGACCTAAGGAAATTTCTAAATTTAGAGGCTTCTTATAAAGCTCGGAAAGCAGACTAGAGATTGCAGAAAAGGAACTTACATGTTTTAAACAGAAATTCAGACTGATTTGGGTTGAAATCTAATGCTGACAATGTGGTTTGGAAAAGCAAATACAAATCTGAAATGCCACAGATGGAACAAACCCAGGTCCGTGATGGCACGCCCCATTCCGATCCGGCATCAAAACTGGCAGAGCTGCCTGCGCACACATGCACTCAGCAGACAGATGGGAAGGAGCATCCCTCCTGTCACTGCCATCTCCCAATCAGAATGGGAAGCTGGCCCTGGATTTATTAAGGCAGTGGATGGAGAACAATAACAGAGCCCTGTGCCAACCGTACACTAAAATATCAGGTGAGAAATAATGGGAAACACGGTTCTTTGAACTGGGGAAGAGCACATATTTCCAGCCTGCAAGTGACAGGCAAAACACACTCCCCTGCTTCTTCTTCTATTCCCCATCCATAAAGGGCTTTCCATGAACTCCAGTAAGAGAGGCATACCAAATTCTTCAAATTACAGGCCTGCAACAGATAGCAGCACTCATTACATTTAAACAACAACAACAAAAAATAAGTTATTTGATCAATTCTTACAGAGAACTCTGTCCCACCCACTAGAACTAAAGAAATCTGGATCCAAAGAGGTAAAATTTCAGTTATAAAGAAGCAACAAAATCAGGATCACCAAGAATTTGGTATTGAAACTGCTGCAAACAAATAATAATTACAAAGATGAACAAGAGGAAAACAATAGTGCAGGAAAAGGTAATCTTCAATTTCCTTGCCTTATCATCCAGCCCCAATTAAAGCTGAAGTATCAAAATCCATAGCTCATCTTATCCCTCCATGTCAGGAACAGGAGGGAGTTATAATTATCATTGCCAACATCAAAACTTCCAACCAAGCAGAACAAACTTCTAAATCTGAAGCTCCCCCAGGTTCTTATGCACAGCTACAAAGCAAGAAAGAGGCTGACCCTGTATACATATCGGTTCTATTCCTCCTCCCACAACAAAAGCAACAAAGAAATTTAGAAGTTTTAAAAACTACCTGAAAACAAAGAAAAAAATGAACATTGAAATTGTTGAACTGTTAAATTTAGGTAACTGATAAAAAAGAGTGAAAAGATATCAGCCTCTCATCTTAGAGAAGGATTTCTTTTTTTTTTTTAATAACAAATAATAAATAAATAAATAACAATAACAACAGCAAAACAATAATTATATATATCTTTCAACATCCAAGGTTAAAAATGTTAAGGTAGTGGCCAACCCAAAAAGATTTTTAGATTATGAAGCTCATGGTCAGCATCACGTTTGACAGACAAGAGACCCCCGTGGGATCAGAAGATGCCATCCAGCCATTGCCATCACCTCTGCCCATGCACCCACGTGCTGAAGCAGTCACAGGCCCCCACAGTCCCACACTGGGGTGGGAGCAGGGGCTGTAACGTGCCACCTGGCAGAAGGAACTGCTACCCAGTTTTTGCAGCCAGTACTAAGAAACTGCATTTTATTGGCTGACCTGGTCAAGCCCTTTGACTAAATTTCTTTGGATATTGAAATAAAGGTCTGGTGCTAGAAGGGACTGGGTCACAGTTTAATCTTGTAACTGGGATCAGATTTCCTCGCTACAGAGAATGCTGCCCATTAATCTGTGGTTTTCAGCTCCAGCTAACAGACATTTAGAAATTACCAGTGCTATTTAGAGGCATCTGTAGAAAAAAATAGCTTCTTTCCTTTACAGTTGCAAATGCATGCTAGCTTTTCTAAATGACAGAGCAGCAGCTGAGGTTTCTGATTATCCAGGGAACACAGAACCTGCTTAACAGCAAGCAGGTCTGATTAACGTCTGCACCCTCGTGACTTCAACAGCCCTTCTTTCAAAGGGATCTACCTTTGATTTCTGATAAAGTTCACTTCCAAACTTCTGAAACCAGCAGAGAAGATACCATTGGTGATAAGAACAAATTCCATTTGCATTCTCAAGAATATTACAACTGCCCTAGAGGAGGGTAATTAAGTACAAAAAATGTCAGTTTTGCGTCTTTTACTATCCCATTTGAAGGGTCAAAGGAATTTGGTGGCCTGCCACTGATTAAGTTACCACAACAAGTGGTCCTTTGCGATAAACGTGCTAAGAGTGCAGCCAGTCAACAGATGTGAAATGTTCCAGGGCAAAAAAGCACATCTGAGTAGGAAGCAGTGACCCTTGCAGAGCTCAAGCTGACCACAAGTACTTCAGATTCCTGCCTCCACTCCTGGTTACTCTGCCACCACTGGTCTGTCGCATGATGCTGTTGTGTTTTGTGCTCCAGCCCAGCAGCCAAGGCTCAAAGCTCCTTCAGTTCTGCTCAGCGGCCTGTTGCTGTTGCTCTGACCTTTCCAGGACCTCCCCACTTCCACTCCACACTCCCCTATAGCCAGAGGGGCTGGGGCGGGGCGGAGGGGTTGTCTCTGCAAGTAGGTGCTGACTTTGACAGCAGCGGGGCTTGCAGAGGAGGTAACGATGGGGTTGCTTGGGGTCAGTCCTCTAGCTCCTCATTCAGCTATTATTAAACAAGTCACTTAGGCTAACTTCCCATGAGTACTTCCTATGTTTCCTGGGTATCCAGCTCACAAGTGGGATGTGAATTAAACTATCATGTAGCAGATATAAAAACTGTGGATTAGATTTTCCAGTTTTAAAGTTAGCTGTGAGCTCTCTAACTTGCATGCTCTTGATTTTGGCTTTCTTCCATACCCCATTTTTGAAGTGCTGCAGTAACAAAAACAGTAATTGAGCACAAAAAGCCTTAAATGCTGTTAAAGGTTCCAAACAGCATATGGGTTTAGGCATGTAGGTAGAGCAGAAGAAGTGAACAGTCTAAGATTCTAACCAAGAAACCCATTTCACCACCTGCCAAAGAAATGAAAGACATATGTGACAAAGAGCACATCTGTGCTACCAGTTGCAGAATGGCTTATATCTCATGATCTCCAAGCTGGCCAACATGTCCAAAGGGAGGAGGGGGAAAAAAAAAAGAAAAAAGACAGTAGGGTGGTGTTAACTTAAGTCTGGCACTGGGCTGCTCGGAAAAGTTGCATTGCTTTCAGGTTGGAGCCAGCTCCCAGTCAGCCAGCTTCAACCACAAACACAAGCGTACTTCTGCCTTTAAGAGAGCTCTGTGAGCACATTAAGAATAAAATGAGATGTACAACAGGACACTAAGAACAGAAGAGGTTGTTTCTCTGTGCTTCCGATAATACAAATATATATATATATATATATATATGTATATATGTATTATTGTTATTGTTAAATACCAGAGTGAGTTCAATGCAGCTGGACAAAACAACGTAACAGGTTTAATAAGTTGGCAGGGTAGTTCTGGGAGCCTTAACAAACTGCTCTCAACCTCAGTGTTACAGTAGCCTAAGTGAACAATTCAGATATTTTTCTGCAGTCATCTTTCTACTTTTCTAACCACTTCAGATGAATTTGTGAGAGGGCTGAATCATGCTAACACAATTAAATCCAAGTGAATTTACAGAATCACAGAATGGTTTGGGTTGGAAGGGACCTTAAAGATCACCCAGTTCCAATCCCCCTGCCATGGGCAGGGACACCTCCCACCAGACCAGGTTGCCCAAAGCCCCATCCAGCCTGGCCTTGAACATCTCCAGGGATGGGGCATCCACAGCTTCTCTGGGCAACCTGGTCCAGTGCCTCACACCCTCTGAGTAAAGAATTTCCTCCTTATATCTAATCTAAACCTACTCTCTTTTAGTTTAAAGCCATTCCCCCTTGTCCTATCACTACACTCCCTGACAAAGAGTCCCTCCCCAGCTTTCCTGTAGGCCTCCTCTAGGTACTGTAAGGCCACTGTAAGGTCTCCCCAGAGCCTTCTCTTCTCCAGGCTGAAGGACCCCAACTCCCTCAGCCTGTCTTTGTGGGAGAGGTGGTTCAGTCCTGATTGTCCTCGTGGCCCTCCTCTGGACTCACTCTAAAAGTTCCATGTCTTTCTTGTGCTGGGGGCCCCAGAGCTGAATGCAGGGCTCCAGGTGGGGTCTCATGAGAGCAGGGTAGAAGGGGACAATCACTTCCCTCCCCTGCTGGCCATGCTGCTTTTGATGCAGCCCAATACACGGTTGGCTTTCTGGGCTGCAAGCACACATTGCTGGCTCATGTTGAGCCAAATCAAAAAATCAAAAAACACCCCCAGGTCCTTCTCCTCAGGGCTGCTCTTAGTCCATTCTCTGCACAGTTGTATTTGTGTTTGGGACTGTCCTGGTCCAGATGCAGGACTTTGCACTTGGCCTTGTTGAACCTCACGAGGTTTGCACAGGCACACCTCTCAAACCTGTCCAGGTCCCTCTGGATGGCATCCCTTCCCTCCTGCGTGTCGACCACACCACACAGCTTGGTGTCATCTGTAAACTTGGTGACAGCACATTTGATCCCACTGTCCATGTTACCGACAAAGATGTTAAACAGTGGCAGCCCCAACACTGACCCCTGAGGAACACCACTCATTACTGATCTCCACCTGGACATTGAGCCGCTGACTATAACTTTTTGAGCGTGACCATCCAGCCAATTCCACAGAACAGTAATGATGGCCATTCTCTCTATTCAGTAACGCTTCTTTCTCAGTCAGAGGAAGCCACTGATGACCCATAAAGATATCTCCTTGTTCAAAGAGCTCCCTCTGAGATTAGTCCAGCGAGCAAAAAACTTTAACTGAAGAATAAGCCAACACTGCTGGAATAGTTACTTGTGTGAGGATTGCACTATGGACCCACACTAGTTATTCAAAGATGGGTAGCTCCCAGAAAGATAATGCAGGAGACACTCTGAATGTATTCCATACTTAAACAAGTTGCACTATTTCATGCAAGCTGTGTAACAAAAGAACACACATGGCCATTCTGGGTTTAAAATAATTTAAACTTGCACATACAATGCATCAAAGCAACCTGAAACATGTTTCTTTGGCTGAGTAATTTAGGGGTATTCAACAGAGCACCAAATTTCAGAACAGCATGAAACAAGAGATCAATGCCAACTAGTGAAGAAATTATTAACATATGCGGTGGACAGCTCTAGCAATGTAGCTCAAACTGCTAAAACTGCAGTATTATAATGAAGAAAGCAGATGGTATTTGATGTCAAAAATAAATGAAAGCAACATATATGCCTTGCTGAAAAAAAGCCCACATTAGCTTATAATTTGTTTAGCAAAAAATTAGGTTCTGTACTTTGCAAACAAAGAATTTACTATCAAAATATAAGTTTATAAGTGCACAAATCAATACTAAGACTATGTTTGTTAAAAAGTAGTCTCCATCTCAAAAATTTCACATGCCTTTTCACTGAAGCTGGGGAATAGTTCCATAAACAAAGAGATAGCAGCCAAGGCTTGAAACTGAGCAATACAATTCCTCTAGCCACTAAGAAATAGAGAACAGCATCTTACAAAGCTTTAGAGAAAAAGAAAGGCTTCTATCAACATCCTCCCTCATATACAGATGAATACAAAGAACAGGCAACAACCCATTGGTGAGGGTAGAGTAGAGAGAGTTATAGGACTTTGGAATAAATCAGATAAAGTAATGAGTTGAAAAACTAGGATTTTTCAACTAATTATTCTATATTCTTAGGAAAGCAAAACACCACGAAAAAAAAAAGAAGAAGAAAAAATATTTGAGCATGTAATTTTTATTCCAAAAGACTGTCTTCCACAATTCCAAGTATCCCAAGGCTGAAAATCTGTTTTCTATAAGGATGCTATTCAATCTGTAATTAAGCTTGCAAGCATGAAAAAGGTCAGTGGTCTTTTCCTCTCTGTCTTAAAATATGGGAAAGTAGTTAGCTTTGATGCAAGTTTCTCCTCCTCATTTCTTTTATCAGTATCATTCACAGTTTCTAATGCAAAGCAGATGATAACAGCACAATTCTGAATAACACAAAATAGTTAGGTATGTTATTTTCACCACCTGTTCTTTACAAAAGAAGCAGAGAATATTAATCCTACTCTATTTTTTTCATTTTTACACTGCAGCTAATCTTGTTCTGCAGTTCACACATAATTTATGTGACTTAAAGCAAATAATACTAAACGTAGCCAAAAAACGTTACTCCTCTTGTGTCAGGAAACTCATACTGAGGTCTCTACAGACAAGCCTAAAAGCCAGGACTTGAGCTCCCCATCAAAAAGAGCTCCTACCACCTGCCCTTTTCCTACACAACAGTTGACCGATATCGGTTGCAACACTGAGCTGATCTGCACAAAACTCAGCATCACAAGTGCAGATTGCTTAGCACACCCAGCTCCTGCTGCGGGCAAGTCAGGTTACCCTAGACACCCCCACATGCTCTGATAAGGACCTCCCCACACTCCTTCACTAACCAAAAGTTCAGCATAAAATTCAATATACCACAATACTTGGGTTCAAGAACAATTTTACTGGTGCCTGTTAAATTTTTGTGCCAACTGTACCACCAAGAGAAAAACAAAAACAACAAAACATGATATTGTTGTTATAGTTTCCAGATAAGACTTTCACGTCAGGAAGGATGAAGTGAACATCGGAGTCATCTCTAAGGCTATTTGCTACTAATACACCTACGAAAGCTGTACTTTTATTTGAGAAGTTTCATCGCAAAAATGACCTAGAGCAAAATACGTCTGAAAAATTTATTAAATAACTTATTCCATTGTAGATTTGATTAGAAGTTATTATTTTTCCTCTAGAAAACAGAATTATCCATATTTTTTCATGTAGTCATGTTAACTTTATAAGACATGGGAACTCAGATCATTCAAAAACTCCTTCTATAATCCCTTAACTTATTGTCCAACCATACTCTTAGCTATAAGTGCAAATACTGATATTTATTATTCAGCACTAAAAAGTCACATATGAAGATAATAAAACATATGAGTTTTTTAATAACTTAGGAATACCTACACACTTCTAGCGATACTGTACATGTACTACACACAATAACCCCAATAGAGTCTATGAAAATAATTGCACGTGCAAGAATTTCAGAACTAGGCCAAAGATACTCAAAACAAATATAACATGGTTGAATAATGCATAAATATTCAAAAAGAAACTTTCCTTTCCTTTTCAAATAGATCCAAAGTTGACCTTACCACTTCTATCCCACACAGATGGGATCATATTTTATTGTAAGGCAGCTTCTATCAACTTCTTACAAGTCACTGTCTGGTGCTTTAATCCTCAATTAGTCCTTCAAGGGGACTATTTCCAGAGTAAAATATTTGTCCCAGCACTCTGCTTTATCAGAAGCTGGCTCAGGCAGTAACACGAAGCTACCATCTGAAACTTACCATCGTAGCGTGGAATAAATGCAAAGGCCTGCTGGAAGTCAGGCCACTTCCATTCTACAGGCCGCAACGCAAGATGGCAAACAGTTTTTGCTGCCACACCTAAGTCAGAAAAGAAGCGAACACAGAGGGTTGGGAATGTCATAAACATATTGCCACAAAATACATCAAAATTTATTATGGTCTCTAAAGACACAAGCTCCCAAATAGTCTCCTATTGCCGTAGCAACGCTCTCACTGCTATGGCAATGTGGCAGGAGCACGTCGTGCAGGGCATGGCCTAGGCTGGCCGCATGTGGGGCAGGCATGGGGAGGCCCCTGCCTGTCCACAGAGAGTGTGGCTGCTCAAAGGCTACACTGAAAACCTTCACTAGAAACGCTCAGAGCTAACGAAACATCAGCTGTATGTGCACAACCAGATAGCGAGTACAGTGTCCAAAGCCTCCTCCCTACCAGTGTCTGCGTGGATCCAGCCTCAGTTAGTTATGGTTGGTGGGTATCACCACGTGTTGATTGCTTACAGAAAACACCAGTGATTGGAACCCAGATTTGTATCACTAAATCCATCAGCTGAACTGGGAACCAGTATTGACAGCTTCAGCACAGAAAAAAAAAAAAAAAGAACAAATTAATTCACAACAAACACTTTGCCTCTGAATAAACTGACAATATCTGCAAGTACCAGTGAGTGTGTCTGAAGGAAGTCACACAGTCCAAATAAGGTTTCATCACTTTGTTTTATAAGGATAAGTATTCTAAAACTTAATTTTGGTTTACACTGTGACCTCATGGTGATCTACTGGATGCTAATGCTAAATCACTCTTTTAATAGCATCTGCAGGTTATGTTCCAGGACAAGTGCCAGTAGCTAATGATCCTCCCATTATTGATTCTTCCTAGATGGGATGAAAACTCATTTTCCTGGTCTTGACACACAAAGACCCTGTCTTGCTTATTACAAATATATACGTATACAAGTAGTTTGGTTAGCGGAAGGCATTTAAGAGGATGCCTTAGCTGGTGTGGATTTGTTTTTAACCACAAAACTAATTTTTCTGTATTTAAAGAAATGGAAATAGGTAATATAACACAGATGTACAGATGAAATGTATGAGGTTAGCAGGCAAAAAAAAGATAACATGCACATCATGACCCCTCTGCCAGACACTAATTTTCCACCGTTTCCTTGCCAACAATAGGACTGACCAGCTCAGATCACAAGCCAGAATACATTCAAACATCTCAGTGGGTGCTCAGGCCAAGACATGGGACAAACACAGTTTCTTGTATCAAGAACCATGGGCCATAGAAGTTAAACGGATTAGAAAAATCACAAAGAACTAATTGTGAGGATTTTCAGGGACATAAGACATTTTAGGTGGCAAATTAAAGGGTGTCTCATCTCAGTACCTAGACAATTTTAGACAGCATGAAAAATCCCTCTCCCCGCATGATAGTAAAGTAGGAGCTCTGAACCAGGGTGTCATTTCCCACCCCCAGTATCAATGTTGAAGTGATAATAATGAAAGAAACAGTCTAAAGATCACAGTTAGCTTCATCAAAGAGGTATTTAACAGAAGTGGTACATGCCCTATTCTCCTGCTATTTGCCAGCATTTTTAAAATATATTCTGAAGCAACAGATATTTACCTAGAAGCACCATTTTGTGTACCTGTTAGAGAACAAATGCAATTCATCATGCTCTCCTTTGTTACTGGGGTAAAATAAAGATATCCTTGAGTCTGAAGTTTTACCAACTAATAATACAATCTGATTAATAGATGCAAACCTTTCACCTTTCAATTATACAATAAATTTTGACCACTTCACAAAACTGATTAAGCCTGTCATATCCATGTCCTTACATAACATAAAACGCATGTTCAGTACAGAACCAATTATCTTTGACCGATGAAGGAGGCATTCTTTCTTCCTTTCCTTCCCCCCCAACCCCTCCCTTTCTTTTTATACCTGCCAAGTCCTCTTATCTGAGGTCTTTCTACTACAAAAATAGTGAAAGGTGAATAATGAATATCAAAATATCAATATCAAAATTCAAACACAACTATCATTTTGTGTTAGTTTTCTAGAGGGCATTTCCATCAACTACTGGAGGTCATGAAGAACACAGTTTCTGTGGTTCAGATACTCCATAAAACATGCTAGAAGATGCCAAATAAAACAAATATGATTGGAACAGATGGGGTTGACCTCAGGGTGTGCTACTCAGGCCTCAGAAAAAGACTACATTGAGAAGGACACTCAGGTCACATAATGACAGAATTTTACAAGATCTCCACCAGTCCTAACCACACTACATATGGTGATTCTGCAACAGTGACAACAAATAAGTAACACTCACCCAGGGCACAGTAAGCAACCAAATGGACACTGGAAAATACTGGTGATATAGAGGGGAAGGGTGGTTGATGTTTAATAATCTTTTCCCATGTATTCAAACACTTGTCCAAAAGACCACTTTAGAAGAAAGATAGCCTGGAGAAACAATTTTTGTTCTCTGTTCTACTAAGCTTGTTTGCAAAAGAGCTGGAACCATCAGCTTTGTACAAATAATGAACATCGTGCCGCATCTATAGGAGAGTGACTACATTTACTTTCAATGCGGTTAAAACACAAACATCCATGAGTTATTTGGCAAACAGAATACATTTTCTTTCACTACTGGGTATCAAATGTCAAAGAGATCCCATGGAGCCAAAACAATGAAAACTAATAATAAAACAAAGTCTACTAATGTCATCAAGAGCAGAAGGATCTAAAGATAAACTCAGATGACATGATCACATACAAAAGTCAAACCATTTCCACTTTGTCCTTTCCCAAAAGCCACTCATGCAAAAGCAAGTTGTTTTTTGGGTTTTGTTTTGGTGTGTGTGGGGGGGGGGGGGGGGGGGGGGGTAAAATATGTCTCTATTCAGGGAAGTGGAAGCTTTCAAATGTGCAGATGTTTGTGATTGCACACTAGCAGCCTGCTGGGTACCATTACTGCTGTTGAGAGCAAAGCTATTCAATCATCTATAAGTCACTGTTCAACACTGTTGCCCTCAGTCAAGGAGGTGATTAATGGAGTCCAGCAATGACATGGACTACACCCTGCCCATGCAAGCTCTTTGATTTTAATTCAGTTAAGCTATTGAAGTAAACAAACCAATTTGGGTGTTCAGCTAGCTCTGTCTCATTAAAAATTATTTGACTAGACTAGTGGTAAAAGAATATTGCACGTCCTCAAATTCAGTTTGGCATTCTGTAATCATAGCAGCAATTACATTTGTAAGAAGTTAACAGTGGCAGAAAATGCTCAACCTTTCATTAGGGATTTTCATGTGCAATGAAATTAATACTTTCTAATCACCACAGTACAGCAAACATGCTCCTGTATGTTTCAATGAGGCCAGCAGTAACTACAGTCACAAGGCAAAAGTCTCAGCCAGAATTTGCAAATTTTATATTCAAAACACAACAGCACTCTGCCCCTCTCAGCTAGGATTTCTGCAAGCCACAACAACAGAAGCCCTCAAGAACACCATAGAGCTTGGTGTCAGACTGTACATGGTATTTCATGCAGGGACAAGTTTTACTTGCCTCTGGTTCTACAATTGAGATGGTGAGTCCAGATGTAGCAAGTCACGTTATCAGGGCTCAGGAATTTTACCTCTTATTTAAATGCCCAGTGCCCCATAATGATACGAGCATACTTTAAGTACAAAGCATGAAATCACAACACCTGTAAACAAGAGTATCATTACCTTTGTGCTCTATGTACATTCAGCAAAAGAGAATACTACCACAGAGGGCACAGAGAGAAGACCAGTTGTTCATACCAAGGGATGCACTTTGGAAAGCTGACAGCAAAACCACTGCATGAGAAGCACTGGAGGGAGCATCACCCCAGCCATGACCTGTTGACCGCTTTCATTCCTTTTAAAGTGCTGCAACAGCATCACGCCTTACATCTGTTTAAGGCATTGGACAGTCCCACAGCACCCAGAGCTGGCTGCAGCCCTGGCAGAGGCTCTCTGCAGCCTTGCAGCATGGCTGCACCACCATCCTGGGTTATCCCATAGTATTATCACTGCCTGTTGTTGTCACTGTCACACAGTACAGAAATGAAAAAAAATAAAATAAAATTGTCGTGATGTAAAGTGGAGCTGACAGCATGCCATCTTTAGAAAATATTTTTTAAAATGTCATTGTCCACATATTTCACAATACATCAAAGGTTGCTTTCAGACCTTCAAGACATCATTTTTCACCACATTCTTCATGACAAATTAATACCAGCCTTCTGTATCTTATGACTGAGAATAACGTATGTTTCCCACGCATCCCAATCAGCCTCTTTGCTCTTAATTCACTCCAAATCCATCTCCTAACACCCTTCTGCTTCCTGATCACTGATCTCAACACTGATCCCTTTTTCTCTCTCACACGTGACTTTTTAGCAAGTATTCTACACATATCCACAGCACTATAACCTGATATAAACTTTGTAAAACTGCTTAAATTCACACAACACAAGATAGTAGAGATAATTACTTTCCTTTGGCTGCATGAAACAATCATCATCCAGAAAGCATACTAAAAAAAAAAATACAGTTTCCATGCTAACAAAAAAATAATGTTCTCTATATACAGAGTTCTGATTGGCACTTCAGTCTCCTGGTACCACAGGACATCTTAGTAGAAGATGTTACCATCTGATAAATTCTCGGCAAATGAATGATCTATAAGATCAAAAATGACAAAAGGACTTGCACACAGTATACACGTGAACATGGGAGAGCCTACCATCCTCAGGCTGCAAAATTCAGTACACAATATTTGTACCATCTAAATCTCCTTTTATCTTACTTTTAATGCTAATCTGTCAATATACAACTCCCTGGCCACGTGTATAACGCAAAGAAACTTGCAAGTTTCTAAGGAAAAATAACCATACATTTTCAGCAAGAAGTATATGCATGTTGCTTTGGTTCCAAAAGCAAAGTGAAATATGAGAAAATTGTATTGACTTGCTAATGTATTACAAAAAGCATTTACATTTTTAGT
Organism: Cygnus atratus; assembly: GCF_013377495.2. Lineage (NCBI taxonomy): Eukaryota > Metazoa > Chordata > Aves > Anseriformes > Anatidae > Cygnus > Cygnus atratus. The sequence goes on along the minus strand of NC_066363.1, from coordinate 84,872,828 downwards.
AGGCTTCCTTTTTAGCTTTTAAATTTTACTAAAAAAAAAGTCCTACTTTCTGGTCTATTAAAAGAATTCTTCACTTCTTCATTTTAATTATCTTCTCTTTAGCCTTTCTTCACTTCTTAGTATGACAGGAAATTATTACTCCTTATGGAGAATGTTCTTTGATAAATAGAGAGGACCACTACTTTAAAGCTGCATTTAATTCCTCTTACTTCCTCAGTCTGAACCAGTTTGCCATTGAGCACTTACTCTTTTGAAGAAGTTTTGTACATAAATCAAATTTCAAGAATCAAACCCACATTATTAACTGTTGCCATAAAAAATGAACCTCACTATGAACTGAAGCAATAGATGCTGAAATCTAAAAATCTGAAGCCGTTAATGGATTTGTGTGTCACTTCCATTACAATTTTCTTATGTGACCTCTACAAAACATCACTTGGTTTAAAGCAAAGGACAAAGTAAAGCAGGCACACAGACTTCTAGGACAGCCTTCTTTAACTTTGTTAAAACTGTTCTTAGAGTTTTATAAGAAGCAGTTTTATAAGAAGCAGATGCAGCTTCTTAAAACACCATTCAAACTGAAGGTTTGTCAGATAAAAATCTTCTCCAGTCTGTTACCTGTCCACAAAAGTTGATACATTTCATTGTTTTCAATTATGTTTTGTGGAAAGTGGATGACTGGATGAGTCTGACAGTGTCAAGATAACAGAAAAGTGTTTAAAAACGAATAAATGTTGTTAATGATTTCTATGTCTGATAACTAAAATTGGAATTTTAGCTTCCTAACAAAGCCAGGAAACTGCACAGAACTCAGTAAGGCATCAGATACAAGTAAAAGCTCCTTACTGCTCAATAACCACCCTGAAATTAAAAAAGCAGAAGGAGAAGCTGTTTTCTGAAGACAATCCAGGTGTTAATCATACAAGAAAATAGCTTAAATCATAGCTTGCTCTTCTCTCAACTGTGTGGTTTTGTTTGTTTATTTGCTTTGTTTTAAACAAAAGCTTACCTTTTCTCCCAGCAGTGTTTACATTTAGGTAAGGCAGCGAGTTCTTACATCATCCTGTGTTTTCAAATCTCTCTCATGCTGTTTGTCAAACTGTCCTAAAATGTCATGTCATAAAGATCTAGTCATGTTTTCTACTTCCTATGCAAAGCTGCAGATGCCACCTAAACAAGTATCATAAAGGAGTTTTTCCATATCTAAAGCAACTTCGTCTACAATCAGTGTCAAAACTAACAGCAATATGGGAATAATTTATTTCTGTGAAGTTTAAGTCCTTGATAAAAGGACTGAGCCATCAGAAAAAAAGCTGAGCCATCCCAGCCACAGATGTGGCTTGTTTGCAGAGATGAGCCCAAAACAGCAACACTTCACTCCTGCAGGACACTTCTACTGGGAAGCTCAAGAGCTGAGCAGCAGGGGGAAGGATCGGGCCCAGAATTCAACTTTGCCTCCAAAAGGTTATCCATCAGCCTTCCATCTAGGCCACCATGACTGCTGCATTTGAAGAAAGCATTAAATTGGTCATTTTCAGATTTTTTTTCTTGCAAGCCTTAGAAGACAATCAGAACTTTTTAAACAGAAAGACTAGAGCAACCAAAGCCTTTCTGGTTTCAGATTTTAAATGTTTTTAAACTATTTAGGTTGCCACCCAGAAGAGTTCTAAAACACAATCAGGATTTTTCCCTGTGTCAGAATATTATCAGCTTCTAAGTGCCTACATATTTGTTATTACTACGTTTAAGTTCCCAGAATTTGGATACCATTCACGTGTTTACCTATAGAACACCTTCCATTGAAGTAGTGTGAACTCCTTTACAATAGGTTTTGAAAACAGCACGTAAAAATTAATTTCTCTCCCTAGACAGGACAGAGGCGTTATAGACCTACATACTTTCTTAGAAGGTTCCTTTCAGTGCTTGCATTTAATGCTTCCCTACAGATGAAGGGCTAGAAACACACACAGACTTCACTTTGAGAGTAAAACAGATCTGCAGAACTCATTTCTACTTCAAGCTACAGCGCTAAGTTACATTCTGGCACTTGTTCTTGTAATGCCATTCACTCCCTACAACAGTACAGCTCTAACGGATGCTCCTGCAAGATGCAAATAAGAATCACAAGATCCTTGGGACACCACACTACGTTAGAGGCACATTAAGGTCAGGTTTATTTTGGTGGGAAAAGGCCTACTCTTTTTCCTGAAACCCCTTATTTTTTAGTTTTCCTACAATAGCAGATGTGTATGACTAAAATTAAAATAAATAAATAAATAAATAGATCCAAACTTGCTTAAGCTATCAGGCTTAGGTTTACTGAGCTGTAGGGCTTCCATTTCCATAAACTCACAGGGCATTTGGAACTGAGTATTTCATAGAGAAAGAGGAACCAGAGAAGCTGTTCTTTCTAGCTCGCCCCTTTGTTATGTGGTAGAAAAGGAAGGTTACATGTGCTGGCTAACATTATACATCCAAATCACTTCCCCTTCCCCAAGGGATGCTTTATGAAGACAAAAGAAGGAAGAAAGAGAGCACTGTCCCAAAGACCCGCATTCTGAAAAACTATGTGACAATGCCAAGAGAGAGAAAAATGAGATCGCTTCAGAATACTCACCTTTATTAAACACATTTTTTCTCTGCTTTCAAAACACAAGTGCCCGTCGCATCCCATCACTCTTTCAAAGTCTGCCACTGGCCTACTTTGGCAAATAAACAGAAAGAGGCCCTGCCACCTATCTTTGGACAAATTACACTTCTGCCTTACCCACTGAACCTGTTTTATCGCTACATCTGTACTAATAAAGAGGTTTCTCTTTACTGTAGCATTGAAAGTTACATCTAAAAAATTCAACCTCCTCATGCCACCACTATATAGACTTCTAGAAGTAAAACTAAATGAAAACTTTGATATAATTTAAGGATGTAGAAAAATATTTTATCCCTCAAGAAGGTGTTAAAATTCTTACAACTATTGAAGAACAAAGAACTATAAGAACCTACACTTAAAAGTGTGAGCAAAGCAATAAAGATCTGCAGACAAATCTGAAAACACAGAAATCTCACGCCTTATTTAAGAGCCAGTAGACGGTATTATAATAATAATAATTAAAAAAAAGTATAAGATTTATTGAGATATTCTGGTTGAATCGCAAAAGCTAGGTGATTTATAATTAAAATATAAAAAAAAAAAACACTGATTTTGTTTCTAGATGTTTGTTCTCTAAGATAATATCAAGAGTTCTGTTGTCTCTCCTGCATCCCCCCCACACACACATATGTATATATATTGAGAGAGTGAAGCACATGCTCATGAGCACTCTCTGAGGGGGTGAAGAAGGAGAGTGAGGACACACACCTGTATTCAATAAACAAACCATAAGGAAATGCTGTCTTATTTCTTCAGGTCATTCCAATGGATTTTAAAGAAACTTACTGCCTAGAGTCCATAAAAAGTCTTTGTCCCTCTGTCTTTCCAGAAAGGTGCTGTAGAGTGCAAGACATACAAGAGTAACAAACAAACAAACAAAAGCCAGTACAGAGTTTCCCCATAAAACTAATCTGAACCTAATGTAGCTTGCATTCAAACATGTAGCAAACATTCAAACAATTTATCAAAACATAATACCCAAGTTCTGTTTTCCCTCAAGCCTTACTTTTCTGTAATACAGGTAACAGCACTTTTCCCCAAGCTTATTTGGCCAAAGTCTATTGTAATGCTGCAACAGTAAAATACTATGATGTGAAACAAATTGCTCACAACCCTGATGATTGAGTTCATGTTTATATGTTATCAGAAATACACTGGGATTTACTTCTACTCCCGGCTGCAGCCTGCTGGAATTCTGCCCCTGGCTTCCATTCACACAGGACTGGAGCTCACCATGGGAAACCTCATTGGCCAGCACCTTGTTTCAATAGCTATGAAACACACTGCACGTTTTGATGCCACGTGAAGAACAACAGTAATAACAGTAAGTCAGCCTTGCATAAAACCATAAAACACTTAAAATAAATACATTAAGATCTGCTTGAGTAATCAAGGGCGCTGAATACTGTTTAGTGCTTGTGACCACCAGCGGTATCATATCCAGGATACAACGCTAATTTTAGATTGCTGGATGAACGCCACCATAGGATGTGCTATTTATACTAAGTTTTGACGTGTCCATCCCATGGCACATCTCCACTTCTAAAGCGGCACTGTGACGTTATTAAAGTTTCCAGTTACCACTTGGCTCAAAACTGCAAAGTACTACAAACCTCTTTCACAAAACTCTTCTGCATATTCTGATTATCTTTACACACAATAGAACTTATGAACAAAACCAAAATAAATATCTGAGAAGAGCGTAATTAGCACAGGACAGTTGTGATTTATATTCTTGCCCCCTACCCTGAAGTCCTTCTCACCAAAACCCAAAATAGCAATGTTTAGAATCACAGAATCATTAAGGTTGGAAAAGACCTCCATGTATTGTTGCAACTTTCAGTTCAATGCACACAAAAAAAAAATCATAAATAGCTTTCACCTTACAGGGAGACTATTCCAGTAGCGTACACTATACTGACCACAGCTACTTCTATCTTACTGAGTGAGAATCATAAATACAATAAAGAAACATGGCGATAAATGTATCACTATATTCCACATAACAACATGGGCGTTGTTATCACCACCAGTTGTCACATTGCAATTTAGACCTATAAATCACTGAGTACATTGGACAATACAGTTTTATTTAAGAGTTTATGCTACAGAGCTGCTGTCTGCTTTCCCAAGAAGACAACAGTAACCAAGGTATGTGGGCAGCAAGTTTAGGATGAGCTTTATCAATTAAGATTTAAGATTTCTACATCTCTACTTACATGCAATTTTTCCCTTTCCTGACACATTTCAATGGGTGGACAGCCTGTACGGCAAGTTGTCTTCTGTTATAATAGATTAATACATTTTTAATCACAGCGATTTAAATGCGAGCATGGTATTTGACATACAACCTGAAGCAAATAATAAGACGTATCTTCTGCCAAAATCTCCAGTGAAGACAATCCCAATAGTTAGGAAGAAATGTCAGCCAGAAACAGTTGCATGAAACATGAAAGCCCATGAGAAGGAAAAAGTCTTTATTTATTAAATTAAAGGCCACTTTTTCCATTCTAATACTTCTGCTCTGTTTTTGTGGGTTTTCTCAGGTATGCTTAATTAAACCCAGTCATCAACACCAACTTTGTTCAAAAGAGCAATTAATGAACACAGCAGAGAAGCAGCTTAGCCCTAGAGGAGTCTCTGACATTTGTTCACCATAAAGACTGTTCATTAATTGCTCCCTTTGTTCTAAGCCTCTTAATGATATTTTTGACACAGCACTACAACTCATTGTGACTTCTTCTTCACAGCTAGAGACATCTGCACTATGTTAAGTTAATAAAACTACCTTTGAAAGATTTTCAAAATGATATTTAAAGACACGGGGTGGGAGCGGGAAGGTCTGAACATGCTGACAGTGGAATAAAAAAAGCTATACTGCAATTCTTACTATTATCTACAAGTATGCTTTGTATTATAGATAATTTAAGCAAACATTATGTGTTCTATATTTACCATAATTAATAAGTCTCAGGCAGAAGTCCACAGCCTATTTAAACTGTGACCCCATACCAAACAGAACCATAACATTTCATAGGTCTTCTGCTGATAGTAAGCTCACAGGTGACAGGACTGGCTAATCAATTGCTTTAGTAAAAACAATTGCCTTCCCCCCCCACCTCTCCTTCCTCTTCAAGGATAAAATGTTTAGAGTCTGGCCCTGGGTTACAAAGGAACAACGCTGAACCAAAGATCTCTCTCCAAGAGCTAAAAAAAGTTATTGCCATTTCACACTGACTTCTGGAACCCAAAACAGATAACCAATGCCATCCCATAAATCAAAGCATGTACTGAGAGTGGCCTGTATCAGTTTTAAAAATTAACTTGTTTACCTCCATAATGTCCATAACCTCAGATGATCCTCATAAATGATAGAGTTCTACTGCAACACATGTAATAATTCACAGAAGAAACACAAAGTAAAAACAATCTGTATGGCAAGTTCATACCTGGAGGACAGCTGAAAGCCCTGTAGATCCACAGCCCTTCAATGTGCAAATGAAAACAGTGTTCATTCTCAAAGCTGGTGACATTACTCCAGTTATCCTGACCCAGTTTTCCAATTAAAGGTTCAGTTTCTGTAATTCATATTTAGCAACTCCTCCTGCATGCCAATTATTTACATCAACACTGCCATAGAGTTCCATGCAGTTATATGTGAGATGTTTAACACAGAGTTCCTTACATTAGCTAATTGCATACCTTTAAGTACTTAAGGAGTATAGCAGCAGTGAACACAGCAGCAACCTGGTTACATGACCTACTCAAGAAGGAGTTAGGACTTGTGAGCAGCCAGGGCAAGCTGAAGAGGAGCCCAGGGCAATGCTATGAGATTGAGTGGGGCACAAGGTACACTTGTGTGGAGGAAAGAAGGAAGAAACACTTTCACGATTCTGCAATTGCCCTTATCCAGCCTTCTAGCACCCACCACACTGTTTTCATACAACAGTTTTGGCTCTGGTTTCTTCTGAAACTTCCCATTCCTACGCATCCAACACATCCTCTCTCCTACTTCCTCTCCCACCTCTTACTTCTACCAGCTGTTCCTCCCACCTTGCCTGCTACCTACCTCATTCCTCATTATCTTTACTCCCTGAACGAGGCATTTAAAAAACACACACCCAACAGCAGTTGCCCTTCTTTGTACTGAGCTTCACGACATGGAGCAGCAGGAAAAAGGACAGCAGCATGGATGCAGGCAGGCTCCTGTCACTCCTGCTTGTCCAGAGACCAGCAACCAGAAGACACTCAGCATGGGCTATGGGAATGCCAGAAAGGTGACCTACCATGTCTTGGATGTGACAGAGGTAACAGGATCCTCAGCACACCTCCTGATTTCTAATTCAAGGCTGAGCTTGCAAAGAACTTGCTTTCGGAAACAATTTTACCTGCTAGGACACCATCTTGGCTGACTTGCTAGAGAGCAAAAGCAGAAAAAAAAAAAAGCAATTTCACCAAGATGCAAAACTCACAACAGGCTTTCACCTTTAATGCATTAGTTGGGTTGGGATCAACAAACTAAACTACCACTGCCATTCAGACCATTTTATTTCTACACAGAATAGAATCACTTGAGTATCTAGAGAATCATTAGTTCATTAATTCCTACTAGAGGAATGCAGAAGTGCCCTGGCCTCCCTTACATTAGGCAGTGTCCTACACATGGCAGGTCTAGCAGAATTAAGCCAAATTATTAAACAAAACAAGGGATATTCCAATTGTTTTGCCTGAAGACATGCACAAAGCAAAAGCAACTCTACAGAGCATAGAAGCTCATTTTATTAATATTGCTAAATATATAGTATATACTAGAAGTTAGATAGCAAACCCTGTAGAGCATATATTTCCAAATTTCTTTGGACCATGAAACAGTGTCAAAGTTAACTCTCAATTTTCCACCCTGCTTCATTAGTATTATGCAACCTCATCACCTAACCTTTAACTGAGAACCTTAGAAAAGCAACATACTGCCATAGATTATCTCCAGTAATAGACTTCTATCTATTTATCACACTATTGGAACTACAGCTGCAGTTGTAAGGGAACAGAAGGTGGCATAATCTGAAGGATTTTGGAGTTAAAACATAAGTGTACCTAAATCTTACATAATAGATGGAGTTAATCACAGCCTGCAGCAAGAATGCATGGCCGTATACACCGTCAAATCAAAGGCAAATTGGAGAATTGCTTGTACTTAAAAAGTTTTTATCAGTTTTCATGAAAAAAAAAAAAAAAGTATATCAGAACTTCAAACTTCTATGTACAATCTTATTACTGTAGCCCAATTAGTTTGGCCATGTTCCTGGTCTGAAGCTGTTCATTAATACAGCTTCATAATTTACCAGAATCCTACTGTTTCACTAATATCTTCTAAATCCAGCCAAATCACATCATGACCTTTGCCTTTAAAAGATCTCACGATAGCCATTGTGAAGTATTAATTTAAATTACATTTCTTTTGTTCATTTTTCCCCTTACTGTTAAACTAAAGTTACTCCATTCTTCCCTGCACTCCAGTTTGCCAGAGAAAAGTTTATGAATTTTAGATAGTACACGTAATCAATATTTGATGCCAACATTTCTTTGCTCTTCAAAGAGATGAGCTCTTCAGAGCTCAGACTAAAACTATCAGAGCAGCGTTCTGATCTCTATTTCAGTTCACTTTGTCTTTTGGCATAGTCTTGTGCACTATCCACTGGACTGAAGCTGACCAGTTCTTTCCTTCAGACAGGCTTGTCTGTCCTTCCACTGTCATTTGCTTTTGTCTGGGATGCTACTGCAGCATTTTGAGTCAAGAAACAATTTGGGTATACAATCTAGCCAAGACTACTTTGTGACAAACTGGAATAGACCATAAAAATTTGGACAAGGAAGGTGCATGCGTATGTATGTAAAGATAACACGTACACACAGAAACGCAGACTATACATATAGGAACTGGAAAATAAGGTTAATTTTGACCATGCATACAATAAGACAGAAAACAACTACAAATGTTTTTGGCAAACATTTCTTTAAGAAACTACAAATGTCACAGATACATTTTATAATTAACATAAAGTTTATACACCGTAGAGAAGTTTTACTGTCAGGAGGCAGCACTATTACAATCCAGTCATCTAACTAGAATAATTCTGGACATCAAGCTCCATCCAATAATTCCTACACGAAAGTTATTGCTCAAATGAGTTTTGCTTATTATACCCTAGGTTTATTAAAATATATTTTTCAAGTTTTTAAAGTACCTAACAACTCTCTAATTTTGCTATATGGATGCATTATACTTAATCTTCCTTTGATGTTTCAATCTTGGGCAAATCAAACAAATCAGCTGAAAGACACAGGCAGCTTCTGGTCAACAGAAATGCTAGAGGAAGGGCAGCTAGCTAGTGTCTCCAGCTTAACTCATAAAACACTGCATAAGGCACCAGAAATGTTATTTTTACTTCAACAGTTCTGGATGGAGTGTATCCCACACTTCACTTCATGTTCTGAAGTGCACTTGAATTCACTGGAACTGGTCACTTTACACAAGCAAGTACAGACTTCCTTGCATGAACGGGGAGTCCAACAGCAGACACCTTGGGGCAAGAAAGAAACATCTCCATTCATTTTTGAACAGCCAGGCCTACCACCAGAAAAAACGATAATGGTAAATTGATGCAACAGCTTTCTCTGACTGAGAGAGTGCTCTTGGGACCAAGAGAAAAAAAATACAGTAATCACCCTAAGTACTGTTATAATGGTGAGTACACCTTGGCAACTACTGCTGCAAAAAGAAGCTATACAAGACATTTCAGAAGACGCTAATGGCTTATTCACACACCAGTTACCATTGCTAAGGCTGAAGAGATTATCAACCAGACCTGGTCATCACTTCTTTCCCAATCAGTTGCTACAATAACACTCCCAAATTATTTTCAGTCACAGTATGATACGTAAACTTGAACATAATACTAAGTCTTGTTAACTCAAATCCTTGTGACTCAGTCATAAAAGTAAGTTTCGTGTAAGCATTTCAGCTCACATAAACCTAATAGTTGTAGGATTAGTTATACAATGATGGAAATCGACCTAGATACTATCACGAACTTGAACGTTTTTTTCTCTTCTTAATGTCTTGAGATGCAGGGTGGGACTAAAAGTACTTAACATCCAACAACGTTCACAAACAGCCAGACAATTTTTCCTAAGATCGCTCATATCACTTACCATCTATCTGTAGGTTAATACAAACATTCACAGAAATACTGCTCTTCATATGAAGACTGATTTGTGGAAAATTTTTTTCCTTATGTAGAAGCAATAACATTCAACACATTATCCATGATTTCTTATATGGCTTGGAAAGTTTTAGTCATCAAATAAGCAAGAAGGAAACAAGGGACTCAAACATGCCACAGAGCAACACCTCCCACAATGAGGAAAGAAGGTAAGGAAAGACAAGATTTCAAAAAGTGAACAAGATCTGCTGGTTAAAACCAAAAATCTCTAGATCCTCAGGTTTCATTTCTAATCAAGTTTTCTAGACCTGATCTATTGCTACAGATACATCTTTGAAGGTGTCAGCATGCACAGAGAGCACAGAACAGCTGTGGCATCAACTGTTGAATTTGTTTCAAATGCCAATTTCAAAATTGTCAGCATTGGCATTGCTAACAATTCAGAGCTCACTAAAGTCAAGATTACTGAAAGTAACGGGAAAAAAAAAAGTCTATTATAATGTACTTTTACATGGGGAATGTTAAATCTACAAATTTAACGATTTGACGTGCAATTATTAACCAAGTCTGATTACAGCAAATAATTCACAATACATCAAAATGGTAAGTCAACCTCATGAATAGTTCTTTGCAAACAAACTGAACTCCCTATATCTGAAGTTATGAAAATACTGCATCTCCTTGTATTAAAGCGTTAGTAACATATCCCTACAAAGTAGTACTTAAAAAGAGACTTCTAAAAAAAAAAAATTACAATACAGCACCTCTGCAGTTGAAATTCAAGAACAAGCTTTGTCATCCTATAAAAAGACTAATACGTGTTTCCTGAGAGGCAGAGAGACCACTGTGGACAATGTGTTCATATAGATATTCAAAGGAAAAAATAATACATTGCTCAAGTTATTTTAAGAGCACTTCATGATTTTAGGTTTGAGAGAGAAATACAAAGACTCAAGTCAAATATCAGAATTAAGTGTTTACCTGTAGTTCAAGCCTGTTTTTCTTCAAACCCTGATGCTGATTTCCTTGGCCTTCAGTTTAAATAAATTTGCAAAACAATTTTTCCTGCCAATTATAGATGAGAGCAAAAATGGCATTTTATTCCAAAAGCTAGTTGCAAACTCACTTGTACAGAAGATAACTGAAGGAAAAAAATGAGTCCCTCCACCCAGACCATAAATTTAGTTTAAAACAACAGACAAGCACCACAAAAAGAACAGTGATTCTGATGTAGAGCCTAGGTCTCGCTTTTTGCTATTGTTGCTAGCTACCTTTTTTTTTTTTTTTTTTGATTACTCCAGACAAAGGATGATGCCCAGGGTGCACTGCTTTATGTTCAATTTTGAAGTCATATCTAGTTCTTCAGGTAAGGAGTCAAAGTTTATGCAGTCACAAAAGCAACAGAAGATCATTTGGAAAATTTTGCAATTCTATTGGACAGTTCAGGTGAGCCTGTAGACCCTGACCAATCTTTACGACAAGTCTCCAGGGCTCACGTTAATGGCATTTTGGGACTCATACCCACATCCATCAAAAGCAGCTTTTCTCCTCACAAACTCTAACTTCTTCACCAATCACACATCCCTAAATCTGTATGCATGACCTCATGCCTTTGGCAAATCAAAGTAGATTTTCAGAACAGTTATGTCGTTTTATGCTACCAATTCCAGCAGAATCCATTATCATTTTTCAACAGAGTAAGGTCTGACAGACAAGCTCTGGAAGACTGAGCTCCAGTTTTTAACAGGTTATTACCCTGAATTTCTCCTTTTCCTGACACATTCAAGGGCAATGCAATGAGGCATTGCATCTCAGATACCTCAGTCCTCAGCAGATGAATTTAGACTTCTGGTGAAGACCAGCATATGTCTGGGTCTCAGTCCATTTGCAATCTGCACAAGAGAACCTGTAGCATCACATAAAAATAGTGTAAAACAAGGCTATATCAATACACTTTAAATGACTGAGGCAAAATCTCCCAGAATTCTTCTACCAGTACTAAATTTCATTGTTATTTGAGGAACTAATCGTAATTTTTTATCCACATACCCAGTTTTCCTCTCCCCTCCTTTCTCCTATGGCAATATTCATTCCCCATCCTCAGTCATGCTGAGATCAGAGCCTATGGGGCCTTACTGAGATCAGCAGCCACGGGTACTTGAAAGAGGAAAAAAATAAAACATTTTTAAGAGGATCCATTCCCTAATATTGCTTACAGTACAGATCCACACAAAGAGTTACTTCGGCACAACTAAAAGGACCCAGTAGACAACTGAGTGACATAAAGACACAGAATAGCAAAGAATGACAAACTACAACAAAACTCTCTTACTGAGAGTATTCTCTACCTATAACTGCCTGCCCTTGGGGAACACAGCACTCAAGGACCGCCAGGTCACAAGGAGAAGCTTTTATTAGAAGACAAAGTTTTTTGTTGTTGTTGGTTTTTTGTTTGTTTGTTTGTTTTCTCTCTCTAAGTATTTTAGCAAGCAAGAGAGGATGTGGATTTACAGCATCAGAAACAGGTACAATAGACACCAACACTACCCACACCAACTTTAGCTACTTCAGCTTCGCAGCTAGTTCATAAGCCTGACTGTTCAGATGCCTAGCCTACAACAGGATGACATGCCTTGAAGAGCACCATCAGAAAACAGCCCTCTCTGTTCCTTTCCAAAGCTGAAATCCTATCTGTTGGCTACACTATTGGTCCCACAGTGCAACACTGGTCAATACAGCATGAGATGCTAATAGTGATTTTACTATTATTTTGTACACTTACTTTCTCCTAAACGTTCTTATTAAATATTTTGATGTCATTGCTTAGGAAAAAAAAAATGCTTAAAAAAAGCGAGCAAGGAAAAGTACAGACTGAAGTGAAAGAAGCTAGATAAAAATTAGAATCCTACCACCACCATTGTTTTTGATAGTAATCCAATAAAATAACCACATAACCCTACTGTGAGTTCAGTCTAAGAAGCAGAACAAGGTATAATAGATGAGAACATCAATAACAGAACCCAGATTAAGGGACACACCAGCCCAGATGCACTGGTGTTTTTTGAAGAACCTGCCAGGAAGCCCATCACAGAAAAGAGCAGCCATTGACTACGCACAAAATCCCTTCCCACAGCCTTCAGTTTTGACCCGACTTAGTAAAGAAAGACACACAAGGTAATACACGATGTATCCTCTCGTAACTGGCAAGGCCAGGAGTTTTCCTCAGTATTCAACATTGGTCCAATTGCACTTCTATTGGACAGGGTCAATAGAAAGGGCTCCATCCTGTACGCCTACTCCCACACCAGGCCATTTCAGTAGACGTTGTACAGTAAGCTTCATAATCATTGGGGCCAATGCAAATGCTAGTGGACTTCCATTAAAAACATATCACTGAAATGATCCAGATTATGAAGAAGGAAAAAAAAAAAAAAAAAGGAGTTTCTGAGGTTCTGTGCTCTGTTTTTTCAAGCATAAAAACTGCCTGATCATTTTTTTTAAACTACAGGACAAATATTCATTCACATACCTTTGCCTGTAGAGTTCCCCAGCAATAGAAACAAGTGATTCAGCAACAATGGTACTTTAGGCAAGAAGAACTGAGCCCAAAATTATTAAAGTACTTTCTCTCTAGCTATACCAGACTTTTTGTTAAATTTAGTGATTGTTCCTGATTCACAGTTACAGCTAATTCTAGTCTGAAAGCACATTTCAGTGGTGCTCTGATCTTCTACCTAGATTCAGACAAGGAGGGCAGCAGAGAAAGGAGCTCAACGGTGACATTCAGAGAAGGTGTAGGGAAAAGAAAGTGGGAAAACTCCACAATTTGCACTATGGCCCATCTCTTCAAGACATCCAACTTGCATTGTAAGCCAAGCCTGCAGCCATCACATACACCCAATGAATGAGTTGGAGTGTATTCTGTAAAGCCTCAGAAAGCATCCCCAACATTACAGAGACACAGGACAGCAACAGGCTGCATTTCAGCTTTCTTAAAATTATAGTTTCTGTAAGCTTCTCCTAAACCAAATACTGCTAACGAGTTGCATGTTACTGTTCGTCTAGCAAGGCGTTCAAAATCAGTAAGATATATGCCAAAGATTCACAGCTATTCAATCAATGTCCTCCAAGTGAAAAAAAATCCATTACATTATTGGGTTGGTAGAAACCCCAGTCATGAAAATACTGACCAGTTCTTTCAGTAATGGAAGATCCAACAACTCCAAGGTATACTGGAGCTCAGAGAAATGTCCTGATTTCCAAAATGGGAGGAGTGAAAATCTGTGCCATTTTGTTATTACACAGAAATTTAATAACACTGATGAGCTCAACAGAGATAAGTTTGGAAGTGACAGTGCAGCTGACTTGTTACACAAAACTTAAAAGTCTGCTAAAATAAATCAAACTCTTTGAAAAGATAATCTTCAAAAAGATGGTTTTGAAATTTGAGTTAAACTCAAAAATTTCATCTGCAAAGGCCTCAGTGCAGACTTTATGCCAATTCCAGCATTCTGCTACCACCACCGACAAACATCAGCTCCTTTCTGAAGTTACCTGATTTCCTAATATACTTTGGGAAACAAATACAGCTTTCTTTCGAAGTGGTCCCCGATTTTATTAATGTATTTACATAAAAATAATGAGTATAGAGACAGAATTGATTTATGCAGCAGACAGCTGGACTGTGTCAAAGCACCTCGGAGAAGAGGCAAATTTGAGAACAAATACATTAACAAATCCACCAAACAGCAATAGATTTACATGCCTTATACTTTGGAACATACATTTCTAGCAAAATCAAGAGCAAGACACTAATTAGGCTGCAGTTTTGCGGTCATTAACTTGGTTTACATTTGCTATCTTCCTGACAAACATTAGCCAAATGCGCTATACTTCAATGCAACCTGGCAAAGTTCTTAAACAAATAATTTGACACACTTATGAAGCAAACTAAAATAAAATCCCCAGTCTTTTATGAAAACAGTTTGCTGTTTTAGCAGCAACAGCTTTAACAGCAAACTATACCTAACCTGCATGATTCAAGCTGTGAAATTCAGCAAGTTTCTGGAGGAATTACAGAGAGCAGACTGCCACCTGTCTTTTACAGGTCACAGCTGCAGTGCTGCAGCCTCCAAATTAAAACTAGCCTACCAGAAGCAGTTGACAAAAGCTACATATCACAGAAGGGTTTGTTTGAAAATTGTTTGATAAAAAGACAAGCTATTATTCTGAGTCAGCTACAGTTTTACCACACACATTAGGTGAGACCAAATGTCTAGTTTGTAACTTGAATGAGGAACACGTACACATGAAAAAGAGGATAAAAGGATGATAATGAAGAGAAACAGACTGATTGACAATAATTTGGAGAAAATTTAGCATTGACAAAAACTCCCAATAAAGATCTCCATAAAACCATGTCACAGAACATTAGAATTTCCTCAATGCTGCTTCTCATAATTACAGCAGCAACAATACTAATTTATCTCAGAAGCTATAGCAACTTCAGAGCGTGTATTACCAAGTATTGAGATGATATCAAAGTTTCATAAACCAGATGTCAAACCTACAGCTACGTCTCATATCACTGCTACTCATAATTCAGTCGTTGCAACATATTAACTAATTACGAGGTACTGCCTCACGCTAAGTAACACGGAATCGGATTGCACACACACCCCTAGTAGCAACTGGCAGTACACACCTCCAAGAAACTGATAGCACTATCAGCTAGCCACTTACGTGTCATCCGACAGCACAGAAATGAGCCCTGGCAGCGCCCAACGAGGCAACCCTCAAATCATAGAGCATGGACAGGGTCTGCCCCTGCTCGCCCAGGAACTCAGCTGTTCCTGCGCTGAATTCCTTCACACAACTTCTGACACAGAGAATAAAGTTTGCAGGAGGCTTCGGTCGTATTTCTGTGATTTACAGCTTGTAATAAATAGTTTACTCACTGGAAAGTAATGAACTTCATTCAGTGGTAGTCCTGTACGTGTACAGGACTACATCAACACAAGTTAAAGTCCACGTGGTTTCCATGAGCTGCCTGTGGGAGGGAAAAAAACACCACCACCAAAACCAACGTTTTTTCCTTCTGAAAACAGCAGGAATAGATAGTTACCACCCTCTGCATGCCTGCCCAACAGGAAATCAGCACAACAAACCTGCTATAACCAAAGTTTATGGATCATTACAAAGTGCACAAGCACTCCTACTACCTGCAAATATTTTAAGAAAACAGCACTGGTTAAAGATTAAAAGCAATAAGACACTACTGATATCAATGCCTTCGGCTTTCTCAGTCAAAACAAAACTCTGTTACAACATCCTAAGGAAGGTAGGATATAACTTAAGAGCAAGCATTTACACTACTTAGTTCAAAACACTATTTTGTGTTTATAAACTGCCACCCTCCGGAGCCAAGCCTTTGCTCTCAGCAGGACCTCTCGCAGCTGTTCAACATTAAAATGAGGAATCGAGATGAACCCATTAGTAAGCGTAATGAAGTTAAATGCTGGCCAGGAAGGTAGGAACACAGCACAAAATACAGCAGGCTACCAAAAATATCTCTTACCAGACTGAGCACTTAAGGCCATATCTTAGCCTTTACAAACAGCAACGCACTTTTGATCGAGTACCCATTAGTCCCTCCATGCAAAGACGTGACATCACCGAGTTCAACAATTCTTAGTTAATCAAACTTTTCTAAATTGTGTCAGAGCCTTACTTACTTACCAGCCCGAAGATGCCAAAAGTGCTACAGTTAAGACCCGAGTGCAAGTTCCATTAGGAAAAAAAATCTAGTTATTCTAGTTTCACAGAGCCCTGGCTGGGCTAGCACTATCCTAGGCTTGATAAAAATGAAAATTAGAAAAGAAGCGTTTTGCTTTCAGAAAACACGCTCTTGTAAATTATCCTGAGGCTGCTCAAGCACGCTATTATACTATAACAAGTTTTCAGTTTCAGGATGCTTTCCTTGGCTGCAGTCTTGCGGATTCTCTCTTTGCCAGGGCGCGTTTGCGTGCAGGCACTGGCAGCAGGGCACGGTGCGTTACGGGGCCGGGTGCCACTGACAGCTCCCCCTCCCCCCCCCCCCCCCGGGAGGTTATCGCCGCGACAATCGGCCCCGCACACTTCCATCCGGACAGACACGACAAAGCCTGACAGCTGTCATTTACCCGATGGAGTAATCCAATGGAGCAATCCTCGCGAAATTAAAGAGCGATAGAGCGCACCGGGGCGCCTCCTGCGCGGTTGGGGAACGCCAACTCCGAGGCTGCACTTCGCCAAGTGCCAAAATTCAGGTCCGCCCCGGACCGGAGCCTCGCCAGTCGAACACAAGTACCGAGGGACACCCCAGGAGGATAAAAGTCCGGGGGCGCCCCGCTCGGCCCCGTTTTCCTTCTCCGGGACAAAACCAGCGCAGCCTTTAGGGGGAACCCTGCTCCTCCTGGGGCTTAGGGGGAAGCTGCGCCGGGCAGTGCCCGGGGAAAGCCGGGTGCCGGGGGGGCTCCGCTCCCCGCCAGTGCCTCTCCGCCTGGCCCCCGGCTCCCCCTGCCGGAACCGGCCGCTGCGGCTCCCAAGAGCCCACCCGGGGCTCCTGCCCCCCGGGGGCGCCCCGGCAAAGCGAGGGGCTCCCGGGCAACCACTCCTGGGGGTCCCGCTGCCGGCACCGGGGACGGACAGGGGTTTTGGGGGATGCGCCAAAGCATCCCCGCGCCCCTTCCCCGAGCTCCGCACCGGGGGGATAGGGACCGAAGGGGACCGGGTGGGTGTCTGGCGAGGGGATTTACCTGCAGGCACCGTAGGGCAGCACCGTGCCGACCACCACCACCGCCGCGCCGTGCCCCGCTCCCCGGCGCGGCGCCGCCACCGCTTCACGGCGCCATGGCCGCAGCCTCTCCCCGCTCGCCCCCACCAAGTTCGAGGCGCGGCCGCCGCACCCCCAGCGCCCCTCGGCAGGGCGGAGCAGCGGCAGCCCCGGGGGGAGATGATGCTGAGGCCGCCCCCCCGCTCCTCCCCGCCCTCCCGCTCCCCGCCTTGCCCCGGGCACGGAGCCCCCGCACTGTTCCCCCCCCTCGCTCCCCCTGCTCCCCCCTCCCGGCCAGCCGAGAAGTTGCAACCGGTTGAGCGAAATGTTTGCGCTTGGGGGTTTGGTTTCTGCGTTTTTGTTTTTATTTTTATTTTTTTTCCCTTGCACTTACCGCAGCTCAAAAAGCATGCCCCGAGGCTGCTCCCTGCGATCGGGTCTGAGAGCAGGGGCGCCCCAGAGCAAAGCGCAGCAAACGCTGGCGGTGAGGGGAAGGCAGGGATTTGCCTCGCCCCGACAGGGGCAGCTCCGGGGGTGCTGGGCTCCTAGGGGGGCTCCCAGCCCCAAGGGGCTCCGGGGGAAGCGCTGCAGGGAGAAGTGAAGGGGAGCCAGGGGTGCGGGACCCCCCAGCTCTGCCCCGGACCCTGGGGGTCGCGGAGCCCGTGGGCGCCGGGAGCCCCGGCCCCTCCGGGGCATTTTTGGGAAGAATTAGATGGTTTCTCCGCCCCTTCCCCTGGAGCGCGGAGCGACGTGTCAGCCCCACAGGGTGCCGGAGAGGGCCGGCGGCGTGGACGGGCCGGGGAGACGTGGCACCGAGGCATCTTCCCCAGGTACGTGGCTGAGCTCCCGCTGCGTGCCTTTCGGTGCAGCCCGCACATCTGTATTAAAGCTCAGGGTTGTTTTCGTTCGTCCGTATGTTTTAATGAATGCCATCAAAGCTTTTTTTTTTTTTTTTTTTGCTTTTTTTTATTTCCTCCTCTCTCTCATGGCAGCATTTGCATGTTTCTGCTACGAACCGCAGCACAAACTGGCTTGTGCTGTTTGCAGCGAGACCTCCATTTAGACGGCTAAAAGCAGTGAGAGTTTATTAAAACAAACAAAAAGGTGGAATTGATCCATGCTAGAGTAATCCCATGAAAATATACTTAATTAAAACAGCTAGAGTCAAAACTTATCTGCGCGCCAAAATGTTGCAAAGCCAAAGAGCTTGAAACATCCAGCTCAGGAGAGAATGCAACTTTGGCTACATGATAGAAGAAACTTTTTCAAGGAGAAATGTTAATGAAAGTTTGTAATTACCATTAAAAATGAAGCTCAGGAATTTGGAACATCCTTACTGATTGTTTCTTGGTATGAAAGAAAAAAAGGCACAAAAAATACCAAAGGCCAAAATTTTTTTCCATCACAGTCATATAACCCTGAGAGTCAAGGATGTTTCCTTAGTTATAACGATACTGTTCTGTAAGACAGCAATGTAATGCATATTTATGCAGCATCACTTTCCTGTGAAATTTCCTCATCTCTAGAAAATATTTCTAAGAATCCATTAAACAACTGAAAAGTGCTATCAAAGTAACTGCAGATATAGGATGATTCATATACATACCCCATTAACTTGTTTGCTGTGTTTTTTAAGATCTGTCCACATAAGAAAGTCTCATGTTTTGTCTATGTCTTCATCTATTACAATAGCTTTAGACTTTTTCTTTTTAAATAGGAGATACGTTTGTTCTTCCAACTGCTGAAAGAAATATATATAATATCATATTATATTATATATATATTATATATATCAGTATATACATATATACTGATATATATATATCAGTACTTCAACAATGAAAGCTAGGGACAGTGTAGGCAAAACCCACTGCCAGAAATAAATAAATAAATAAATAGCATTCTGGAGTGATGCATACTTGCACACTTTAGCCCCTAAAAATCCCTCTGCAGTTTGGCTATGAAAGAATGGGTACGCATGTTAAAACAATAAATAAATAAATAAATAGGAGACTTTTATAGCTATAATATGATACCTGGTTAATGATATACAGTTTGACCAAAGAAAAATTACATTGAAATCATACTTTATATCAGCTCCAGAGGTTTTAAGTCATGTGCTTTATAACTAACCACCGATCTCGGGCAAGAGCAACGGTGAAGTCAATGATTAATGATATGCCACTTGATTTTACTTTGAGAAGCTCATTGTCAAAGATCTAAGATGTACGAAACTGGTCACGAGATCAACCATATTTGAACTAAAGCTACCAAATGTAACATAATTTAAACTCTATGTCTAAGTGCAGAGTTAAATCAGATGAGTTGAGAGAGCAGGACAAGCAATTTTAGGCAAAACAATCCCCAGACATACTATAATTATAATAAACCCATGCAGTCAGGAGCTAGTTCTTTGGATGGTGTCTGTACAGGTACCTTGCACCATGGTGCCTCAGTCCCAGGCTAAGCCTCTATGTGCTACTACACCCAAAATAAGAAACGATACCCTATTGTAATCCAGATGTCTTATGCTGAGGACAGGGAAGAAAGAAGCAGCTGCTGTATGATCTAAGGAAGAAAAAAACCTTCACAGGACCAAGACCCAGTTCCATCCAGCCCTCCTTCCAGTATGGACCTCCTCCTCCTCTGCCCTCTATTTTCCTGCCATTATATTTCTTGCTGACACTAATTCTTGATCCTTGCTCACAAGAAAAGAGAGCCTCAGATGTTACAGGGTGAAGTCAGACAGTGCAGTTGGAAGAGGAGAGGCTGCACAGCACCTTCAGGCTTTCGTCCAGCTTGGTGGGAAGCCAGGTTTCAGCTCCTCCCTGTGGTGCCAGGATATAAGGAGCGTTAGAAAGCAGCAAAGGGGGTGGATTTCCATCTGTTCAGGTAGGAAAGCCACAGTGTAAAGGAAGTCCTGTCTCCACACTACTCATCAAGAGCACCTTGAATAGTAGGGCTGTCTTTCATCATTTAGGAAAACACGGTCAGGCACTGTAAGCACAAAGTTTAAGTTAGGTTAAAAGGAAAAAAAAAAAAAGAGGGAAGGAGGAGTTAGCTTCAAACTAAGCCTTGAGCTGTGCTCTATGCTTCAATCATGGTGAAAATCCCAGCTTGCTTCACAACACCAGAGTTCAAAGGCTTTATTGCCATTGCAGCATTATTTTTTTTCACTCCGTTAGAAACACCAGTTGTTGTTTGTTTTGTTTTTTTCAATCACATCATCTGCTACTCAGAAGAAACTCTCCTGATAACTGCAAACTCCCCCGAGCAGACCAGCAGGAGCACGGCACATGTGAACCCTCTCCCGAACCAGTTCTAAAGAACCCAGCATCTGTTCAGTCCTGTATCTTGAGTCCACCTCGCTTATGCAGCCTTGCTGAGAGACCTGTTCATCAGGTCAACACTGCTGTCTCTTCCTTCTTTCCCACTGAGATACAGTAAAGCATTTGGCCAGCTGCATTTCCACGGTGTGAGCCCTCTGCATTCCCACCTGCGTTTGGCAAAGTCAGCCTCCACGGCTGGATCACCGCGACTCTGCTGCATTTAAATGTCAGGGGCTTCTGCTGTTGTTATGTGTAAAACCGCGAACATCTTTTCCACCCCAGGAAAGTAGGTGACCCAGCGAATGGAAATTTGCTATCCTCACGCAGTTCCAGCAGGGAAGTATGTTGTTAAAAAGCAGGACAGGCAAGGCTATAGCCATGTATCCCTAGTAGCATGTTCCCAGTAGCAGACCAGACATTAGACAAGTTCAGACTGAGCAAAAATTTTATTTGTCTTAGCAAAAGACACTGTAGCAATACTTGCTTTAAATCACAGGGAAATAAATGTCAGAGTTGCAAACTCTCTCCTGTTTTTGTCAGATGATTGTCTCACATTATGTGCTGTATCTAAAGGTTACGCTGTCTAGCAGCTGTAATATCTCTGAGTTAGGAACAGTGAGATGAGATTCTAAATTACTTGACTTTTGAGAGCTAGGTGTGCTTCTGATGAGTTTTTATTTACTGTTTGTGATCAAAAGAGAGAATAAAGCAGTATTTCTCATGGTATTTGTATGATTAAGGCTCTTTATAACAAATGCTTAAGGTGATATTTTCAACGCAACTATAAAACAAACAAATGTGCACTTGCATTTATAAATGTGTTCTATGAGCTCATTTTTGGTAATTGCTTCTTTCTTTTCATTAAAGTCTCTGACAGATAAGGCAGTTAAAGGAGTTGTTATATCAGCATTAAATAAGGGCCGTCTAACTTCAAGTCCTTAAAAGCAGTCGGATATTTGGTGAAAATGATGAATTCTGAGGTACTGACTCATGTGACCTGAAAATGCCATCCATTTCCTGATTCACCTTCATATCATCTCTAGGAAAAGAGGAATATTTTACAATGAATACCTGCAGTCAAACAATTTTTTGTGTCTGTGTTTTTCTGTCTTTCAGCCACTTCTCTGAACTGATGTCTTCAAAATGAAGAGCAAGAATGAAGGTGAGGAGGTCCTTACCTGCGAAGGTGAAAATGAAGAACGCCTTGGATAAATCAAGAAATGCAAGGAATAGAAATAATAGGAAATATTTATAACTCTGGTCTCTTAAATAGGCCAGAATTTGGACTGAATTTATGAAAAGTTACAAAGCTACATAGAATCAATTACATTTGAATCTAGATTCGGGAATTTTTTATTTAATACATTATAAAGATATCAGTATGTCTTTACCTCTCCTTTGGATGATAATACATTCTGTTGTCTTCAGCCTTGCACAGATTTCTTATATAGGTTAATTTAATTTCACCTTAATTTTTTAGTTGTTAAACCCGAGACACCTCCTTACATCAAGCTAGGGTGTGAATTTAGCAATCCATTAGTTGGTTCCTCTTGTCTGCAGGTCCATGATCATTAATAGTGGAACCCTGTGTTTCTATGTCACCAGCAGTACGAGTGGGATTTGGACAAGGGGTACATACATATGAACTTATCACTGACAGATGTTGAAAGCACATAATATAGAGCTTAATTAGACTTCAGGCTTTTGTGCTGGTCATTTAGGGGCAGTGTGGGTAGAGACAATACTTGGCATAACTTCTGCCTTCACAGAATTAGAACATCACAAATTTTAGAAGAGATCTTAACCAGCTGTGTAGCCCTCATTCTCAAGCAGTATTTCTGTGGCACTCTGATGAAGCATTAATAGCCCTAAATCTGATATCACCCATGAAAGCACACCAAACAAGCAGTGAGCGGCAGGCAATTAGGAGCACTGTGTGGAACGGGACAGCAGCAATGGAGGTTACAGGTCCAATCCTAGTGATATTTTCCACTCTTGCTCCTACACTGTGTTCAGTTGCCTGTAAGGAAAAAATAAATAAATAAATAAAAATAAACTGGGTGCACTGGGTGATCCTAATTCTAGTGCTACCTAACACTTGAGTGTTTAACTTCTTGCCCTTAGCATTCTGCTAACATCAGATGTTGGGTATGAGTTGAATTATTAAATTCACTTAATATTGCTTTCCATAGCCTGAAACAGTTGTAATTATCAACATTATTTAAATCAGATACATTGTATTCAAAATGTTTTAATTGATTTTCTTTGTATTTTGGTTAATAAAAACTGCTCCATTGAAAATACTGTGGGTTAATTATTTGTAGTTTTGGCTGGACAAATGAATAGGTGAAGGAGACTGCTCCAAAGCACAGAACACCAAGCCTGAGTCAGCCCCAGGAACTCAGAATTTGATTCTCCAAACCCAAAGTTTCAGAAAACAAGCCTCCTTCTGAAAGACTTAGCAGGAGGAGAGATGTTCAGCCATACTGTCAAAGAGCAAGAACCATTGTGGGTTTTTTTTCCAGTTATCCCAGCTCCACTGAGATTACCGAGGTTTTATTTTTTCTACATAAGGAGATTTGGAGTTCATATAACAGACCGTGTTAGATTAAAGAAACTGAAATTAAGTTAACCTTGTAAGTCCATCACTGTGCTTTAAATACTACCAGAAGACACAAAAAGGAGACCGAGACTATAATGTGTACGCACCTTGAAGTACCTCATCTCTAATGGACTTCCTCTATTCAGAGCAGAAAGTGGGGGCCTTTGAAGGGGTAAGTGTGTGCACCAACCTACATATCAAAATAAGGCTGGTCACTGTTGCTTTCTTCATCAGCCATATGTTCACAAAGACTTCAAAGGCTGAAATTTTTAAATTAGTTGTAGCATAACAAAACCATTAATTTGCATTAAAGTGACAGATTTCAATTGGTTTTGGCAGCTGTGGACAGACAATCTAATTAAAAAGACAAGAGTGAGGCAAACCAAAAATACATAAGAACTACATGGCTAGTGCTGTTGTCTTTATTCTGATAAACAATTCCTTCTGTTACCAAAAAGAGAGTGTTAAAAACAGGACTCAGTCAACAAGTGTGGGGGGGGAAACTTGCATGATCTCAACAAAAAAAAACGAGTCAAAAAATAGAATTTTCATCCAACTGCAGCCCAAAGCAAGCAGGCACTGGACATTGTAGGTGATTGGCAGCTTCTGTTTGTGGCATGATCAATCATCTAGCAAAAAAAATAAATAAATCTATTCATTAGCATCACGTTTGGGAAGGGTTTTATGAACCAATTTCTCCATGACACAGAAGCAAATGCAACATTGTAACTGCTGTATGTGGAAGCAAGCAGCTCGGTGAGAAGATCTACTGAAGCCTGCATTCCCTAAACTGTCTTATGTCTGAATAGTGAAACCCTCAGAAACTCCTGCTTTCCATACACTCAGAAATATGTGCCCTACACCTTTTTTTTCTTAGATATATTATTTTTCTGAAACTACAGCAACAAAGCAAATATGTATGCCCAAAGTATAATGAAAGACCAGCAAATAAATATGTTCTATCATCATCTGTGTTCTCCCTGATTTCCCTTCTTCTGATTTGTGAGGCACCACTGTAAAAGGCAGGGACAACAAGGCCGAGATTTTTGTATAGGATAGCCACATGTAGTCAATCTTTTTAAAGAGAAGTGGTCTCAGTAAGCAACCTCACTTAGAGGAACTAAGCAGAGAGCAGTTCCAAAATACAGCTGGTAAGTTTTGTCACCTTTTTGCTGGTTCAGGAAGTTCAGAGTAGTAACTCAGGTTTGGTCTAGCGTATTAACTATTGGTTTTCTAAACTACTCAAACTGTTAGGATTTTTTTGTTTTTGGTGGTGGTGGTGTGTTTTTTGTTGTTGTTGTTGTTGTTAAAGAGGGAAGAGATGTGCTACAGTTTGAGGCAAAATGCACATAATTTGGAAAAGTTTTTTGTGACCATTTGCTTTCAATCTGCTGCTGTGACCAAAAGAAATTTGAACTGATACAATACGGCTGTTTATATAATTTTATTTCTCAACATCTGAGGAAATTACAAGACTAACATAGTTTCCAAATACTTCTATTCAACGTTTAACGGCTGATGTTCCCAGGGTCAGCAGGCATGGAGCTGGGATGGGGAATGTCTGGACATTCTTTACAGCACAGTACCAGGAAGAGCCTTCACATGGCTAACTCAACAGAATTTTTCTTCCCTGCTAGATGCAACAAGAGCATCTATAAACATTTTTGAAGTTTTGGTCAAGAGCAAATACTTGGCAAAGATTGTTCTGACTTCACTGGGACTGAGAACAGGTTGTATCATTTCTAGGTTGATATGACCAAAAGCCTTTTAAGGAATCAAAGCGCCTACATTTTCTTGCACACCAATAGGATTTGCAATTAGAGGAACATTGTAGGTACTGTAAATAAATAGAGCTCAAAGTTCCCACTATATTCAGTGACATCTTGAAGTACATTGCAAGTCTTAAAAGTGACACAGTGTGAAAAAGTACCATCTAAGACTGAAGCAATTATATTCTGCTTGGAATTCTTTATGAATAAACTGACAAAACAAAATTCAAATGCATATTACGTATAGCAATATGACTAAAGAAATCAGCAAGGAAAGACTTAAAGGGTAGCAAAATACTCTTTGGATTTCTTAGCTGACAACAGGAAAGCAAACTATACTTTTCTCATTTTAAATGATGTCTTTCCTTTCAGTTCTAGTATTCAGATCACTTAGTCAAAAACACAGATAAATAACCTATATTCTATGTTTGATAACTGTGCTACACCAATAGTACAGTTTGTTTTTTATCTGTTTAAGAGCACCACAATACTGGTTGCTGCTGACACTGCATCATCATCTATAAATACCATGCCCTGGAAAACAACAGAAGAGTTGATGTCTCTGTGCGCATTCACTCACATTGTTCTTAGCACAACAGGACTCTGGTTTGGCTTGGATCTACCACTGGGTGTTACTGTTACATATATAATATATAATTGATAACAGTCCTACTGTCTGATTGAAAGTTGCATGCTGTGATTACCTGGGAACGTTGTTAAACTCTTCAAATGTGATAAGAAGAAGCCATAGGTGTTTAGATACTAAGGAGAGATACAGAGATCTGAGAGTCCTACACCACCATCAGGATCTAGGAATGCAGTGTTTAACTATATCGAGCTAAAAGGTCCTTAGGGGACATTTGGTTTCTCGGAAATTAGCTACCTGACAAACATGTCTTTTCTTGGTACTTATTTTCTCCTCTGTCTTATAACTCTCTTCCCTGTAACTGAAGGAAGTGCTGAAGGAATAAACAAGTCCTACAAGTCCTACTAATTGTTTTTTTTTGGTTGTTTTTTTTTGGCAGTAAGATTATAAACAAAAACACATTTGACTAAATCCTGTGGAAAATGTAATTTGTTATGTCACAGCAATCACTCAGCATGTGTGCAGCTGGGTTTGATGATACCAGGCCCTGCTTGTTATAAAATCAATACCAATGGCCTCAAGAAAGGAAGGGAAAATGAAGAAAGACTGATGGTTTGTGGGCTTAAACCAGTTTAGGTCATTGGGAACTAAAAGGGAATATTTTAACTTGCCAATGAATTACTTTTTCATTGCCAAGACCAAGGAGTGGAAGCCAAATTAATGTCTTCCATCTCATTTCAGAAACATTCCATGTCTTTTACCAAAGTCCTTTGGATTATTACAGAATAAAGAAGGGGGGAAATGTTGTGCTATACATATATATATATATATATACATATATATATGAGAGCATAACAAGTACTAAACACAGGATTTGCAATGAAGCTTTCCATAGGCCAACTTTAATTCCACCCACTCAAAGGGAAGCAGTCCACCACTTCTAAAAATTAATCAATGCCCTATTTGTTTGTGTTAGTTCAATTCAAGGTGACCTTATTAGAAAAGCTCCATCTTGGAAAAATCCATGATTGCCTGGATCAAAACAGGAAAAATTTTATTCCTCCAAACATTTATTACTGCCAGCATAACACTGAAAGCATAGCAGAAGTACTACAGTCACAGTGCAAACAAGTCTGATGCCCATGGGACCCCTCTGAGACGTCAGCCACTAATGCTGGACCAGGAGCTCTGACTGTGCCATTGCTCCAAAACCACTTTTCTCTAAACACTGGGTGAACAAGTGTACAATGGTCTGCAAGTTCTACGAAGCAGTAGTAACAAAGGCCAATATTAAAAGAGAATCGTAACTCTTTACAAAGCTCCCCCTATGGCATCTCCTGATCGTGCTTTATAGCTGGAAGACTGAGGACTCTAGACCAAGCTCAGCTCAGCTCCACAGTTGAAAACCAAGAGCAAAGAAGGAAAACCAGAAACTCTTAGCAGAGTATACACTGGTGTGGGTGCTCACTTCTGTTTTGTGTTTAGGGCCCAAGCACTACTTGGTACAAAGGAAAAATAAATGAAAGAGAAGCAGAGATTAAAAGCAAGCAGATGAAGAAAAACATCGAGGTACAAAAAAGGAAAGGGTAAAGAGAAAGCAAAAAGGCAAAAAGTTGGCACTCTTCATTGTATCAACAAAGTAATAAATGTCTCCTCAGAACCATGCCCGAAATCCACCCATCCTTTCCCCAAAAATTATTCAGATAGACCCTCACTTAGAGCACTCAGAATCTCTAGTGTAAGAGAGAGGATAGGGCAATAGTCCATCTAGCCCAAGTATTCTGTCTCCGATGTTCTCCAATTTCAATGCTTAAGGAAAAGTTTAAAAAAACTCAAACATACAGCTAGCCTCCAGTGCTTTATGACTTATGGACATCCAGCCCTTCGTAGGCTTCCATTTCCTTAATCTATTCTGGGTGGGGATTAAGGGGATGGATAGCAAAGCAGATGTTGTCATGGGTGTCAGCTACTGACTGTCCACCCAGGATGATGGCACAGATTAGCTATTCTATGGGTAGTTGGGGGAAATCTCGGGATTGCTTGCCCATGTCCATATGGGAGACTTCAGCTTCCCAGACATAAACTGGGAATATCATACTGCTGCAACAAGGCTGGGAAATTCCTGAAGCATGTTGAAGATAATTTCCTGTCACATGCAGTGAATGAGCCAACAAGGAAAGGAGCCCTGCTGGACCTGCTCTTTGAGAATAAGGAAGGCATTTTGGGAGAAGTGACATGACAACAGGTGGCTGTCTTGGTGACAGTGATCACGAATCAGTTGAGTACAAAATTTCTTGTGTAAGGAGAAAAAAGGTCAACAAAGTTTTTGCCTTGGACATAATGAGCTTGTCAGCAGTGTCCCCTGGCAATCTGCTCTAGAGGTTTCAGGGGGCCATGAAAGCTGGTTGCTTTCCAAGAACCACCTTTTAAAAGCCCAAGAGTAGGCAATCCCACTGTGCTGCAAGTCAAGCAAGTATGGCAGAAGACTCTTCTGTCTGAACAGGGAGCTCTGCCCAAAACTAGGGCAGAAAAAGAAAATATATGAGCTCTGGAAGCAAGATCTGGCTTCACAGGGAATACAGATCTGCAGTTTGCATCCACAGGGAGAAGATGAGAAAAGCCAAAATGCAACTCGAGTTGACACTGGCCACTATGGTGTCAGAGAACAAAAAAGGGTTGTTCAAGTACATCAAGAGAAAGAGGAGGTCAAAGAAAAATATTGGACTAGCACTTGAAGTGAACAGTCACCAAACAAGTATGGATGATGAAAAAGCAGAGGCATTTAACAACATTTTTTTCTTTCCCCTCAGTATTTAATAGTAATGACAGATCTGCCTGGACCTCAGACTTGGAAGACCATGACTGGAGAAACAGTGACTTTCCATCTGTGGTCACCAGAGTTGGAAGGGAATGGCTGTATCAGCTCAACGTTCATTAGTCCATAGGGCCAGATGGGATTCACCCCAAAGGGCTGAAAAAATTAGCAGACTTTACAGCTGGATCCCCCCTCAACAAGCAAAGGTTATAGGAGTCTGGGAAGGTCTCAGCTGACTGGAAGCTAGCCAATGTTATACCCATTTACAAAAAGGGCACAAGAAAAGACCCAGGAAACTACAGACCTATTGGTGATGACACTAACCTGGGATGTGCTGTGGATTCCCTGGAGGGATGAGAGGCCCTCCACAGGGATCTAGATAGAGATCTAGATAGGGATCTAGACTGAAGCACTTAGCAATCATCATCAACATAAAGTTCAACAAAGGAACATGATGGGTTCTGCACCTGGGATGAGTACTGCCAGACACAGGTACAGACTGGGAGATGAATGGCTGGGGAGCAGCTCAGCAGAAAGGGTCCTGGGGGTGCTGGTGACAGCAGGCACATGAGCCAGCTGTGTGCACTGGCAGCCAAGAGGGCAAACTGCAGTTTGGGGCGCATTAAACAAAGCATAGCCATCTGGTTAAAAAAGGTGGTTCTCCCACTATCTTTAACGTTGGTGCAGACTCACCTTGAATACTGCATGCAGTTCTAGGCTTCACAGTACAAAAAGAATATTAAGATAACTTGCAAGTGTCCATAGGAGGGCAACAAAGCTGGTGAAAGGGCTGGAAGGCATGCCCTGTGAGGAGAGGCTGAGGACACATGGGTTATTTTGTCTGGAGAAGAGGAGGCTGAGAGGTGACCTCAAGGCTCTCTGCAACTCCCTGAGGAGGGGAAGAGCAGAGGGAGGCACTGGGCTCTGCTCCCTTGTCACCAATGACACAACAGGTGGGAACAGCACAAAACAGTGCTGGGGGAGGTGCAGGCTGGACATGAGGAAAATGTCTTTACCGTGAGAGTGGTCAAACACTGGCACAGACTTCCTGGTAAGGTGGTTGATGCCCTATGCCTGTCAGTGTTCAAGGGGTATTTGGACAATGCCCTCAATAACATACTTTAACTTTCAGTTAGCCCTGAAGTGGTCAGGCAGTTGGACTAGATGATCTTTGAAGGTCCTTTCCAAATGAAATATTCTATTCTATTCTTTTTCCTGTCCTTGTATGATAGGACAGAATAAATAGTCATTCCCTATGTGCCTTCTCCAGACTTCATATGATTCTTTGAATCTCAATTTTCTGTCTTCTCAGCCTCCTCTTTCCAGCCAAAAAACTGCAAACATCATTTTAGGCTCAGGCATGCTATGGATTTCTTTTCTATTAATTCCTAACATTAAGTTCTATTTTTGAACACCACTGATATTTTCTCAGAACTGCCTCTTGCAGCTCCAGTATTTTGTTCCTGAATGACAACAGGAAGTTTAGAATCTACCACTGCCTGTGCAAAATTAAGGTTGTTTCCTTCTGTGTGCATCCCATTACACTAACATAAGTGGAATTTCATGCCCCTTCTTAACATCCATTCATGTTATATTCTGATGTCTTTTCACAGAATTTGTAGTTGTTCTTTATCTTTGCCATCCACAATAACTCAGTATCATCAGTGTTTGCCCAATTGCCTCTTGCAGTACGTGAAGAATGACAGATGAATTTTCCTTGGATTGTATTAAACAAAAATGCTAACATTCATCTTACAAACACCTGAGCAAAATGCGATAAAATGTTGTTCCTATTCTATTGTGATTTTTGACTAAGTTGGGAAAAAAAAAAAGTCAGGATTACTACTTTAACACAGAGAGTTTGGGATTTCTTAACAATTTTCTACTGCTTGTTTTCTTTCCTCGAAGAACAGCATAACGGTCTAAGAGATTATTACCAATTCAGATCAAAATGATCATTTTGAGCTGCAACTTTAAGATTCAGTGATGAATACTGACAAGAATTTTTTGAGGTTGATGTAGTGACAAAAAAAAAAAAAAAGCCAAAATTACAACTGGCATTCAAGTACTTTAAACAATGGTCAGACAGTGAGCCTGGTTATTTCTAGAGCTCCACTGTGGTTACTTAGGAACTGAAGTACAATGCCATAGTCGTGCCAATGAAAACCATCAATTGCGAATCCAGAACACCAGACTAGTTCACAGCTTGCATCAGTGCAACTCATTTCAACTTACAGTTACAGTTTTGACTGGCCACAAGTTTAAAACATACAAGGAACAGATGATTTAATTCTTTTGGTCAACATGTACTAAGGAGATTCAAATTTCAAACACAAATCTCCCAGGATATGTATTGGACGGTATTTCCCCATTCTTCTTTTTTGTCATTTCAACCAATAAAATAGTAAGTTGCATTTATATAAATATGCAATTTCAAAAAAAAAAAAAAACTAACTACTATCTCAGATAAATGAGGAAACCTAACAAGTGGGTTTATGATGGAAAAAATAAAAGTATGATTAAATAACACATTTGTAGAAAAGCTTAGTTAAATTCTTGACGTAATGTCTCTGGCTTCTGAATACATTAAAAACAAACAAAAAAAAAAAAAGGAAGAAATCTTTATGACCAAAAAAAGAAACAAGCTGTAATGAGAAGAAAACAGGATGTTGTTGAAAAGAGGAAAAAAAAAAGTATCAATATAATTTCAAGGTACCCGATTCTCTTCAGATAATTCCTGTTTTCAGTGATTTAATTAATGTTGAGCGGGAAAGTGTGACTGGCTCATTGCTTCCAGAACATTATGGGATTATAGCTGTCTGCATTTCCTTTCTCTTCATTCAGAGATTTAAGAAAAATAAATAAATCAACAGGTAGCACTTGAGAGACAGAACAGAGGGAACACAGTACTTAACAAGCAGCCACCGGACAGGGCTGGACTTTTAAGACAAGCTGTTTCCCTTTATCACTTTAATTCTACCTGGTCCCTGTAGAAAAGTTTTAGCTGACCAAGATTATTCTTCCTACTGGAAAGGCTCCACCAATTTACATATCACTCTTCCCTTAAAAGGCTATTAACACTGCCATTTTAGGCTAATACGTAATTATCACTAACATTTTAACCACTATGCATAACTATCACTATCATTTTCTGCATAATTATCACTACCACAGAAAATACAAAAGCATAACCAGGTCATAGTTCTGCAATACTATACAAAAGAATTTTTATTTCCTCTCTTTGAAATAGGGCATTAAATCTTTGTATATTATCTATCAAATACCCTATCAATTTTAATACAATAAAGCATTGAATAAGTTAAATAATCCTGTTTAAGAGGAAGGCATCAAACTTTCATATGAAAAGTTTATTCATTATCCTGAAACAAAAGAACATACAGCGTATGGTACGCTCAAAATGTTCTTATAGGCAGGAGGGAACATATACCATGTACATGGAACTAAGCATTTACAGTGAACCTGACTGATATCTTAATCATCTAACCAAAATACAACTAAAAGTTATTAGTAATCTAGTTATAATAACACTGATATTTACAGCACAAAATATACAGAAAAAAAACACAACCTCATTAATACTCATAAATTCATTAATACTCATAAAATCATTATTCAAGAAAGCTTACTAAAACTTACATTTTCTCTGGTGGAGAGACTGCAAGAAGTCATTAGAACCATCCTTACGGCCCTAGGCAAGGTGGGCTATACCTTGTGCTTTTCATGGCAGATGCGTATCTGTTCCTAAAAAATCCAGCGGAGGGGGCACCACAGCCTTCATGCATCAGTACTCTTATTATTGCAGGTTTTTCCTCACATTTATCTAAATAGCCCCTGTAACAACAGCAGCTGACATCTTCTTGTCCTAATTGAAGTGAAGAGCAGTTAATTTTCTCCTTTTTGCAGCTATATGTAATGCTTAAATGAGGTATAATCATACTTCCCCCCCCCATCATACATACATGTATGTATCATATGTATATCATAATCATACATACCCCCCCCCCCCCCAGATAAAAAATCCTAATTCTGTCATCATTTCTCCTGAGGTCAGATTTTCTACACTTCCAGTAGTTTGTGTTCCTCTCTTCCAGACTCTCTTTTGGTCTAATCTCACCTACAAATTACATCATTAGCTTTATCTGAAGGATCCTGGACACCACTTGATTCCAGACCTCTCCCTTACTGAAAACATTACCTTCATCACATAAGATCAAAGCATGCCTTGCTGACATGCCCTCAGGAATGAGTAGCTATCATCGCAAGTTCAATATAGCTATGACCAAACTTTCAGTCTTCACCTTCAAGCCATCTCTTTCCTGCCTTCACTCCAAATTCTCAAAGGTTTCTCACCATCCTGCCAGTCACAGGCACCCATAACCTGGATGCCAGCTTTAATTTAGACTTTCAGCTATGCCTACAGAACCCTCTCTAAAATGGAGCCTTTTTCATCCATTCATGCTGTTAAAATTCTCATTAAGGTCATAGTTATTTTACAGCTCACTTACTGCAGCATCTTGGCCCTGACAAAGGTGTTTTTGTCACAGGCATATCTGTTTATACACTGCTGCCAAGACTGTCTTCAGAGCCCAACACTTCAATAAACTCATGCAGTTCTTTGCATTTTTGACTGTTCCCTTCACAATAATCAAACAACAATGAGAACAAAAAGTAATTCATTTTTAAAGACACTGACAGCTATTCTCATTTTATTAATAATTTTTCATTTATCAAGGGATGGGGTTCAAGCTTTAATTAGTCCACATATTACCCATCTGTTTATTTGTTAAAAAATGTTTTGTCAAATCTATATCGATCTCCCTGTAAACATACATAACTTTCCTCTTCCATATCCCCTTCATGCTCACCTCTTTTCTGCAGTGTCTAAAAATCTACACCCCCCAAAAAAAATAAAAAAATAAAACTGACAATGATTACTCTGCTAGTGTGCAAGACACTAGCCCATTTAATTGACATTGTCCAATAATCTCCATGCACATGTTGGTTTGTCTTCGTTATTTTGCCCTTTGTTATGGTGGACAACATCCTCTGTTACATGTGTCTCTGTTACACAGTGCCTGCTTTGTGCTTGGGGGTTCTAAAAACAACAATGATAATAAAATTAATAGTTGGAAGTATGGAAGCTGAACTGATCTAACCCAGCAAATAAATTCCTCAGCTAGGTTCTTGCACAAACATCGTGGTTTAGAAAGTTTAGAAAAGCAAAAATGTCTGCCAACATTGCAACATATTTGTACTCATTTAGAGGCAGTAGTCCTGCTAAAACTGGTATAATTATATATAAGTGATGTTGGCATACCACATAAAATATGTCAGAAGGACAGAACCAGATGTTTCCTGGACTGCATGTCCTCAGTGAGTTTTACACCATCACTTTGCAAATAAAAGCGAAGTCCTTTTTAATGAAGTCAGTTTCTCTCTTTTTCCTGGAAAGACCACCTGTTTTCTGGTATTGTACAGAAACTAGTTCATAAGTTACCAATTAAGTTTTCGGTCACTTAGGCCTTCTAGGCAATTCTGTTATTCTGACATTGTCTATTTCTATGTTAAAAATGCCAGGCTTTGTTTGTATTGTACTCTGCCTAATTCCTTACTGCTTGAAACTAGGGTTAACATTTTAACTCATATGTGGTTTCGGAACGGACCTCTAAATTGAAGAGACAAAGCCTACTTATATAACTTTTCTTCCAACCTTTACCTGTCTTGTACAAGAAATGAATAAACAACTCCGTGCTGCTGAATAGCAGCCAAGTTACATTTGCTCAGACTTTTTATTTCAATACTGCAAGTTCTCTATGCTCTCCATAAGCTTTCTTTTGCAGAAACTGCAGTAGCCTGAATCTAGTGTGCAGGTATTGCAAGTTCAGGCTTTTGTTTTAAATGAATCCTACCCCTGTATCTTACTCATTATCTTTGCCATGAAGTCCAGTGTTTCTGTTCACAGTCTCATATAACTTCCATTACTGATGCCTTTTTACTCAGACTGTAAAAATTATTTCTATATACACACAGATTCCCCTACAGTTGGTCATACAGTGATATAACCTTCAAAATCATTTCTCCAAGGTCAGGATTTCCTAGAAGCATACAGATATCCTTTACTGATAACAAATATACATTAGGTATGCTGTATCTCAAAAAGAAATACTAGTAATTAGGAAAAAAAAAAGACAGTAAAAAGAAGCTCTTGAGGAGCTAGGCAGCATGGATTATTCTCAAGTATCATCACTTAAACAAATACATATTTCTAGAATCTTTACTGTCTGAGCATTAAGGAAGAACTCCCTCTTCTTTAACAAGGAGGGAGGTTCGAGTCCAAATTAATATATATTCTGGGACAGCCAACTGGAAGCTGGCAAATGTCATTCCAATTTTCAAGAAGGGTAAGAAAGAAGACTGTTGTAATTACATGCCTGTCAGTCTCATTTCAGTGCCTGGTAAAAATATAGAGAAGATTTTCTAGGAGTTATTGAAAAACACCTTAAAGACAATGAAGACATTGGTCAAAGCCAACACAGGTTCATGAGGGGAAAGTCCTGTTTAACAAACTAAAATTCCTTTTATGACAAGGTTACCCACCTAGCTGACCAAGGGAAGCCAGTTGATGCAATCTTTTTGGATTTCAGTAAAGCTTTTTTCAATGTTTCTCACAGTATCCTTCTGGACAAAACGTCCAGCATACGGCTAGACAAATGTGTAATATGATGGGTGAACAATTGGCTGATGGGTTGGTCTCAAAGGGTTATAGTAAATGGGGTTACATCAGGCTGGTGGTCAGTCACTAGTGGGGTTCTCCAGGGCTCCATTTTATGGCCATTTCTCTTTCATGTTTTCACAAATGACTTGGACGCAGAACTTGAAGATAGATTAAGCAAGTTTGCTAACGACACTAAATTGGGTGAAGCTGTTGACTCCCTCAAGGGTGGAGAGGCCTTGCAGACAGATCTTGACAAATTAGAGGGCTGGGCAATCACCAACAATATGAAGTTCAACAAGAGAAAGTGACAGGTTCCGCACTGCGAATGGGGAAATGCTGTCTATACATACAGACTAGGGGAAGAGAAGCTAGAGATCAGTCCGCTGGAAAGGGATCTAGGAGTTTTGAGTGACAGCAAGTTGAATATGAGTCAACAGCGTGCCCTGGCAGCCAAAGGGGACAGCCATATCCTGGAGTGCATCAGGCACAGCACTGCTAGCTGGTTGAGAGAAGAGATTTTCTCACTCTACTCTGCGCTAGTATGGCCTCACCTCAAGTACTGTGTGAAGTTTGTGGTGCCACAGTATAAAAAGGACATAAAATGATTAGATAGTGTCCAAAGGAGAACTATGAAGATGGTGAAGGATCTAGAGAGCAAGACATATGAGGATTGGCTTACGTCATTTGGGTTGTTCAGTTGAGAGGAGAGGAGATTGAGGGGAGACCTCATGGCAGCCTACAGCCTCCTCACAAGGAGGGGACAGAGAGGCAGGCACTGATCTCTTCTCTGGTGACTAGTGACGGTACCCGAGGAAAAGGCATAAAGCTGCGACTGGGGAGGATCAGACTGGATATTAGGAAATGGTTCTTCAACCAGATGGTGGTTGGGCACAGAAACAGGCTTCTGGGGAAGTGGTCACGGCACCAAGCCTGCCGGAGTTCAAATGTTTGGACAACACTTTCAGATTTATGGTTTGATTTTTGGGTGGTCCTGTGTGGAGCCAGGAGTGGGACTCAGTGATCCTTGTGGGTCCCTTCCAATTCAGGATATTCTATGATTCTACGACTGTTGCTTCACGATAGACATTTCCTGATTCAGTGGTTATTGTCATGGCCTGATTCACATTGGATTCAAAATAATAGACTGATCCTGAGGTACCCTTGTATAAGACTGGCTTTCTCCTTATTGTGGATAGTTTAATTGTGCCAGAGGACTGAATCCATTGCCTACAATCTTAGTATCAGAGGTTAAGACAACCTTCCAGAAAGAATGTCTTGAAGGTGAAGATGAAACCTTGAGTTTCCTTTCTACTGCTACACGAATTTGGTACACCTGCAGCAGCTTGTATCGCCCAGTAAATACAGATATATTCCTCTGCTCTGGCCAGGCTTTATTAAGCAATGAAGGCTCATGGTTATATCTATTTCATCTTAAGTTACATAGAAAATATTCCTCTTGTTTATTTATAGATGCTGAGATAAATTGCAAGAAATCCATGTGGTACAATTGCCTTAGACAAATTGAAACTATTACAATTGACATAGTTGAGTTCTTTCTTATTGTTCTTCTTCTCTGAGTAGGAGATCAGAGGAAACCCATCCATTAGACATCCTTCCTGATATCTGCATGAATCATAGAATCACAGAATGGCTTGGGTTGGAAGGGATCTTAAAGGTATCTAGTTCCAACTGCTAGATCAGGTGGCTCAAAGCCCTATCGAATCTGGCCTTGAAGAATTCCAGGGCTGGTGCATCTACAGCTTCTCTGGGCAACCTGCTTCAGTGCCTTACCACCATTATAGTAAAGAATTTCATCATAACATCTAATCTAAATCTACCTGCTTTTAATTTAAAACCATTACCCCTTGCCATACATTCCCAGATAGAGTCCCACCCCATCTTTCTCGTAGGCCCCCTTTAAATACTAGAAGCTGCTATAAGGTCTCCCTGGAGCCTTCTCTTCTCCCAGACAAATAACCCCAACTCTTTCAGCCTGTCTTCATAGGAGAATTCTGAGATCAGACTCTTTCCGGAGAAACAACCAACCAACAACAAAAGCAAACAAACAAAATACTTGGAGGGTTTTTCTTGGTGGTGGTGGTTGGTTGGTTGATTGTTTTTTATGATGAATAGGTCTTTAACTAGACTTCTTCACCATTGAAGCATTGATCCAAGGACAGACCATGAAAGAGAGCATTTGAGACTGGTCAGAAATCATCTCCTGAATATATTTTTCTAAATGGTTGCTAGCCCATGGGAGATAAAGGGTAATTCGGGTTTAACAACATAGCTGATGTTGTGCCCTAAACTTAATTGCCTTTTAGGTTGGAAAAATAATGAATGGGCTCTTACATTCTTGTTCACATAATGACTTAAAGATGTATTGTCTGAGAACATCTGGTCAATGCAGTTCTTTAAAGGAAGAAGGAATGTCTTCCAGATTACCTTGATTTCTTTGCCTCTAAAAATGTTCATGTATCATCTACATCTGGGATCAGATAGCAAGGGTCATCCAATGGTCCCAGTGAGCAGTCTGCTACACAAACCAGCAACAGAGATTTTCACAGAATCACAGAAACACAGAACTGAAGGGGTTGGAAGGGACCTCGAAAGATCATCGGCTCCAACCCTCCTGCCAAAGCAGGTTCCTTAGAGCAGGCTGCCCAGGTAGGCATCCAGACGAGCCTTGAATATCTCCGCAGAAGGAGACTCCACAACCTCCCTGGGCAGCCTGTTCCAGTGCTCTGTCACCCTCACTGTGAAGAAGTTCTTTCACATGTTGGTGCGGAACTTCCTGTGCTCTATCTTGTGGCCATTACCCCTTGTCCTATCCCCACAAACCACTGAGAAGAGGTTGGCCAAATCCCTCGGTCTCCCACACCTCAGGTATTTATACACATTGATGAGATCCCCTCTCAGTCTTCTTTTCTCAAGGCTGAACAGACCCAGGTCTCGCAGCCTTTCCTCATAGGGAAGATGCTCCAGGCCCCATATCATCTTTGTGGCCCTCCGCTGGACTCTTTCCAGGAGATCCCTGTCTTTTTTGTACCGGGGAGCCCAGAACTGGACACAGTACTCCAGGTGAGGCCTGACCAGGGCACACTAGAGGGGAGGATCACCTCCCTTGACCTGCTGGCCACGCTCCTTTTAATGCACGCCAGTATCCCATTGGCCCTCTTGGCCACGAGGGCACACTGCTGGCTCATGGTCAACCTGTCGTCCACCAGGACCCCCAGGTCCTTCTCCTCAGAGCTCCTCTCCAGCAGGTTGTCCCCCAGCCTGTACTGATATGTCCAGTTGTTCCTTCCCAGGTGCAGGACTCTTCACTTGCTCTTATTAAACCTCATTTGGTTTCTTCCTGCCCATCTCTCCAGCCAGTCCAGGTCTCGCTGAATGGCAGCACAGCCTTCTGGCGTGTCAGCCACTCCTCCCAGCTTTGTGTCATTGGCGTACTTGCTGAGGGCAGACACTATTCCCTCATCAAGGTCGTTGATGAAGATGTTGAACAAGACCGGACCCAGCACCGACTCCTGGGGAACGCTGCTAGTCACAGGTCTCCAGACGGACTCTGTGCCGCTGATCACCACCCTCTGAGCTCAGCCAGTCAGCCAGTTCTCAACCCACCTTACTGTCCACTCCTCTATCCCACACTTTCTCAGCTTTGCTATCAGGATGTCATGGGAGACAGTATCGAAAGCCTTGCTAAAGTCAAGGTAGATGACATCCACTGCTGTCCCCCCATCTACCCAGCTGGTGATGCCATCATAGAAGGCAACGAGGTTGGTCGAGCACGACTTCCCCTTGGTAAATCCATGCTGACTACTCCTCATAACATTCTTCTCTTCCAATTGCTTGGAGATGGCATCCAGAACAAGCCGTTCCAACACCTTTCCAGGGACAGAGGTGAGACTGACTGGCCTGTAGTTTCCCGGATCCTCCTTCTTGCCCTTCTTGAAGACTGGAGTGACATCGGCTATCCTCCAGTCTTCAGGCACCTCTCCTGTTCTCCAGGACCTTTCAAAGATGATAGAGAGCAGTTCGGCGATCACCTCTGCCAACTCCCTTAGCACACTGGATCCATCCCATTGGGACCCATGGATTTGTGTGCATTGAGCCCACTCAGATGCTCCCGAACCACTCTCTCGTCAACCAGGTGGGAGCCCTCCATTTCCCAGCCCCTTTCTCCTCCCACCAGGGTCGAGGAGTCCCAAGGGGGAGTCCTTGAAGCAAAGACTGAAGCAAAGAAAGCATTCAGTATCTCCACCTTCTCGGCATCTCCCGTTACCAGGACACCCTCCTCGTTCAGTAAGGGACTCACATTATCCCTAGTCTTCCTTTTACTGTTTACATACTTAAAAAAAAAAACTTCTTATTATCTTTTATCTCTTTTGCAAGCCTCATCTCTAGGTGGGCTTTAGCCTTCCTCATCACGTCCCTGCAGGCCCTGACAACACTTCTATACTCCTCCCAAGAGGACAGGCCCTTTTTCCACATTTCATAGACCTTCCTCTTCCTTTCGATCTTATCGATGAGCTCCTTGCTCATCCACGCAGGTTTCCTGCCCTCCTTCCCTGATTTCCTACTCTTAGGGATGCACCGATCCTGAGCTTGGAAAGCTCAGGATTTTGTGAGAAAGATGCATCTTTATGAACATTCTCAGTTTAAGATGAGATAGGAGACATACGTAGCTATGTGACATTCCACAGCTTGAGATACCAACCTCTGCCAGCTCTGTAATGGAGGAAGGGTGACGTCTGGCTTGAGGCACTACATAAGTGCAAGCTGACATGTGGCATAACAGTCTGAAACAGTCTGAAATCTGTGGCTGACAGATTTATCTTGGGGTTACAGATGACTGTCCAGATGGACTGGAAGCCTCTCCTCTGGAAGGTATGAAATTGCTATTTGCAGTCCACTTGAGCTCTAGCAAGTGACAATTCGCTTCAGTTTTTTTCAGGTTCAACTGTTAAAAAAAGCTGAAGTTCAAGGACTATAGCATTGTCCTGAAAGCTATGCCTTTGAGTAATTATTGAACAAACATAACTGCATTAACTCCATATGCACAAGTAGCTGATGGACACTTTTTGTAAACAACCTTAGAACTAGGGAAAGTCTGAATGATATTACATTGCTGTGAATCACAAATATTTTATGGGAAAGAAACAGCTCACAGTATGGAAGCATGTGTCTTGAAGGAAGCTAAAATATGACTTTAAGGTTTAAAAAGAAAGTGAGTGAGAGAGAAAGGAAAGTAATGTTACCATCTTGAGTCCAAGACAGTCCAGTTTTCTAAACTCAAAGACAGAAAAAATACTTCTCCTTTTCTTCTGGAGAAACAAATTTTTGGTAGTAGACTTTATTTCCTTGATTTCCAAAGATATTTCCTATCAACTGTATATCCAATAAAGCAAGGCTACATTAATTTCATATACTATTCATGAAAGACATCCACGAAAGTTATGAGAAAATCCACAAAAAGAATTTGCAGTTGATGACAATACTCCAAAAAGATAACTTCTAAGAAAAAGAGATAACTTCTAGGACCTGACCAATGATTATTCTAGCGCAACCTCAAAGAAAAGGTAAAGATGTTATCTGAAAACAAAGTTTGGAAAGAAATGTCACTGTTATTCAGCATATCAAACTTGCATTATCTTAGTTATATCACACATTGTTTGTATTTGCAAATAATGGTAGCTTTTTAAAATGAAAAGAAAATTAAATTCTTAAAGTGCAAATGGTTACCTATCACCTCAAATTGGTAAGTATCCTGCAGGTGCCTGGCCCTGGTATTTAAAGAGGTTCCACCAAAAGACCAGGATATCTATGGGAAGATATTCTTCCTGGGACTTTGCGTGTTATCTGTTCAGTAGCTTAAGATGTTTATTCCTGCAAATGAGTAAAATCTCCAGTGAGTTCTCTTCAAAATTTGCCATGAACCCTTCTTCATTACCATTATTATAGAAAACTATATGGAAAAAATAAGTAATTATAAGGACAAAACTTACAGTGTTACTCATAGAAACTTAGTTATCCTTCAGGAAATTTAGCCATTTATTCCTTTTAGCTTGACACTCAAATCTGTTCACAAAGGCAGATGCTTTGTCCTGTCAATAAGCAATATTTATACAGTAATGTTACTTTGCTAGGCACAGTTGGACTGCAATAGCAGACTACTTACTTTACTCTTTTTTAATCTGGGTTTTGGAGCTCTTTAACCCTGGGAACAGCTGCCATTAAAGAAAGCTGTTTAGCTTTCTTAGCTACTGGAATGATAATGGCTGGGGTCATTTTTAGGTGACATCAGGACGTCTTCTCTAATAGGCATCACTAACTTGTCTCCGGGACCTAAATGGATAAAAAATAATTGATAAGAAATCTCTGATCAAAGATATTTCAGTCTTCAGGATCATTACCAACTATAGACAGTGCCTCTTGCAAAGCTCTGAAAACTATTGGGAGCAATGTAAAAGCAGAACAGTCTGCACTGATGTCATGACGATAAGTTAATGATGAAGGGCTCTTGGAAGAAGCTGAAGGGCAAGTCATTGTGACTCAAGATCTGTGTCTTCTTTGTTAATTGGGTGTTCATCATCTCTGTCTCTAAAAACTTCTTAGAAAGTTCTTGAAATTGCGACCACATGAGTATTAGGACATTTTTATTAGCGGTACACTGAAGTGGGAAGAAAATTTGCTTCTACACCTTAATATACTCAGCAATAAATTTACTGTGAATATTACTGAATAAAAGACAATTTTCACCAACAATTAATTAACTACAATCATTTTTAGAATCATGACTTCTGTTTCAGTGTTGCCACTGAAACATATGGAGATAAAGAAGTTATACTACATGTAGGGACAAGAGTAACCTTAAAAACTAAGCTGGCTGGTAAAGCAGCATCACTAGTGTCCTTACCAAAATGTCATTTTGAGCTATGTTCTCAATCAGAAAACAAAGGCAAACAGGACAAGCAATATACAGAGAGAGAGATAAGAAGGTATCAGCAAAGGTGTCTTAATCCTTTACACATTCTCTACCTTTGCACGAGATGGTCAGCACTAAGAACCAAGCTGCTCCAGTTACTTTCTATTACCTGTCTTGGGAACTACATCCTTTCTGACAGCAAGAGACAGATCACAGAAGTTAGAGACAGAAAAGATTCAAGTTCTTACTTTTTGCTTTCAAAGAGCAATCTCATTTTGTTGTGTGTCGATATTTCCTTCTCCTTGGAAGAGTCTTACTGACAGATGGAGCAACTGAATGTTTTTTCCTAAAACAATTCAGATAAAAATTCTGTCCTTCTGGGAGGAGCACAAGTCTCATGTTTTGAATGCAACTTTTCAAATCAATGGGAAGCAAAATCTGATAAGACTTTTTTTACAGAATTAAAGAAGAAATCGGAATAAAAATTGGTAGATTTTATAAGGATTATAGGATAATGCCTACTGGCTTGAGAAGCACAAGTTAGAGAATGAGCTACAGGTTAGAAGACTCTCATATGCTCTAAGGGGGAGTTAGATAACTGCTGACACCCTTTCTTTTATTTCCTTGCTGGATGAAGGGCTGCAAGAGCTTATATTTTTGATCATACACTTCGGCCAAAAAACAGCACAAAGATATACAGGCCCATGTGTAGCTAGAGTGGTTTCTTTACAGATGAACACTTCAAGAAGAACCACAGATTCTGTGCCATAAAAACAAAGGTCAAAAAAGGTCCTACTGCAAAGTTAATAGCATCTGTTCGGAGAGCAGGAGGTTTAAAGCTTAGATACTTTTTCTATATCACTAAGTTCAGCACTAACAGCTCAGTCACAGAGCCAATTTTTCTTTTGATATTGACTTGGGCAGTACAGATTGCTGGGTTTTAGTTTTGAAGATTTTGTTGCTGCCTTTTTTTTTCTTTGTCTGTTTTCTTTTTTTTTTTTTTTAATCTGGACAAATCTGTTCCAAATGAAAAAGTTTAAGTGTCTTCACTGAATGTATCTAAGAGTTAAACTTGCCTGTGATTTTTACAGAATTATATAGAAAGACTGCGAAGAGAATCTGATTTTTGGAATGTCATCCAGGGCATTCAGTAGACAAGAAAAAAGCTGAATCATCTTTCTGATGAACTCAAGTTTCACTAGCTGTTTAAAAAGGTAAGCATAATATACAAATGATTCAGTACAGCATAGTTTCTGTTGATTACACCTATCTGCACTTACCACACATTGGGAAATACATAAAAACAACAAATAAACACCATCATACTCTAGGTGGTGTAAGAAGCACGGTTGAGGAATAATATATAGGAAAAGATGAGCCTGTGACATATGGATGACCTGGTCTTCCTAGTGCAAGCCCAGTCTTAGAGAGAAGGCAGACATCCTCTTCCAATCAGTGGTGCCTGTGGAAGAGGTTCTCTCCCAGACTTGCCACCATCACCTACAATAGTTATGCCTGCTCTTCTGCTAGTGGTGTAGCTTGTGTACAACGTGTAAAACCTGCCAGGTTGCCTTAGACAATTTGAACTATTTACACCATTTCAATTGACTGTATTGAAGCAGACGATCCATACTGGCTCTGCTGCAGTAGTAACAAGAAGCAGATGCTGGAGTCATATCATAAACTGGCAGATGCATCTCTTCAGCTGAAGTATAAAACTTTAAACTTTGTTTGGATTGGGAAATTTTAGCTATCATTATAATGGTTTCCATCCCACATAAAGATTAGGAAAAGGAAGGTGGTGTGATTACTACAAGATCTTGCTATAACTGAGATATGAGTTGTTAAGTTCCTCATCCCTCATCCTCCAGCTAAGAGCTGTTTGGCATGGCCAGAGCACAAACTCCACTGATTCTTTGTCCCACTCCACAGTTTCCCATTTGCCTGTCTTTGGACAGGCACTGAGCATGAGATGTTATGCTATTTTGTGTCCAAGCCATAAGACTAACATTTCTAACAAAGCTACATATGAGTGAGTGTAGGAGGTTGCTCCCAGGCGAGTAACATCTCTTATTTTTATCTAAATAAGAAAAACAAGTATACTATTCAGTTAAGGCTAAGCTTTCCTGAAATGTATTCAATGACCCAGAACAGATCTCCAAGTGCTTGGACCACCTCCATCTCTCTTACTTGCCAAAACAAGCAATAGCAACAATCTATACAGACAATAGAGGAATTTCGAACCTCAGTTCATACTGTATGAATGCCTTATATCAGGGGGATTTTTTGTAAGCTTGCTAAATTTCCATTTTAATTTCTACAGATTATTTTGTTACTGTAAATA
Organism: Cygnus atratus; assembly: GCF_013377495.2. Lineage (NCBI taxonomy): Eukaryota > Metazoa > Chordata > Aves > Anseriformes > Anatidae > Cygnus > Cygnus atratus. The sequence continues at coordinate 84,828,033 of NC_066363.1, read as the reverse complement.
TCATGCAGTGAACTTACAAATGAGGACATTTAATTGTTGGGTTATGCTTCACTGATTCAAAACCACAGGACTTTTATGTTGGTATGAATTTATTGCATATTTCACTACTACCCGAGCTGTTGAACAGGCTGCATGCCTTTCCTTTGCAGAAGAAAAACACATTTATGCCTTCGTGTAAGTATTTGTGTATTTTTACCTGTTCATGTACAATGGAATCAGTTTGAAAAAAAAAATCATTTAATCTCCCCTCTTAACCAAGCTTACGCAAGTGTAACACACGGCTACCAACTGACTCCAACAACAGGGGCTTCTCCATGTGTATGGGACAGAGATCAGCATCAGGGACTGAAATGCTCAAACCATGGTCAGCATCTGGTCGGTGCCTTTCAGTATCCAGTCTCAAGTGTCATTTCCAATGCAGCACTGATGAGCATTTGCCTGTGCCTGCCACTGCAGCCAGACAGCATGCAGCATGGCTTACCAGCATGTTGCTGACCCTCGATCAGCTACAAATTCTTTCTGTTGTGTAAATGAGACCTTACACAAAGAGAAGTTCCCAAAAAGCTTCAGAGCATTTCACTGGCATCTCACTCCAGGGTAACAAGTACCTCTGAGGTAAGTCCTTCTCTTTATAGGAGTTCATATAGTCCAGACAAGTGTTAATAGCCAAATTCCAGATGGATCATCACTCTCCCTTCCCTTTCTGTGCTGCCTGAACAAGGCTGGAGAAGGGATTTGCCACTATGCTGGGATAATGAGCTATCTCAATCCTCTCGTGACTCTTCTTCACTGATCTTGCCACAGCTGCCGCATGACTGTCATACTTTTTTAACAGAACCGACCACATATTAATCTAGAGTTCAAACAGAAGGACCCCTTCGCAACCTATGTTCAAAAGAGGTGTTTAATCTCCCCTCAGGACAAAATACAATAACATGATCAAGTGGGAAAAGGTGGCAGAAGAAAATGCTTGATGTATTGCATTTACTTCAAATGCAAATTGAATATTTTTAAAGGCCAAATCACACTTTATGTGAGTGCTATTAATTAAGAACTAGCCAACAGAGAACTTTAACAGAGGTATTGGTACAAAATTGTCCTTCACAGAGGGAATTTTCTATAAAGGTTCATATCTACATTCAAATCTATTCAGCTTCTCTTGGCTAGAAAAGTAGACAAGATAGTAAGCCACATACTCATCCAGCTTTTCATGCACTATCCAAAAGTGATATAGACCACATCACAAAAACCTCTGTAGCAGAAACTACAGAGGATCTTGGCAAAGTAACGATCAATACGTGACTTCTTCTCATACGAGCATTCTGCTGCTAGTAACCCTGACAGCTGCAAATTGTGAAGCCAGTCCCTGCCAGCATTTCTGGATGAACAACCTACTCATTTGCTTCAAGTAGGCTATCTTTTGCTCTGATGAGATACTTGTCTACATATGAAAATGGACATTTATCTCTAACGTAAGTAATGTATGTCTCAGACAACACAGAGCATAAGATGTTATGCAGCCCATAATTGTTATGGGAATGCTCTTTCTAAGCTGCATTGATTTTACATCATAACATTTCACAGCAGGATATGACAAATGCTGCCTTCTCATGCACCTCAATATCTTCTGCACTGATTCCCCTAAGAGCTACTTGTTGCACATCAAATAACCAGAAATGCACACGGGATGTTTCTGAGGAATTAAGGTGCTTGCTGCAGTACTCAACAGAGCAATTAGATACAACAGCTCTGGGGTAACACATACGACTGGACTTCAAGCTTGCTGTCAGTAAGCTACCATTCATATCCCACCTCCTATCCCTGCATCACTTTTACTCATTTCCCAGCAAAATAAAAGAAAGGATCAGAAAACACCAAAGCAAAGGGCAACAAGTCCATCATTCCACAGTATATAGAGCAAAAATAAACTTCCCCTTTGCATTGTTACAGTCAAAAAAGATAGACACGATGATCTGCACTACAAAGGACTACCAGAGCACTGCTGAAGTCTTGAAGAACAGAAGCTATGTTACGTTTTGTTTTGTTTTTATGGGATATAGGCCTTCCCAGGTCTCATTTCGTTCTTTAAGAAGATAACAGCTTGAGGAGTGGAGGTAACTGCCAGGCAGTTCATAAATTTAATATTCTGTAAGGCTTTTTATTTCTTGCCATGTGACATACTAACCAAAGGACCAGTGCTACACAGTATCATTTTGTACATACCATATTGGTCAAAAAAGAGCTAATTGAGAAACGTCTAACAAGTAACACAATGCTAGAAATCTCTAGGAACAGTAGGGAGCTTTCTTTCTCTAGGGGAATTTCCAGAGAAGCACTGCAAAACTATCTTGCCTCACATTATTAAACTTTTCACCAAAAATCTGGACTGCTGTTATAAACTCAGAAGAAACAAAAATCAGCAAAAATACAAACAAGAAAATATTTGTTTATGTGATATAGCTTAGATAGGTGTATGGATGCTCTACCATGATTACTAGTATGTCAGCTCCCTTTGCCCATGCTTCAACTAATCAGATATCATAGGAACAAGGTAGCAAGTGTTGACTGGATGACAATAATGTTGGCTAGGAAAGCTGCTACAGTTCATGTAAACTGAGCAAACACAAAATGAAAGAGTGGTCAACTGTATAGACCAAACTGGATCACATGCTCACTTGTCTGAATGGGCAATCCAACCAAAATCCATTTTCATACTCAGTCATCAGGCTAAGGAGAGGCATCAGATGACTCTCATAAGAGAGAGGACAAAAATCTCAGCAGTAACTCCCAGTGTCACACTATGCCATAAGGATAGTCATTAAATTATATGAGTCTATGACAAAGGCAAAGAGTATATTTACTGCCACAATTGAGATCTATGCACCTATTTAGAGCAGGACAGTAAGAACTCAAATATTTGAAATGCTGCTCAGGTTTAACTCCACAACCAAAACTTTTAAGTGAAAACAATACATTTGGGGCTATAGGTGATTTGATGAGTCTCTCAATTTTGTTAGTATTCAGCACTCCAAAGACTTACCCCCATAAAATTTGCTCATTTGCTAGCATATGCTGTTTAGTCCTTCCTTGTTCCAGTGTTTTCGGACATTGTAGGTTAACCTGTTAACTTTTCTCATTCCAGATTCTCTTGATTGATTTGGTTGAGTAATCACTCATTTATGTTTTCTTCTGTGCAGAAATACCATCCCCCTCAAAGAAAATGGACATGAGTAACAAAGGCTACTAACAGTGTTTCCTACTCTAAGCAACTCAGGTATTAGCACTGTTGTTAGTATATGAGACACCAAATCATGTGAAAGATTTTCACTGTACATGAAATATAGAAAATATCACTTTTCCTTAGATTTTTGTGGATATTTCAGGTTCCTCTTGAATATTTTGATCAATGTCAATTACACTTACACCCAGATTCTTGTGCAGAAAATCAATAAAATCTCTGCCTGGTTTTAAGGACTCCTCACATTAAATCTATACAGTTAGAAATCATTTATCCCTGTCACTGGATCCTACATTCAGATTTTTATGGTGTTCTAGGAAACAAACAGAATCTTGATTTACAAACTCACAAAGCTGTGAGCCTTTGATCTTTTGAAAGGCCTTTTGAGCCTTTCCATCCTCACCATCTGAGTGGAACCAGAGTTAGAAGAAACTGAGAAATTATGGTATTTGTTTATATGCCACTTTAGAAAACCACCTGGAAAAACTCCAAGTTGATTGATATTACTGAAAGACTACACATGAACTACAATGAGAGAACTGTGAATAGACACATTAAGGCTGCAATCATAAGAAAGAAAATCTAACAAAGGGCACATTGTAGAAGCAGAAAAGGGAGTTATGGTAAAAATTAACTTCCTGCCAATGGCTATTAAAAGCTGTGTCTGAACATTTATGGATGACCCATCAGAAAGAAATTTATCAGAATTCATGTGCAGAGTATCTATAATATTAACTTCCATGTTCATTTCAGACACATTTTTATTTCTACAATATTTTAGCCCATTTCAGTTACCTGCCACTAGTGTAATACCACCTGTTGGGGTTGTTTACAACAAAGTACCCATATTTGTGTCAGAGGGAGTGATCTAATCTTCTTCAGTTCAAATACACCAGACTGTTTTGCCAGGTACTATTCCAAACCCTGAAAGTATCATGGTAGTTTATACGCCAGGATACAAAAAATGTCTTGTTTGCCAGATGTGAATGCTTGTAAGCCTGAAGATTTTCTAAATGTTAGAGCAAGACCTTTAATATATCTTTCTTAAAAGGGGGAATATAACATGCAAGGGGCATCGTTAAAATAGATCCAAGAGATGAGAAATTGTAGGAGCTTATGGAAGGGAAGAACTTTCAAAGGTATCAGCTGTATTTGCTCAATGATGAAGACTAAAATTTAGACAGAAAATAAATTCCATACTGACCATTACACTGTCTGGCATCCAGGTACCTTCCTGTCCGGAGGAACCTCCAGCTGTGCTGCAAAAGGGGAACTGGTGAGAAAAAGATCTACGAAAAGCAATGTGTGTAGCAGAAAATAGCAAATATGTGAAGCTTATGCCTTGGCATGCACACTTTCAGAGACTTTGGTATCTAATTTTTAAAATAAGAAAGAACCTACTTTTACTTAAGATTTCTTACTTCAGAAGAAAGGTGCCTAACCATTTCCTATAAAGAATGGAAGGAGGCAAGAGGGACTGCGGTATTACCACAATCCCTTGCAAAGCCCAGTATGGTCAACTCTAGTCACTGGAACTCAGTAGCTAGAGCAGTTAGAGGAGATGTGGGTTTAAATCGCTACAGGATGTAGAGGTAAAGGAAACAGGGTTTCCAACAGAGCAGATGAGCTCTCCAAATAGCACATTACTGTTCAAAATGGAGGATACTTTCTTCATCCCCTCTTTTGCCTTCTTCATATGGTGACACAATAAGTATGTTTTGCAATGAGCTCTGAACAGTTAGCAGTTAACAGTTGGGTGCTCTGAACAGTTAGCAGAACAATGTCTGTCTGCAAATGCTATTAGGTCTTACGTATCTAACTGTTCAGCACTGTTAACATACATAAATGTGGGCAGTCAAAAAATTATTAAGAGTAGACATATATGTACTTCTGAATTTAAGGCAGAAGAATTATGTTGCACCCATATGGGTTTGGATAACCTAAGTTGTAAGGCATAGGTGCACAGGTGTTTTTTTAGGAATCTATAATATCTGCCAAGAAAATCTGAAATATATTCAATCAAAATATATCCTTTTTTATATTTCCAAATTCCACAAAATCTCCAGGTTCTTAAGTTGTTTTTTGTTTGTTTGTTTGTCTCATTTCATGTAAAAACTAGGGAATGGGATGAGAAAGAATCTCTATGAATGAGTTTGTTCACAAATATGTTTGCCATTTTTACCTGTTTGGGGTTTCTAATTTGACACATCAAATTAAATAATGAAGTATTTCGCTACCAGCAGCGCATAATGACAGCAAGTTTACATTCCTGAGTCCATTTCAGTCTATTTATTTCACTGGTGTGCATGGATGTGAATGACCAGTTTTCTGAAGAGCAATTTTTCTCATGAAAGGATTAAATAGATAATGATATTACTCTGGTGACAATGATGAAAGGTGCAATGTAATCTGCTGAAGGAGAAAAAACTTTCAGTCAGGGCTTTTGAGAAAATATTCCAAACAACCTCAGACAGAATTTAAAAGTCACAAGAGTCTGTAATCATTCAGGATTCGGTTTTACTGCCACTATTGTAAGTGGGAGCTTTGTTAGTACTCCCATTACTAACAAAGAGAAAGAGTAGCAGGTTGGGAAGAAAACACTTCTTAGAAATCACTATTGAGTAAGACACTGAGAAGAACACACAGAGCTCTCCTGAAAAGTGAACAAGAAGATGTCAGAAGATGTCAGAAGAACCAACCCAGCAGCAGCCTCCAGGCTCCTCCTCAGATTCTTCTCCATTCTCATTCCCTCGGCTGCCATAAAGGTTGTTAAAAAGCTTCATTAAATGTAGGCTACTAACCATAGTCAAAGAAACAAAAATGAGAGATTATATTTCTAACTTTTAAAATCCAACTTGCTAGAGCAGGCTGTCAAGATTAATGAAGGTGAAAGCACTGAACCAAGTTTCTTCAAGGCTGTTTTAGTATATTTCACTGGGATTTAAAAATCAAACCACATCTGATAACTGCCTGCATGTACTGTGACTGTGTGCTAGCATTTGCAAGCAATACCAGTTTGTGTATTGTGATAAAATAATTTATAGAGATATTTTTAAAAGAACAAACAGAATTGAATTGAAAATGTTAGCCTCATTTTCAAGTTCAGAGATTTGGAAAGATTGTATTTTTCAATCTATTGTCAGCTTGCTTATTTATGTTGCATGAAGCAAATATGAAGGATACTGTTGCTATAATGGAGAAAGAAACCCAGGGCGGTAAGAATGCACTGGCTGAATTGACTTATGTGGAGGACTGAAAAGTCTTTAAGAGAATGACCTGCCCTATCCTGAACAGCCTTTCCATATGAACTTCTTGAAGACAAAATGTCTCAAGAAATTGCATGAGGAAGGGTCTAATTCGGAACAGCTATTGTGTGAAATGACAGGATATTTTAGGAGCAAGCAAAAGGTCACTGGGCTCTTAGGATGAGTCTCTCAAACCACTTTATTTTTCAAAGGGGGTGGGCAAGTGTCTGCAGAAGTAAAATGTCAGTGTAGCAAGACATGGTGACTCCACATCTTGGCAGGTACATTTATAGCAGCAGCGGTGCCATTTCCCAACCCAAGCATGGAAGCAACCAGTGTAGAAAGGAAAGGGGGAGGTGATCAAAGGCCAGGCACATGGGAAGTAACAACATAGAGAGTCAAATGGAAACCTGAAGAATGGAAGGCAAACGAGATTGACCAATGACTAGCAAAGTGATCATGAGACATGACATGACACAGCAGAAACATGAAGAAAAAACAGGGAGATGCCGTCTGGCACCTCATTCACCCTGTCCTAGATGAATGAGAAGAATCAGAGAACTCCAGAGATGCAGTGAGAAACTTGGGTCGTCTGCAGGTGGCAGAATGGCTACTCCCCCAGACCAGCGGCAAACCCTCATGGCTGTAATTCTCCCTTCACAACCTGAAAGGTTGCCCTGGAGCAGCCTCCATCAGATCTCCTCATGGCAATAGATTGGTGTGCATCAGTATTAACTCAGCAGAGAACAGGTGGAGTGGGCATACTAGCAAGTGAACTATTGTCATGACAGGGAAATCTCTTTGACAGAATTAAAACTACCCAAGTTATAAGCCCTTAATAGCTATTTTCATGTCATTTTTATTTGTATTCTGCTATGGCTCCTCATTTCTTGCTATTGAGCTGCTGCAGTAAGGCTGTATTCAAAACCTGGCCCTGAAAGTCTTGAATAATGTTTTTTATACTTCTGTAGCAGGGCCTATAGACTGCTTTAGTCTCTTTAGACTCCCATAGTCATTTTTGTCATTTCACCTTTCTCCTTCTCTTCCTGGGATTGATACCATTGTCTCCTCACCCTCCTGTGGGCTGCTGATACCTCGTCCTTAGCTAATGGCTTTGGGAGCAAGAAGGTAGATATAACTGGCTTTGGACTGCATTCTTCTGCATGTTCCCCTTTTCTGCTGGCACAGGTCACTGGTGTGCTTCTCACCAATTCTGAACCAGTAGTTTAGATTTTAAATGTGCTCAAACTGAACAGCACAGACAGACACAATGAGGAAAAAAAAAAGTGATTTGCATGGTGTCATGGTGAAGCAGCTTTGTGTAAAATTGCCTCTTATTCTCTCATTCTCCAGCTACTGCCTGAGCCTGGTGTATGGGAGGTGCTACTTTTCTTCTTTGTTCGTCTTCCTCTGCTGTCATTATAAAGTTGTGCAAGGAGGAATCCATGAGTACATCTTACATAGAAATTACATGAATGTTATTTTGATTTTTCTTCCCATTGAGCTTTTCATGAAGTCAAACTTTTGGAACTACGCAGTCTCTGCATTAATTATATGCAGAGACACAGACTCTCCTGATACATATCTTCTTACCCAACACATACACTTTGAACTAAAATGAGAACTGTAGCTGGTGACTGAAGGTATTTTAACTATCTTAATATTAGAATTAGAAAAGGGTCTTTCCACGGCAGAAGATTTTCCAAGGGAATAGCCTTCAATTAGCCAAGAGAAAGATCTATATATGATTGTAACAAAAGATGTTTCCTTATCAAGTGTAGAGTGAAGCTATTCAATGACTATTTTGCTGAAACCTGAAATACTGGAGGACAGAAAGAAAGTTCACAGAAAGACACTATTAAATATTAGGGAGCAAGAGCTGAAATACCTGGAATTAAAATGATGGTAGGAAAACAACAGTAGACAATGTTAGAGTGGTTAGTAATACAGAATTGATAGAACTAAACTTTAATAAGTCATAACAGATGTCACCAGAGTGCAAGAGAAACAAACACCAATGTAAACAGAGGAAGAGCATGAGAATCTGCTGTCATAAACCAACTCATAAATATTGCAGCTTATTATTTTGGCAGTACTATGGAAATATTAGGTATGCTTAGCATTTCTAAAGCATTTTGTTATTCCAGGATTCCACCAAATCACCATGCAAAGTTCACAAAATATGGTTAACACTATCTATACAGAGCTAAAAAAATTAACATGAAAGAGGGCATGGGAAAGAGCATCACAGAAGGACATGCACTAGAAACATGTGAAATGTGGAGGAAAAATGTCCTCATAACTCCTCAAATATTTTGAAAGAGAGTATTTGAAGACACTGTGCCTACAGTGTTATTTTAAGGTGACATGGTGACTAATATATTTCTAAAAGGTCATGTGCACTCTGTATCTTGCAATGGTTAGGTAGCTGCAAGCTGAAATACTTTATTTTGTGCCTCATAGTCAGATAAAGGGAACAACTGAAAAAAAATGTTTCTTTGGCAGAGCATGAATGAGCACAGCCTGCATATCAGACTTTATCAGAGCCTACAAAAATGTAAGCATAACAATTAAGATCAACCTGGTCTTCTCCCTTAGAGGAAGAAGTGGGACACATAGCAACAGAAGAGGTCTTTCTTTTTACTTTACACTCACAGCAACCTATATGCTGAAAGCCAGAGAAAAAAAATAAACTAATAAACAAGTTTAAAAACAATAAAGGTTTTGGCAGAACAGAAATAGGTCATTTTAGCAGTGACATTTGAAAAATATATGTTTCAGTGAACCCAGTAAAAATAAAAATAAAGAAGCCAACCACAGCAAGCAAAGCAAAGCTCAGCAGCATAGCACTTTGAGTGAATCATCTCAATCTTCCCTGGATTTTTGTTTTAATAACAGGTATTGAGCAAAGACCTAAGTCATCAAAGGTAGAAGAAAAAAGTATGTTACAGAGATAGTACATCCATCTCCAGGACAACGATCTTGACCTTCAGCACTGACAGGGAGTAGAGAGTAGGATGGTGCACAAGACACTACAGATTTTATAGAAATAACTATATCCAGTCTGTTAATAAACACACTTTTTTTTTATATATATTCAAAAGTTTATGCAGGGACAGACAACCTGCCAGAGAAGCTCATTTTACATCAAATTAACCTTCTAAAACACAAGATAAAGCAAAACCAGACCAACAGATATAATGAACCCTCCAAGATACTGCACGACTTTAGACTACATCTATGCAGTAATAAAATATATGACAGCAACTCATGTAGAAATCTTAAAACTAGCTTTGCACTATGCATATTGCATGTTGCTAGACATGCAGCTGTAGCATCAAGGAATGGGTACGATTTAGTCTTAAGTATTTACCTGGATTTGGAAAGTTAGCAGCTTGCACTGCAATTCATGCCACAGTAGCAGCACAGCTGTCAGTATCTGAGCTGGCAAGTTCACAGCTGAGACATCTTTTCTCAAATTACGATGGTAATTTGATGATACTTGAGGATGTAGCATTGGCATTCACACACTGTTTCAGGATTTGTATTTATTTTATGTCTTTGCTTGAATGTGGGAATTATTATTCATACAAATTGTATTGATCTTGTGGTCCATGTCACGGCAAGATGACTAGAACATTTATAACCCATATATGTTTTGTTTTAAAAAGAAACGTGATTTAAAGGAGTTAAACAGTATTTTTAGAATGTAAAAAAAAAGTGAGGAAAAAAAGGGAAAAAAAAAACTTTAAAGAATTTGTATCTTGGTGTTCTTGTTCTGCCTTCTTTCTATGTCCAACTTACTACGATACCACACCTCAGGCCTCAATAAAATAACTCAGGTCTCTCAAGTTGTGTGCACATGTAAACTGCAGACATGGCACAAGGCTTTTGACTGAATGTTCAAATGATGTTACTTTGATTAGACATTTCCAGTCATCTACAATGAGTAATCATGGGTGGAAAATGGTAAAAGAGATGGTAAATATTTGAATGACAACTTCTAAGTGGAAGAGTGTCACATTGGTATTCAGTCCATTTTTCACTTATAGTGAAAATAAAGATTTCTTGATACTTCCATAGTGATGTTTTGATAGGTATTACTCCTAATTTTCACTAGAAAGACAAAGTGATTATCTTTCATGTTATCTACCAAAGAAAAATAAAATCTATTGCTGGACAGGAATCTAAGTGAAAATGGACTACACTTTGGTTCTTTTTATCCCACATGCTTCATCATACTTGACTGGAATGGGGACAATTTTTGTTTTACAGTAAGTGCCCTTTTATTTTTGTTCTGGTATGTTGCAAGTGAAAGAACTTACATTAAAAAACAATATGCCTTATTACACACAGGCAAAATTAATAACCTCCAGGAGAAATGACTGCCTAATTCTTACAAAATACTGGTTCTCAGCCAGCTGGTGTCATGTTATTCAGCAGTTGTTCCTGACTCACTGACTTTACAAAATCAAGATATTTCTAAGTGGATGGCATACTTCAATACATTTAATATCATGTGACACAAACAAATATACCATGCTAATCTGAAACACCTCTATGCACATTTTCCATAGCTTATTGTGAAGGAAAGTGAAAGCTTAATGTATCAAATTAAGCTATTCAGGAGGAAACGGGAGGTGAGGACAAGCAATGGATAAGGAGAGGTTAGAATATGAAAAAGTAGCAATTTAACTACAGTCTCAGAGTCCCAACCTGCACGTGCCTTGTTTAGCTATTTATAACCACTTTCTAGAGTAAGAAACTAGACAGGGATATTCAATAGAAGTTTATTCTTTTATATATGGAAGAAAATAAGTTGCAACTGTTTTTTAGTTTAGAAACTGGCATTAACAACTGGGTTCTTGACATCAGCAAGGGAAAAATACAAATCGTTAAGAGAACATAAAAGAAAAGAAGCAAGAAACACAAATAAAATGGTGACATGCAAAATTTCAAATAGACAAGAAAAGATTTTGACTGTTACTTAGTGTTCTTCCTTGTCATTTCATTTTATACTGGGAAGATTATTTGACAGGCTTTCACACAAACACTTGTAGAGAAGGTAGATCCTGCACAGACTGCACAGGGTGAATTGGGAAGAAACTGGATTGTGTTAAAAAGGTAAAGGACTAAATAGACATCAACACCTCCAGGTTTAACCTACATTGTTCAGCTAGCGAATGTACCAACCAAGAAAGAACATGGCCCAGTTTTACAGAGCAGAAAGGATCAGTCAACCATATCAGCAATGAAGGAATATTCACAGGCATATATGAGCAACAGAAATAGAAAGAAAGCACAGTGAAGGCCACAGTTCCTTGTTGGGCTTTACAGAGCATGAAAATACCAAACACTTTTTTTTAGTCTAGATTTGTGGAGACAGGTCATGCAAAAGCCAAGAAGCTGCATGTCAATCATTAACACTGGACTTAAGAGTCTTAGTTTGCACTTAGGTAAGCCCTGGGACCCCTATGGAAACTTCCATTTCTCCCTTTAGGACTATTGACTTGGCTAACAATTTCATTTTTCAATGCAATGTGTTGCAGTAATCATGCTTGGCAATCACAAGCATGGATTAGCACAGCCAAGTTGAGCGTAGGAAGACAGGGTGCAGTTTCCTGTCCAGCCTCAGGCAGAAAGGGGACATTTTGCACAGCTGGCATTGTGCACGTTTGCAAAAGCAATGTAACTTGCAGAAGGCCCCACAGGCTTTACATTTTGACACATCCCAAAGTTCAGTCTAGTTAAAGTGCTTCCTTTTGCCAAAAAAAAAAAAAAAATCCATACATAATTTGGAAAGGAAAAAAAATATTTTTAAAAAGCACAAAAATCTGTCTAGCAGCAAACTAAAAGTTGTGTCAAAAGCTAGATCATAATTTGTCATTGCAATTATGTTTTCCAGAAAAGAAGAGAAAAAAAGTATGGAGAGAAATGCTGAATTGTTTGCAGATTTCCTTTTTGATGATTATTCCTTTCACTCTCTAAGCAACCTCAAACTTATCAAAACAGAAAGCATCACTGGCAAAGGATCTTCCATACCTTGGATGTAGTTTTGTATGTCTGGTAAAGTGATCCTTGATTTACTAGCAATATTTTAGTGAGGAAAGGAGAAATAACTGTAGTTCTAGTACGACTGAAGACAACTTACCTTCTTTCTTGACAAAAGACTGCAGTTTGAACCTGCCATTCTCACTTCCTGCCGCTGACTCATAATCAAACTGCTCTTTTATTTCAAAAAAGGAATTGCAAATTTTTTGTCTGAAGTTTGACTGGTGTTAGACAACCTTTCTGTTATGAAGAAGCGTAGTATTTTTCCTATAGATATTCCTCTACAGAGCCAAGTATGATTCAAGCACCAGTAGGTGATCAATACAGGGTGCTTTAAAAAAAAGACATAAAAACTGAAGCTGATCAATTCTTTTTCATCAAAACATTTTCTAGAAGAAAAATAGGATTTTGATAAAAAGTCTTCTAGGTTTCAACTGAAAAAATAATTTAAAAAAATGATTTCATGGACAACCATAAATGCAAAGGTGTTGGTTTTAGTCAGGGAAGTACAGGTGAGGGAAAGGTAAACAGATGAAATGGCAGCTGCAAACTGTGAAGATACTTTTTCAGGAAGAAGGGAGGATAAACTTTTGAAATAGTCCCATGACAAATCTGGGAGGCATTTCTGGACCAGTCATAGACAAAACCCCCATATGATTAAGCAGTATTCCTGGGGCAAACGTTCACCAGTAAAATGTCTAGATGCTGTATCTGCAATACAATTTATGAAACCTCTGCACTTACCTTTCTTTCTCAGCCTAGATGTTCTTACACATTAACTTGTCATAAAGAACAGAAACTTCTTATGCACTGAGAAATAATGCCAGAGGTTTTGTGATTTCACTACACCACAAATTGAAATGAAAAGCCACAAAATTGAAATGAAATTTAGTAAATTACTTAGCTGTTTAGAAAATTTGTTTTCAGGTTTTGCCAGCTGAGACACAACCATTTCATGTTCATATGTGACAGTCTCAGAGTCCTTATCCATTCTAGACCCTTATACATGACACAGCAAGGAACACATACATTATTTTCCAGAAGTCCTTTTTCTAAGCTTTTGCAGAAAAATTTAACATTATCTTCTGTTTGCTCCTCCACAGACATGCCACCAGCAGTGGTTATCAAGGATATACATCACCAAAGTATCCTGTTAAATCAGGGTCACCACATCTTCTATATTCTACATAATCAGATATCTATGACAAGAAAATCTGCCCAGTTATCACTCTTAACAACTTCTGAACCACATCTGTTTCTGTCGGGTTCTGTACTGCGGCACAGCAACATTCATCTCTCCGTGACAGAAGAATCACTGGAGTGAGATGGGACAACTCCCCCCAGAAGTGGTGCTGACAGCCAGATGTGCAGCCAGCACTGACACGAAGATGCTGTTAAAGTTTCCAATAACCGATTTTGCTAGACTTCTGTAACAGACCTTTACAGAGAAGCTAGCCAAAGAATAAGTTTTCTAGACTGCAGTGAGTTTAAGACCTGGCTAAAACCAACCCTAATTAATAAATACTCTTGAATTCTGCATTTATTTTATATGTGAAAGCCAACAATAATAAGAACCTCTGGGAAAAGAAACATACATATTTGTCCCTTGATTTGTTTTTGGTAGCATTTAAAATTCCATAGACAATGTTCAGTGTGGACACAAGCACAAGGCTCCATCTCCTATTCTCCTGGATGATAAAAACAACAGAGAAGATATAGCAAACAGCCTCACAGAATTATTCACATAGGAAAGGATCTCAGGAGGTCATTTCATCCAGCATCCTCCACAAAGCAGGGTTAACACTGAATTCAGATCAGGTTTATCAGGGTTTTGAAAACCCCATGGAGTCATAGACTCCATAGCCCCTCCAGGCAACCTGTTCCCGTATCTGACAATCCTCACAAAACAAAACACACAAAAACAATCAAAACACCTTATATTCAGCCAGAAACTCCTAGGGAGGTGCTGGTCTCTGCTCCCTGGTCACCGATGACGGGATGTGTGGGAACAGCACAAAGCTGCACCAGAGGAGGTTCAGACTGGATATTAGGAAAAATTTCCACCAGGCCTTTTCAAAGAAATGAAGTCATTTTCAAAGAAATGAAAAGTCAAGGAATAAAGTCTTTTCAGCCTCCTGCACGTTTTCATGACAACTTATTTAGGACTGCACTATGTTTTTCATTTACTCTCCAATTCCAACGAACCACCTGAAGTTGCATGTGATAGTAACTTTCTCCTTGGTTTTCTGTTCTCTGTCTGCTCTCCCAGTAGTTCCTTGCTCTGCTGTTTAACTTCTTTCCCCGAGAAGATCTTAATTCTAAGCATACTTTAAAAGAAGCATTCATTCAAGAATGGGAACCTTTGAACAATGAATAGTCCCAGCTCAGCTCTTCCCTGTTTCTGTTCAAGTACACCTCCTGAAAAGCATCCTCAGTCTCTCCACTTCAACTTTCTGTAAGACAGAAACACACAGAAGGCCCAGAAAATGGTCATTGTTTCTCCCCATTAACATAGCCTGAATCAAAGACCATCTTTTTGTCCTTGTCCTAGAGACAAGTTATCATCTGTAGGCCACGTGCATATTTCTGTGTAGAGATTTACAATGTGTTGAAGTAGTGAGCCAATGAACTGGATTGCTCTTAATGTCCTCCCAAAACAGTGGCGAAGCTGAATTACTGAGGCTAACTGCTGCTCTCACTGCTAGCTAGATAGTCTATTTAAATCCTAAATACTGTTCTGAAACTTCAAAGAAAAAAAAAATCTTTTTTATTATTATTGCATTTTATGTATGCTCCCTTCTCTGTTAACTTCTTTTAGTGCTCTTATTTTTCTTTGGTTTTCAACCGCAGCTTCATTTTCTCCTTTTCAATAATTCTCCTTTTTCAAAAATCATTGTACAAAATCTTTCTCAGCTTCAGTCTCTGAACTCTTATTATTTGCCTAAATAAAACTGGGGAGGGAAAAAAAAAGAGCTGTTCAGTGTTTTCTTTGCTACCATTAGTACACTTTTCCCTTTAATTTTCTTCTAATATTGTAGTACATTGTCTTTCATAGTATTATCTCTTTCTCTCAAAGGTGTCTGATCTTTCTGAATGTAATACCATTTCCCCTTCAACAGTATCCTTTGTTGCTTACAAGGGTGTCTTTTGATGTCCCTGACCTTTCCTTTATAGGCTGACCTCTCATTCTGCTATTATTTAGAATTATTCAACCACCAGAAGTTCAAGCCCCTGTTATTAAAAGCTTAAAACTTTAAAAGCTTCATTTTGTATGTTTGAATCACTCTCACTTTCTCTGGAAAAGCTAAGTAAATATGTCAGATAAGTAGACATAGACTAGACTAGATCTAATGGACTTTAATACATGCATAGCATGTCTTCGTACAAATATGTGAGTGTATTTGGTATCAGACACAGCAGTGTTAGTTTATATCCAGGTGGCCAGCAGCTGGAAGGACCAAGGCCAGAGCGAAGATAAGCCCCAGGTTTGCCTGAAATCATAGACACAGTCATGCATGTATGCACATTTCATGGGCCCTGCCACTGCTTTATTGCCCTAGACATCACTAGAAGTATATAAATTGAGACATAGGACTTTCTGTGCATTTCTGTTGTCATTCTCTCCAACTAGTGTGGTCTCTGTATCTAGTGCTGAGTAAGGATACACTGCAGCCAAACAAGGACTGCACATTGTCATACTGAATGAGATACAGCTCTGTTGCTTATTACATGCCATACTCTACAACTTAATGGTTATTAGTAAAACAGAGAATCAAATGCAAATATTCTTCAAGGAGCACACTTGGATTTTGATAGTGTGAGAAATTATTATTTTTCATTTCACATAGTTTTCAAGTGCCAAATGCTATAAAGAATAACACTAATTCTTTTTGCACATATTTCCAAATTTCCTTCAACACTCATATCAAATGTCTACAAAAGTTTAAGATCCTTATCCAATTACTGGTTTAGAGTAAAATGTATAAAAATGAATGAAATGAGAACAGAAAGAATCCTGTGCACTGGAACTGGAATCTGAGAAAAACACAGTGCCCCACAACCACCCAAAACCCTAGCCTGTGGCACCCTGTGCCTCCTGGTACAATTTGAGGGATTCTTGAATCTTCCCTCTGCAGTGGCCCAGCTTGTCTGGGGAAGAGGAAAATGCCTTCGTTCAGCACAGGTGGTAGCCCAGCAGACAGGGAAGTGCCAGGTGAACACACACTGCACAGAGGAGCACAGACTGTCCTCTGTTTCTTGGTTAAGTGCTATAACTGGTAACTTACTGGCAACCTCCTGTTACCAGTAAGTTGTCCAGTAAGTGGACACACATGCAATCCCACCTTCCAGACAGAGCTTGTGAGAGGCTCCGTACTGCCCATGCATTTGGCAATTTGGCAAGTTCAGAAGTCACAGCAGGACAGACATCACTCTGCTCAGCGACCCAGTCCCAGCAGGGCAAGGGCAGCAGGGATCTTGCTGCTTGCAGACAGGTTCAGTGAACTGAGATATTTCTGGGATTATCCTACCACCAGACAGAGGCTTTTAGACCCAGTGTTAGACTCCAATGCCCCTAGTTCACCTAAATCCTCTTTTTAGTCTCAACTATTAATCTAAAAATAAGCTCTCAGGGCTAATATTGACTGTTTGATACATATTTGATACACATCATATTTCTAGAAACTTAATAATACAATCACAGAAATAATGTTCAGTAAAGACAATAAAATTCCACAAAATCTTCGTTCACAGATGTGTCATGACCCAATTTTTCCAAGGTGTCTATGAATAAAAATGTCTACTGAGGATCTTAAAAACACTAAAACGTGCCCTGAAATCAAGGGGATGAATATCTTGAACATTCTATTGTTGAATAAAAATACACTTCAAATACGCAAATTATAACTGTTATCGATAAATCATCTAGCACAGCGAATTTTTAACCCATTCCCTACTCAGCAGGGAAAGCTGAGAGAAAGCTAGTGACATATCATGGCCTTTTCTCATTACGTTTTTACATTTATGCATAAAAGAGTAATCACAGTCCACTTTGAGCTTGCCTCCCCATTAGCCTTAAAGGCTACAATTCTGAGTCCACATGTCTTGCAATATAGCCATAAACCTTGTTATCATTTTTTACCTTTTCTTTTTCCAAGTTTTATTCCATAAACACTACTGTTGCAGATCTGTCAATACTATAAGTTTAGAGGAATAAAGGCAGTTGAATATAAATTATGCACACTGAATTTATCTATCCATTTATGTGTTACTTATGGCCAGCAAGTTTGAAATCTGTAGTGATTACATTGTTTTGCATATTTCCAAGCACATGAAAAATGACACACACTAATTTAGTTCCTCAACACAGCATATCACAACCATGGTGTGAGGTCAACATCACAAGGCTCTACTTTCATTACACCTCTCAAAAATGGGCAGGCAGGTCTAGCTGTACAGCATATTCTCTGCTGTGGGGCATTCATTCACCTGGTGCTCACTAGCAGCAGCCAGAGAGGCCCACTCAGGCACTGTGCCACCCAAGCGACCAGAGCAGCAGTGAGACCCAGGGAGCACAAGAACTACAGTACCAAGCACCACACTGGTCTGCTGAGCCTAAAGCCTCTCTCCAAAAGCGGCCAGCTGAAGATGCTAGGGGATTTATTTAAAAAATAAAAAATAAAAATAAAAAATTCTATGTATATCCTCCTAGTAGTCAGGGATGGGATTTCTGAGTCTGTATCCAGAGCAGAGGAGTTTTTAGTCACCAATTGACCTATTCTTTATGAATACATGCACAGTCACTTTTGAAACCCATGTATACTTCTAGCTCTCCCAACATCGCAGTGAATTCACAACACAATGGTACATTGTGTGAAAAAGTACTTAATTCAGTCTTAGAGCCAATAATTCCATTGGTTGACTCAAATTCCCATATTTTGAGAAATAGTGATTAAATTATTTCTTGCTCACATTCATCATGCTGTCCTGATTTTATAGATCTCTGTGATACCCTGCCCTTTTCTGAGCCAAAAGGTGTGAAGTTTCACCTTGTTCAGAACACGTGCCCTGCTTCTGACCAAACTCACTGCAACAAATTGAGATGAGTTATGGAAAGTGCAATGTTAACATGACATAAAACAACCTGAATAATCACCACACAATTTTGCATTCCTGTTCCCTCCAACAAGGTCTTGAAATATCTAAACAAAGTTTACACTGAGGCTTTGTACACCACCTAACAAAGAGCTAGGCTGCCAGCAAGCCTTTCAGGCAAACTTGCCAAAGTGGACAGAAGCAGCACCAGTTCAAAAAGTTCTGTGCTCTCGGATGGGCTTATTATATTAACCTCAGCACAGCACTTCCAGATCAGAGCTGGCTTCAGGCAAAGCAGAGTGCAAATTACTGAAAAGGCTGGGGAGGCAGGCTGCACAGTGTGTACGGCAGATGACAGCAGAAAGGCAGGAGCATCCCTTACGTGAAGAGGAAAGCAGTGTGCAGTGGAAAGAAAGCCTGGCCCTGTTTATACGGTGTTCCTGCTGACAGAGAGCGAGCAGAGCTGCACACAGAGCTCAAGAGGTGACTTGACCAGCTCCAGGACTAGGGCTTTCTGCCAGTAGTTTTAACAAGAACAGTAATTTTTTTCCTAAATAAAAAATCTGGAATAACAACAACGGCTTTGTTTGATGTTTCATAATTTTTCTGTATTTTTTTTTCCAAGGAATGGTAATTCAGTGTTTTCTGTAAGGAAAAAAAAATATATATATATATATACACATATATATATGTATATATGCTTAAATAAATGAAATAATGTTACTAGGAGATATGAATAAGAAAAGCTGAAAGAGTCCCTTACTCAGAAACTATTCTTTCACTGTTTGCAGAACCATCTTGTGTCTATTGCCCTGTATACCCAGATATTAATTAACAAATGACTATATATGGGGTTCTTCTATATTAAAGATAATATAGCGCTGTGGATGCTGTAATGACATGGCAGTTATGTTTCAGTGGTAAAGAACACCAGTTCATTTCTGTGTGCTTTAGTTCAGGTGAGGACATGCTTTAGCTGAGCCTGTACATGCTTCTGCTATTATAACCACTCAGCACTTCATTGTTAGCTGACTATCCTAATAAAATGGAACTTAATGAATAAAGAATAAGGAACAATAAATACTATATCAGAATTCTGGGGATGAATGTCTGGAATTCAGCTTTGGTGGTTTACGAAAACATATGAATTTTCTTTAAGGAATATTTTATTTCATTAATATCTTGTCATCTACCTATGACTTTTACAATTTTACAGAAATTTGTTCTCATAATATTCACATAGCACCAGTAGTGCCATTTAATCTGTTAATAACTGTTTACAGTCTTACAAAGAAAAACATCTATTTCTAGGATGTCCCAGTTTGCTGTAAGGTAGACAAGTTGTTTTATTTGTTTCTTTGTTTGTTTTTGGTTTTGTTTTGCTTTTTAAACATGATTGCATGCATGTTACCAATATAAATGAGATTATTCTCAAACTAAGGCAAATAGAGCTGAAAACAGAATTTAACTTAGTATTTATATGTACTTAAATTCATTAATTATGATTTTAATAAGATTAAAAATAAGTGCCTTGCAAAAACAGTTAATTTCACTAAGAAAAAAAAATCTTCTATCATTTTTTGATTTTATGGCATTACTGCAACTATTCATATTTAATATATAATTATTTTATCTGCTGTATAAATTAAGTTAATTCTAAATTCCTTAATAGAAAATAATAAAATTATATTACTATACAATTATATATATAAACTAAAATTGATTTCAAAATATATCTTCCATAAAAAATAAAAATATTTATTTTTATAAGCTCTTAACCCGTGGTTTTTATTTAACGGCATTACTGTTGTAATGATTTAATTTATTTCCTTTTTGTTATAAAGCAAATTTTAAAAAAATAAAAATAAAAAGGAATAAAATCATACAGAGGCAAATACCTAACTTTATCTTTGTAAATAACAATACTGAAGCTAAGGGAATCACCCACATGCAAGATTTAGGCATCTATTGGAAAAGTGGTGCCAAAATTACCAGGAATATGTTCAACAGAGCAATACACAGGTGAGGTGAAATGGTTGCCTTAAGGGCAAAAAATAAGCATTTTTTTTTGTTGTTTTTTTTCACAAGAAAAAAAAATGCTGTAATAGTAATAATGATAGAACATCATGAATTCCTAGAGAAAAGAGTAAAAGAAAGGGACAGGACTCCACTGATCCCCAGGAAATACCTTGGGACATCACCGTATAGTGTCATTAATCATCCACAAGGCAAGAAGATGCTAAACATCTTATGGTCTTACAGTTACTAACACTGTAGCAAGGGATTTAAGCACTGTAACGTTTAAGTTGACCTAGATGAACACTTGTCTGTGGTTTAAAACTGAGTATCTTAACATGTAGTTAATTAAAACAACTAAATGCTGTCTAATATTAATTCCCAAGTCTGAAAAATACTGAATTCTCTTCATTTCCATTGCAAACAGTGCAAACATGACAGTGCTCTGTTTTTTTGTGGAAGCAACTAAAAGGCCAGAGTCAACATCAAGTGGTAATACAGGATCCTACACACTTCCAGCTGGATTTTTTTTTTTCAAGCTTACTTGAATATCTGGTCTACGGCTGAGACTAAATTCCCCAGATTATCAAGTTATCAATACAAGGAGGCAACAGAGTTCCAGACATGAATGTCCTTTCTGAAGAATTTCTACCAGAGTTTTTATTTTAAATCTCTTTTCAGACCCTAGTCTCTTTTCCAGTGAGCACAGATAAGTTAAGACAGGTATGCAATTTCTTGCTGAATTTTGTAAGGATATGCCTTGATATTTATCAACCTGGCAATCAGTAGGGCTTGGCAACATGTAAAATTTTGGACTTATGACTGCATCCTATATGGTGAGTATTCACAGAAAATAGATAGTGTTTGTACCCATGTAATACGCAAAATTGTTTTATTATTGTCATCTACATTTGAAATCAGAATTCCATGTCATATTTGAAATTGTCAAGGGGGATTGTCTAAATTCTAAAAATAGAGGTGGTATTCACTAGCTTTTCAAAAATAAAGGAATCCCAGTATCAAAACCAAACAGGCTGAATGGCCAGGCCCAGAGCATGGTGACTGGTAGAATGAAGCCTAGTTGTAGGCCAGTAACTAGCAGTGTACCTCAGGGGAAAGAGGTGACTGCACCTGAAAAATATAAACCTCTTCCATATTTGCTCCCAACAAGCATTTTGAAAATTTGTGGTTTCTGCTATTAACAAAATTCATAAATGAAAAAAGATTAAATCTATTTTGTCACACTCCTCACTTGCATCCTACAGGCTTGAAATTTCTTCAGTCACAAAAAAACTATTTTTGATAACAGTCAGTATTTCCCAAGAAAGCTTCAGAAAACTACTTCACTGCTTTGTGACTCAAAATAGAGATCCAATGAATACTAAGGATGTAAGCCTGTATAGGAGCTGCTCAACACCAGGTGAACATTGGAGACTGATCAAGTGAAATAACATCATATTCTCCATCAAAAATCATTTAACTCTGATTTAAAAAGTTAAAAGTTAAAAAAACAGTACTGTACATTGTGCTCTTAAAGTTGTTATAAATTATTTGAATATGTATTTAAAAATTCATCTTTTAAATTATGCTGTATGTTACTGATAATTATGCAATTTTAAGTATACTCATTCTTTATTCTCTGTTTACTAGGAAAGGTAGGATATATCTATCATAATCAGATTTAATTTTTTTATTTTTTTTTATGGCAGACATTACCTGTTGTCTGGCAATCTGACGTTAGAGTACAGGAGACAGCTCAGTACTGGTCTTTGGAACTTTTCTCTTATTCTATTTAACAAGTTCAACAGGTATTGGATAGATAACATTAAAAGAAAATATGCTTGTGCTTAATTTACTGAACCTTCCAGAAATTCCTGTAAAAATGTATTAATAAAATCAAATGGATGTTGTATTATAAAAATCATTGTCCCGGTAGCAGTTCTGAATTCTAGTGTCCAGGGTAATAACTGCCTTGCTGCTATCAGAGTACTACCCAGTTTGAGAGAAACCACGTCCTCATACCTTCGATATGGTCTGAGAGACTGCTTCCCAACCTTTTGGGCCTTTGGATCAGAACCTTCCATTCAACATTTCCTACAAACAATCATAACTCCAGGTCATCTAATTTTTAACATTAAACATTATTTTAATAATTGCCTTTATAAAAAGTTGTTGGTTTATAGAAGTAAAATGTTTTGTGCCCTAGTGAAAATAGCAAGATATGTTACAGGGAATGAACAAAGCCCAAGAGCTCTCTAATATCAGCACCATCAAGCATAGGATAATTTGAGTGACAAGTCTGAAATAAGCCTATTGGGAATGGGAACATAGTCCTTGGACACATTACTGACAGCCCTATAGGCCCTTGCCAGAGAGATCACCAAGACTCATAGACAGCTCCCAGCAAAGTGGAAAAGAGGAAAGAAACCAGCACATTAACTTTCACTTGTGCTCAGCCAGGGATCACAGCCTCTGAATTTGGGTTCACTGAACTTCCTAGGCAAAGACAGAAATATTTATCACTGCTGACACAGATGCTGAACATAAAGTGAAGATACCCTGCACATACAGTCTATCTTTGCATATCAGGCAAATAGCAAGTGGTCATGTCTCTGAGAGTGGGCACACATTACCTTATTTGAGTAGCAGGGCAGAAACTGAGTGTTAAAAATCCACATTCAGATTATGAAGCTATCTTTTGAGAGGCAGGGCACCTGTGAAACACAGAAGAGTATTCAGATTCAGAGCAATAACTGCACAGTAAACAGTATATGAACAGTATATTGAACTGGACAGGTAGAACTTTTACATGCTTACTTTTGCAAGAGCTGAAGTGCTCGAGTGAACTTTACAGTTCAGTCTGAGAGAGAGCCTCTTAAGAACCAAATACCACCTACATGGACAAAATAATGCTGTTTCCTTTGATGTATTATCTACTGCCAGGAGCTGAGAAAATCCACAGGGCCATGTGGAGACAGAATGGTAGAAACTTATATCAAGAACTGTGTCAGTCTGCAAGGAAGCAAAAACGCTCCCAGTGCAAAGACCTTATTGTGACACAGAACTCATTTCCTTCCTCTGCTATGAACCCTGGTGCTACTGATAATATTCCCATTTTTTTTTTATCTCTAAAGAAAGTCATCAGGTCGTTCACCTCAAGACCGGTGTCAGACTCTAGCCACTTTTCTTTTCTGATAACTGTAAAAAAAAGTAGTTCTAAACTCCTTTCTTCAGAGGTGAATAAGGACCAGCTCCATGGCACTGGCAAGTCAGATGTATGACTCCTGTCAAAGAGCACTGCATAGGATGGGTGGCTTGAGGGCTGCAAGTACTACAAGCAGACTCTTTCCAGGTTCAATTTTCCTGAAATTATGGCCTATCATGCTTGGTGGAAGATGTGGAGAGTGAAATAAATGGGTTGATCAGAATGGTCCGCTGCAGTATGAAAAGCTTTGTCTCAATGTGGACATGTGAAATACAAGGAAGTCTGGTCCCATTTCTTATTGCCAGCTAGAAGCCTAGGAGCACTTTCTCCAAGGAGAAGGAACTTGAGAATCATACATTAGCCTCCACTTTGAAACTGAATGGCACACCCCATCATAACACAGCTATTAAGTTTCTGTCAAGAAAGAAGCATCTCAAAAGTGCAAAATCAAAGCAAAAATATCAAAGTAAAGGGAAGTGATGTTTAGAAGTTACCAAAAAAAGAGTTGTAACTTGGTACGGTGTCTTCAATACACTTGGAAGAGATTATACAAGGTGCAGCATCTTTCACAATCATGATTTGAAGAACCCAACCTGTCAGCATTGTTGCATTTTGAAGTAATGTTAAAATTCATTTTTCTAGTGACTGAGTTGCTAATGAGCTACCTCCAGGTATCTATAAGGCTTCAGAGCAGGACACACTTCAGAATCAAAAGACTACATGCAGGCATCAGTTTAGGTGACAGATGTCTCCTCTGCAGAAAAGACAGTTCTTGGAAATCACTTTCCACCCAGACAGTGGGCATTTCATCCAATTTTGAACACTGCCCTCTCACTCTGATTAAGAATATTTACCTTCTAATCCTCAAACAGGCTAAGTACTTGAGAAGAAAGAAGCTTTAAATTAAGGCAGAACTCTGAGACAAGCTCTCAGAAGTATAGGCAAATATATTTATTTAAAACTAATTTAAGCTGTTTTAAAAGCTGTTCAGACTTAATACTTACTTTTAAAATGGCTCTACTGGTGAAAAAAAATAAGCAAAATGTTTTTCTTTGACCTACCAAACCAAACGTTCCTTCAAAATGGGCCCTAATATAAGTTTATTAAGTTATTTAACAATGATTTCTAATATTTTTCATAGAACATATGCAGAGAAGTCATTGAGTTGTTAGATCATTCAAAAGATTACTCAACTTTTCTAAGGTTTATTTTTAAGTATTTAAACAGATTTATAATCTTTCCCACTAGCAATCTTTAATTTCCATTAAAGAATCCATGCATCGTGGTTTTGGCTAGGGTAGAGTTAATTTTCTTTTAGAGGCTCACACAATTCTGTGTTTTGCATTTTTGATGAAAATAGTGGTGATCAGATACTGATGTTTTAGCAGTGCTTACACAGAGCCAAGGCTTTTCCACCTCCTGGTGCTGCCCTGCCTGCGAGGAGGCTGGGGGTGCCTCAGGAGCTGGGAGGGGACACAGCCAGGACAGCTGGCCCAGGCTGGCCCAAGGGATGCCCCACACCGTGTGGGGCCATGCTCAGCAATAACAGCTGGGGGAAAGGAGGAGAAGGAGGAGGGGGATGTTCAGAGTGATGGCATTTGTATTCCCAAGGAGCCACTGCGTGTGACAAGCTCTGCTTTCTTCAGAGTGGCTGGACACCTGCCTGACGATGGGAAGCAGAGAACAAATTCCTTGGTTTGCTTTGCTTGTGTGCGCGGCTTCTGCTTTACCCAGTGAACTGTCCTTATCTCAGCCCATGAGCAATCGCACTTTTACCTTTCTGATTCTCTCCCCCATCCCACCTGGGGAGAGGGAGCGAGCAGCTGGGTGGTGCTGAGCTGGCGGCCAGTTTAAACCACAACACCATATATCAAGCTACAATTAAGAACAAACTGGACTGTATCTGTTTCTGCATATATTTCTACTATTTTGCTGTATACAGGGTAATTTTGGAACTGGAAAAAAGGGGTTATCCTTAACATTGTACCTTGGCTTTAGTTTAGCTTAGCTCTGCTTGTTTGCATCTTGTGAAAAATCACACCATAACCTCCCTTTTTTCAAAGCCCATTAAACAGTTTTATATATCATACCAATTTCAGATCATTTGCTCACTCTGATTTCTCGTTTTATTCCTTCTGTATTAATATTTTTAAACTTTGTGGCATAGATCATGATCTTTATGAGTATTTTCTACCGTTTGAGAAGTTAATCAGTCATTTACAAGAATGCTTTTTAAAAAATCCTTCTCAGAAAACATCAGATGTTCTTGAAGCACATTTGATGTGATTCCATTACAATCTTTCCTGTCAGATTTTGTTGTTAGTTGCAAAAGCAAGCATTCATACATAAAAACTGTGCTATGAAAGGAAAACATACACATTATTTTCATTGCTGACATAAAGTTCCAATGGTTGTCGCTTTTATTTCAGAATGGCTCTTGACTTCAGTTGTGCTTCTAGTAGTAAGTTACTGATATAAAAACAGGCACAGACACCTGTCAGAATTTGTTTCCTGAGACGGTAGCAGAAAACAAACAAACAAAAAACATTTCTCTTCCTCCTCCTCTGCATTGAGCAGTTTAAAAGTTACAAAAGCATAAGGATGGAATGAGGGACCATCCTAGAATATAACTTAGAAGGTATTTATCAGCAACAACAGCAATAAAAAGCAGCAATTAAAAAAAAAAAAAAAGACACTGGATTAACTGTTATTCTTTTTTGTTGTAAATAGCAATCTCAAAACTTCGTAAATTGCACAACCACACAAATTTGGAGTAACAGATATCTAGACTCTAATTTTAACTTTGTGACTGATTTGCTGGGAACTTGAATCTCTCAGTACTCCAGCTTTCTCTTCTGTAAAATGGATCTAGTAGTTCATGCCTAGTTTTCAAGACTACCTGAAATCCCAGAGGGAAGAAAAATCTGATTTCAAACTTAACTTTCAACACTTACATTCAAAAAGACACTATTCTTTTACTGAGAATCTCAATTTCCTTAACGGAAAGACTCTACAAAAATGCAAACACTGTATTGAGGAGTTTTCCATAAACACATGGACAAAGAGAAAACTTAAAATGGAGCCCTGCTACCGACCCTACAACTGATATTGCAATAGTCTCCTTTTTGTAAGCCCTCTTTCACCACTCTTTGCAAAATAAATGATCTCTAGGATTTATAGCAGACATAACCCAGGTTCCTTCTGTTGGCTGATGCTATATAAACCATTAAGTGGTTTGTGCTGTGCAGAGACTCATACTGGGAAAAAAAAAAAAAAAAGTGGCTTTATGTCAACCTTTGTGTCAACCTTTTTTAACTTTGTTAAAGTAACTTCATTCACATTATTTTTTCTAATGAAAAAAAATAATAAAATTAATAAACTTTTTGCCCATTAACAGTAACTGTTGGAACACACTGAATCCAATAAACTGTTATTCCTTTTTTTGTCCAGTTTAGTTTAAAAGTTTAGAAATAACGCCTTCTGACCAACTTCTGCAATGTATTGATCAAAATTATCACCTTTCAAAAAAGCTGGGGAGAACACACACACACACGCAAAAAAAATATCCCACAACCCTGGCCTCTGAAATCACGTTTTATGGTAGCCTGCAATGACTGGAAATGAAGCTCAACTGTCATAAAGTGTGTTTTTGTTTGTTTTTGTTTTTTTAACTGTTCTGGACAGCAATCTTCAAAGCTGCATATTTTATGTACTTAGACAAAGATAGAAATACATCTGAAGGGACTCCTTTGTTATGGCAATTGTGGGAAAACGTTGCATCATGCTCTAAGGAGAAAGGTCACTATGAAAATTCAGAAGAATTGCACATGAACTTCCAGCCAAGTACATGTCAGTTCCTGCCCATTAGCACTACTTCCTGCTTCTGAGTAAGGTGGAAAAACTACTCACTAGATCTGAAGACCTTTTGTTTAATTTTGAGATGAAAAAAAAAAAAGGAAAAATGTCAAAGTACAACAATATAGCAAGTCTTTTGGAGAAGATGGGGAAGTAATGACATTAAATTAAATCATTCTTGCCAAATATATGCTGCTTCATATAAATTTTTAGTTCATATTTACTCTACCACAGACATAATTCCCTGTTTTAAAAATTTTCCCTGAATTATGATTCACTGTTACTGTGGTGTCATCATCAAGCTTTCTTCCTGTACAAGTTTCCTCTGCAACCAACCAGTTTTCAGTTAGTTTTTGACAAGTGTCGCATTATAAGCATCCAGTCTCCACTGCACCTCACAGACTGAAAGGGAACGCTACTTTAGACACCCACAGCTCCTAGGTGGCTGAGCCAAACGTAAGAGAGGATCCATGGGAATCCTTCTGGTCTGGCAGCCGGAGATTACATGGGGTGTCACAAGACATCTGAAATTTCACAAGACACTTATGTCTAGGCACACCATACAATCCACAAATACCAGTCACAGATAAGCAGTGCACACACAGTCTCTGTGAACAGAGATAAAATACAGAATGATCTTGAGAACATCTCTCACCTGTCTGATAAAATAGAGTGATAGTGTATTCAGTGGCAATACCATGGCACTTGTTTGGCATTATCAAACCATTTGAGTTTTCCAAAGCAATAGTGATGGACACATCACCCTTCAATTTACTGAAGTTTACTTCATACTACCACTGTTTTGTATGTTTTCTTTTTTCTTGTCATCATGATGCATTCCACCTTCAGTTCCAGTGCCTGACACATTATTGCTCCTCTTAATAACAAGGCAGCTGGGAACCAGCTAGGTCCACAGCCTTGATTACACCAACTTGTTCATGGATCTAATACTTTCCCAAACTCCTCAGAGGCTACAAAATAGCCTGCCTGCTGGCTAAAACATAAACTATGCGTGTCAATGTTCTCCCACCAGAGTCTCAAACCTCACAATGATGACCAGTAGGGAGGTCCAGAAAAAGCCATTCTTACAGGAGAGAGAAATAAAAATGAATACTTTGTGCAGCAGTAGTAGGAGCTAATAGAAGACCTCTGCCCATGTCTAGTGAATTCTGTAGAAAACCAAGCATAAAAGGAGGCACATTAGCGACATTACATGCAGTGACAGTGATCTTTGTATTTAATGGATTAAACAGTTTTCACTCACTTCTAACATTTCTCTTCCTCTCTAAATATCCACGAGTTTGCAAGCAGTTGCAGAAGGACCTCACGATGTAACGATGCAACAAAACAGCAGACAGAATTCAGTGCCAGTAAACACCTGGAATGAGCAACCCTGACTGCACACACTGTAATGAATGAGCTAACTCTGATCAAGAAAGAGGTCTTATCCTCACTGCTAATAGTTCTGTGGAAACAAAGAGCAAAATGCTCATTTGTGACCAGAAAGAGAACAGAACATCAGAAAATAAGGAGAGAACAAAGAAGAGTTCATTATGTCACAGCATATATCAGTAATGTGCTCGAATTCAGAATTACCTGCTCCTTTTTGCATTTCAAAAAATATGCTATTACTAGAAAAAGAAAAATAAACAATGAGAACAATAACTCTTTTGTGCAAACTGAAGGAACACAATTAGACACTACAGATAGGAAAAGGAATGATGGAAGGGGTGCAACAGAGGTCTGCAAAATGAAAAGCAGCACGCAGTAGGTGAACAGGGAGTGTCTGTTCACTGCTCCTGATAACAGAAGTGCTAAGGGTCAGGAGTTGAAAAATATCAGGCTTAAAGCAAACAGAACTAAGTATTCTTCTAACACAGAGTGCAATCAAACAGCCAGGTTACCTTAGAATTTTCTAGAACATTACAAATGAGTTCAAAAAAGGATTAGGCAGACTAATGGAAGAAAACTCCATTATGAGCAGCGAAAGACAAAGATGCAGATGTGAACACTGGCTTGGGAAGGAAGCCTTTATGGCACAATTTGCTGGAAACTGCATGCTGGATTAATTGTGGAGTAGTCAAATTTACTGCAAACAACTTCTCTGTTTAAACTTGCAGCAATCCACCAGGATAATGTCTGGAAGTATGTAATATTCTTGATTTGAAATCTAAAGTGCACAAATGGTCTCATAATTAAAATCACATTGCTTTTGCTCCACAACTGAAATAAACAGCAGGAGATTTAAAAATGTCATCAGCACTGCGATTCCTGCAGAGTGAAGGTGAGACAATTTGGAGAGGAGTCAGAAGGAAACGCTGGATTATTATAAAAACCTCTCCCTTTATGGTTCATATAAATTTTGCATAGGACACAGTTTCTGTAAAAATTAATTCAGATCCCCGTAGCCAGCACGCTATTTCAAGAATCAAGAGAACTTTGTCCTCACCTTCTTACCTCTGCTGCTGATTTACTAACTCCCTCACATCTTTTGTGCTTTAATTATCTCACCTACAAATCAGAGACTGTAAAACATTTCATAAAAAACAGCAGCCACTTTATTGAGGTCTATGAATTAAATTCTCATTTACTGATCATCAGCCTACAAAATGAACCTGACAGAGCAGCCTGGTTCAGAGACAAAGGTGGACTAATTTGAGTAATCTGGCAGAGATTAACTAAGAATGGTTCCTCATTAGAATGATTCTAAAAGGTGTCTTTTAGAGAAGTCTCTGTGCATTACCAACGTCTTTGTTCATTTCACTGATTACCCCTTTTATCAAGATTTCCACAAGACCTTTTTTCTGAGCTTTTCCTGAAGTGCTCAACAGGTACTTGCTCGTCCCCAGGAAAATGGGAAGGTGACAGTGGGAGGAGACTGTCAGGACTGTCCCTGGTGGGAGAACGGTCATACCTGCACCTCATTTCCATCAGGTATCTGGTTGCCTGCACCTTCTTGGGATGATGGCAACTTGACTGAAGTAGTTTTTCAATATTAGGTACTTGAGTACTAAACAATGACTTGTTTGTTCAAATAAGACCTTGATTATGCATTAGTGTCACGGTCTAAGTTTCTATCAGTAATGTTTTTTTGTACTTTTTTTTTTTTTTTGGCACAAGGCAATAACAAATCCAAGCATAATTTTGTTAGCTGTTATATGTAATACTTTTTAAGTTCATTTTGTATACAACAATACAGTCTGGATAGTTCTTGCTTTTTGTAGGGAAGTTTGCATTTCTATCAACCTAGATCATATTTATATTGCATAGCTCCAACTTTAGTTAGATACTCTGATAATACTGGTAGAGAAGGTGGCCTTCCTGATACTGGGGTGACATTACAACAGGTCTCTCTAGATTTTCCCATCTGTCTGTTCCTTGTACATGTAAATCACAAGGTTAACATTGCCTTTACATAACTCTGTACAGTATGACTTAGCTTTCTAAGAGATAACTCGTGCTTTCGCCTGTTCTCTGATAAACATAATCATCCAGGTCATGCAACCTAAATGTGTTGGGGCCTGTTACAGGGTGCTTTCAGTTCACATTATTCAATTCTTGAATATTTGTTTACCCACAGATCCCATGCGATGTGTGTACTTTTAGCCCGTAGGACACTGGGAGAATCATGTTACAACAAAACAAACAGATTATAAAACTGAATCAGATTATGGCCAGATATCACATAGAGGCACTTTGCTCGCACTTTCATAAAAATATAAAAACAGTAGAAGAATTGTAGCTTGAAAAATAGCGCATACCTGAGAATGTTTTATGTATCCTTAGAAATAACAGTACAAAAAATAAAAAAACATAATTCAAAGTCCAGATATACAGATCTATCAAGATTATCACTTTTCAGATACAGAAATACACCACTATAAAGCAGTCAATCTGCCATCATTCAAATATGATTAAAACATTTGTGTTTATATTTCACAAGCTGTATCATTCTTCATTTGTCTCAAAAGTAGAAAATATAAACTGTTAATATGCTATGTCAGGACAATACCTGTGTACACCCAACAATGCTACTGAATTTATGTGCTTGAATGTAGTTTGCTTTCGCTGATAAATGAAAACATATATCACAGTCAATTTCAGCAGTAGATTCAAATTGATGACACACCTCAGAAGCTATATACATGGAATAAACATTCCAGATTGCCCACAACTTGAAACACATTTACCTTACAAGGAATCATGCAACGAACGCCAAAGACTGAATTCAACTTTCCCTGTGGTTCATCTCATATGAGGTATTCTCATAAGAGTTCAGCCCCACATGACAATGGCTCTTTTGAAACTGGTGCTAGTATTTTGGACAGCAACAAAAAGGAGGGAAAAAAAAAGTGAAATGAGGGAAGGAAAACTTTACAGCAGAGAGCAAACAACCCCCCCAAAGCTTCTGTGCATAGGCTATGTTGCCTGAATCTAAGATAGACCTTCAAATCAAACTTATTGACATTGAGATTTCAGTGATATTGAAGATGCAGTAGTTGTTTTCAAAAAAAAATATTGCTTGTTCTGTCCACTTCAGTTTTCAGTATGGAGCTTTCTTAAATCATGATAAATGTTCACATTGCTGTGACTCAGCTTGGAATGATTTTATTAAGCTGGCCTGAATAGAAGGACAATGGAAGGTAAACACTGCCTTCCTAACCCGCTTTGCCATTTCTTGTTAGGTTATATATGTATGCCTTGGTAAACAAGTCACATGAAAAGAAGCATAAAGAAACAGATCATACTATGGCTAACTTGATAGTCTGTTTTTCAATTGTTAGTGTGTTAAAGCTGAGTTAATTTAAACATGATTTATTTTTTAACTCTGGCTGGCCACAGTTACTTCTTATTTTTAGAGATATTAGGGAATTTACACAGAAACATTTGATCATCCTCACCAAATATTGACTTTGAGGATGATCTTTGAGAATTCATCTTGAGATTTATGGTTGAAACTTATATTATTCTAAGAGCAAAACTTCATTATTAACTATCATAATTAATTGACTTATCCTAGATTTTAATCATGTTTGCTTAGAAGAAACTTCTTTTAGAATTTTCATTATCATGTTCTTTGTCTCTCCTAATAGTCTTCCAGATTTTTGTTTAAATGTGCTGTTCAGTAAAAAAGCATACAAAAACGTAAAGAAGCAGAAGTAACTGAATCTGGCATGACATTGACTACAGATGTACAAGTTTGTGTGAGATGCATGCAAGTAATGTTGCATGGTAAGTAACAATGCTGGCAACACATGCATCCCACATAAAAGTCAATGGATTTAAACACTTAGAACATGTTAAAACATTAACAAGGGCAGTAAGGGCAATATCAAAATAATCTACAGATGCAAGCAAGCAATACACGTACAGAAAAGCAGAAGACTCTGGATGAAAGTTTGCTTGATTTTCAGGACTGGCATTGGTTTCAGTGAAAAAGTTACCTTCTCCATGACAAAGAGTCAAATTCAGTAGACTTGGGTTGGCTAAGAAGCACTGACCATAATCTAGATGAACATACTACTTTCAGTGCGACAAGGAATGACACACACCAAGAAAACATAAAAGAATCAATTTTTATTGGAACAAAAGCCACATGGAAAGTTGGGGATAATATGCTTGGATAGCTAACATATGTAAATTTGTTTCCTTGGAAATCGGTATGAGTAAACTTGTCTGCCAGGCTACCAGGGTCTGTCAGTGCAACTCAGAACCAAAACACAGGTGCTTAAGAAAAATAAATTAATCTCAACTCACTCAATTCACTGAAAAATACTCAGATTTGAAAATCTAGTGTTGAGTACTTATGAGACAACAAATACTACAGCCATTTATTTCCATGTATCAGTCCAAAATGTAACTGCTTAAATCCTGCTGATACTATGCTTTAATGTTAGACCTATAAATTCAAGAGAATAAAGCCAGAATTACACCTGAATACTCCAAATTCTTATAATTTCACTGTGATGGACACAATTTATTTAGTTGTTTAATTGTTTTCTTCCAGACTGCATACATATTATTTTAAAAAGAGATTACTGGTATCAGGGTAATCCTGAATGAAAATGGGGAATGGCTCATTTTTTATGATATGGTTGCCCCTATTCAGCGACAGTGGTCCCCGGGGTCCAAGGGCTGGCTTATAGACAAAAGAAAGCAGGTACAGTACACAGCAACTGGGAACTGTAAGAGAAGAGCTGTGAAGTGTAAGAGGCTTTTGAATGTAGAACAAAAAAAAAACAAAGAATTGTCCTCTGCTCTACGGTACTCTACCTCTACGGTACTATGGGTATGCCATAGGATGTTCTGTAATCCACTCCACCACCAAGCCAACAGGAGAGCCTGAAAGCAAGGATTCCTCCACTTACAGGTATGGAAAGAGTTAATTATGAATTCTTCTTAATCTAGTCTGTTTTACCTAGTCACTTTTTTTTTTCTCTCTATTTAAAAACTATTTTTTTCCTAAACTATACTTGAATAAAAGTCAGCTCCTTCGAGTTTAAAAGCCATTTTGGTCATTGTCTTTGGGGAGCCAGTTAATAAGAGAACATGTAGGCAGATGCGCTTCAAAGCTTTGGCTGGCTCAGTTACGCTGCACTTACAATAATGTTTTCTGAAGTGTGGTTGTAATTGTGCTTGGATTCTCTCTAAAAATAGAACTCCAACAAGCTAGAAAGGGCATGGACATTCTTTGATTCTAAAGATCTATACCACATAATTTCTAGTATCTTATCAAGTATTACATTTGGCTGTTAAAATGTTTATGAATCACATCTATTCTGTGCCATTTGCCATTTTTTTTTCATACAAGCAGCGCTATTCTCTGTGAAGCCACATCCAGTAAAGTGGTCAATCCCAACTCAAGCAAAATAAATTACAACACAAATAAACCACTAAGTAGAACTAAATGCACAAGAAGGGATTTGGGGGTGGAGAGATGTTAGCTCTTTTTAGGTATAAATTCTGTGAAGAAAAAGATTTTAAAGTATTTTTTTTCCAGTTAATGTTGTATTTGGTAAGCTAGTGATGACTAGTTGCAATAAAAATAAATTTCAGGACTGAGACCACAAGTTTTGAAATAGACACACTGCAGGGACTGCCTGCTGTGATCATTAGGAATCCAAGACATAACTCACCTGAACAGAGAGGATTGGATTATAAATTATGGCTAGATTCAAATTACATTTTGACTTTCTGTACCCTTTAAGAAAAATAGAAAATCTGAGCAAGACATGAGTATCTCAATTCAGTTTGGGGAGAAGTCTGTGCTCAGGCACATTAAATGGTGAAGATCATCTTTTCCTATAATCCTGACTCTCTGCTAACTGATATCACATCTGTCTTATTGGGTGGAACAGGATACGCACATCTATTCAACTCCCTCTTGACTCAGGTATTTTTATGTTTACTAGGTGAGGATGCAATAGATTTATTTTTTTATGTGTTTATGTGTTTCACTCCTAACCATAACCCTTACAAAGACAACAGTATGATAACATATAGGCATCATTAGTTCCAC
The DNA here is from genome assembly GCF_013377495.2 of Cygnus atratus. Classification (NCBI taxonomy): domain Eukaryota; kingdom Metazoa; phylum Chordata; class Aves; order Anseriformes; family Anatidae; genus Cygnus; species Cygnus atratus. The sequence continues at coordinate 84,792,811 of NC_066363.1, read as the reverse complement.
AGCAAGACATGTCAATACAAACAGAAGCATAAATGAGCAAGTGGAGATAAGTCCTAGTATGACACATTACTGTATACGTAGCTTTGAGGTTTACTCCATTCCTCTCCAGTTCATGCACTTCAGAAGGGCTCAGTCCTTTCTTAGCTGTACTTCAGAGTGCAAGGGGAAAAACTCTCAACCTTAAAGCTCACTGGTCTCCACGTTAACATAAATCAGATTTACCGGTGCAGGATTACTCAAGTTCAAATGCTTCAGCACTAGCTTCTTCTTCATGCATGGCGACTACCATGTCACCTGTTGTGCACCACTTAAACAATATTGTATGCAACACAAATCTCCAGCTGTCCTGCTAGAGCATGATTCAAATGGGACAAGGAGAAGGCTGGCTGAAAAGCTACCTCTTCCTGTTAAGCTGGGAGAAAAACAAACATTTACAAATCAGGTTGTTTGGGGCTCAGTTCAGAAGGTGCACAGCACAGACACCTCACCAATTCATTTGAATGCAGTATTTGAAATAAAGACAAGACCCTTTCCACAGAGAATTAATCTGGATTTACTGTGTGTTTGACCAATTCCCAGTAGGACTCATCTATTGCGATTAATAGTGCCTTTTCAGAAGTAACTGACCTTTCTTCAAAAATGTATTAGAGTAATTTGAAATAAGGCACTCTTACTGTGGAAGAGGCATATGCCACAGCAGGAGCTAAGTCAGGGGTACCTAATCCAATGTAAGACAACCATTTCCAATCTGCACTAACCCTTTGCAAACAAGGCCAAAGCTTTGTGCTGTTTTGGCTGCTGTGCTAGCTGCAGATAACCCAGTTGTAACTGATGTTGCTAAATATGCCCACATTTGCAGAGTTCTGGGTTTTACCTAAATCAGAAAGCTGTTGAAAATAAACTATGAGTTGAGTAATACACTCCAGTTGTTGCATATGGACTCCCTGTGTGGATATTGTATCCCACCTGAAAGGAGTATCTGTACTGCAGTAAGAACGGTGACTGCAGAATATATGCTGCTACACCTAATTTAATTTTACTAGTTCATCTACTAATGACTGCAGCAAGAGAGGCATAGTCACCAACCATGTAAGCAGCACACGAGCACTGCAGCCACGGCCCTAAAAGAGAAGCGAGCACCTGCAGGTGGCTGGGCAGCAGGGACCCATTTTGCTCATGACATCAAGGCCAGTGTCAGCCGTACCACGCCACTGGCAGGAGCACGGCTCCTGTGGGCACCCTCTAACCAGCTGCAGGCAGTCAGGCAGAGTAGCATGTGCTGTTTGAAAAAGTGGTGGGAGGTAACCCAGTTTAGTTTGCTTAAAGCAAATGGCTCTCAGGACAGAGATGGAAAAGCAGCATCAGATGATCAAAATCTTTACATTCACTGCAAACAAATGATCCTGTTCCTTCTCTCCTAAACAAACCAAAGAACCTGGCAGAGGCCAGCGCAGGGTCCTGATGACAGTCCCCAGAGGGCATAAGCCCACTAAAGCAAACAAGACTTCTGAAGAAGAGTCTGACTGGAAGGGGTGCAGACAGTCCTAGGAATTTATTGAGAGTGCTCACTGATAAATAAAACACGCCTGAAGGTTTTTTTGAACAATTTTTTTCAAGTGATGTCTCATGTGCACAAACCTCATGTTGTAGGCAGGGCTCAAGATATCTACCAGCTTGTTTCTCAGGTATGACCCCTGAGCTAGGATGCTGTGGACAGGGATACAGTGAATCCCAGACTGAAAAGTTCTGAGATTTTATTTCTTCTATTCAATTTAAAATGCACAGCATTATCATGCTCGCCTTGTAATCTTTTACACAACAGCCAGTTACCTAAATAACAACCATCATTTCTTCTAGGTCCAACGTCTCTACTTTGATGAGCAGCTAAGGGCAAGAAAAAAGACAGCTGAAGGAATGAATAGCAGGTTTCCAATGACAAAGCTGAATGCAGAACACTAAGAACAAAGATTTTATTATTATTATTTTGAGCTCATCACTCAGAGCAGAACAATGAAACATTTCTAATATGCATGGCCCAAGGCCAAAGGGCTAAGGCAGGAGAAGCAAGTGAGCATCCAGGTAAGCACAAGGCATCAACTGTATTTGTCAATGGATTTATTCATCAACAATGCTAAGCTTAGAGGAGTGATAAATAGCGTAGAGGGCAGGGCTGCTGCTCAGTTGGACCTTGAGGCTAGAGAAGATGCCTGGCAGGAACCTCAAGAAGTTCAGTAGCAATAAATCAATAGCAAGACAAAAAATCCTGTGCACAGGAGAGAATAACCCCAGCTGGACAACCACTGGTGAATGAAAAGCTCTGCAGAAAAGCAAAGTTCACAAGTTGAATATGAGTTAGTAGTTTGCCCTTGTGGTGAACAGAGGCAAACAGACCGAGCTGTGTTCGCACCTGAGCAGCCAACGGGTAAAGGGAAGGGGCTGCTCCCTTCTGTTCAATACATGTGAGACCACACCTGGAGTACCATGGCCAGTTTTTGCTTCCCCAGGGAAATATATTGAAATACTGAAGCGAGTCCAGTAGATGAACTCTTTGAGGAAAGCTTGAAAGAACTGATCAGATGGTAGGAAATTTGACTAACTTTATGGTGAAGGCACGTAAGTAAAGTTGCCCAGAGGCTGTGGAATCTCCATCCTTGGAGATACTCAAACCTTGAGTAGACAAGGCTGCTGTGAGCAACCTTAGCTTAGATTTTGCTGCTTTGAGTGAGGGTTGGACCATGTGATCTTCACAGGTCCCTTCCAGTTAACATCAGTCTATGATTCTACAAAATGATACCAAGTTCTTGATATCTTCCTTTCCACTTCTCCAAAACACACCCTTTCTTTTTAAGAAATGCTCAACTCTTCTTACATTTACTTTTTTACCTTCCAGAACCAAACCAAATAAAACCGTCCCATATTCTCATTTTTCTTTTCCTTCCTTCATGAAGCCTCAAAACATCTTTCTATATCAAAGAATTTTTTTTTCTTCAGAACAGGTGGCTAGAAATGCTCTGTTCCCTAGCATACTAGCGAACAACATATCTCTGGCAGCTCCCTAGGAATTAGGTCGTTACTTGAGAGATAAAACTAAACTGTAAAGGTGACTTAGCGTCTCAGAAGGAGAGGCAACTGTTTCTTATTTAAGTAACTTTACTGATGACTATGAGATTTATGGTGTGAGGCACAGTTTCTCTTGCTAGCTGGGAAAATAATTTTTCATCAGAGCTGAAAGTGGGGTTTCTCTCTCAAAATTCATCTTCCTTTCCTCATTGTCAACTGTGCATTTTGTAACACTGAAAAACAAGTTTAATTAGCCTAGCATATGGTCAATACATATACTTTCAAATATACCTATGTCTACAATGTCGTCCAAAGCATTTGAAAGATACTCTGTATTATAAAGTACTCATCCTCAGCTCTGACACTGCTTCTATCTGCCTAATACAAATGCTTCTTACATTAATAATGATATGGTTTTTAGAGTTTCTTCTGGTTTGATTTGGGGTTTGTGTTTTTCACACATTTCATGTTACTTGGTGCTAACACTTAAATCATTATATTGAGATCAGGATTTATTTCCTGAAAGATAATGAGGACAGAGAGGTATGACAAAAACATAAGACAGGCAGTTCCAATTGCTAGTACAACTGTATTTTCTGGAACTTATTTATTTTTCATTCTGTCCTTTCAGTAATTTAATAAATGAGATACGAAAGTTTATGAAAGTTAGAAATGTGTTAGGTGGTCAGAGAAGAAGAAAATATGCAGCATAACAAGGAGAAAGGAGGGCAATTAAGGCACTGTTCCTGGCCCCAGACTTATACCTAAAAGTAAGTGTTGTATAATGTTTGCAGATTTTTATTATTATTATGCACTGTCTATATAGCACAGTTCACATATCCCATTACAGTACACATAAGGTTCATAAAAACATAAGGTGCATACATTAAAATGCTTTGGGTTTATTCATCTGGATTTTGCTTAAAAAAATTAAGTATATTCCAGGTCAGCAAAACTGCTCATCTGACAATTATAAACTAATAGTGTTATTTATATTAACTTTCTTGGGTCACAAGAGAAATTGACACTAATCACCAACTTGCTGCTCTAACTATTTCACTAACAATAATAATAAGCCAGCATAAATTTTAACAGAATAAAAGCCTGATGTAAACAAACTGTCCCTCAATACTTAATTAAAATATAATGAGGAACAGGAAATACAGTCCTGGGTACTGTTTAAGGTTGCATGGCACCATTTCAATGTCACATCATATGTCACATTTGTTTATTGACAAAGAAGTGTATGTGACCCCTGGGCACAGACTTACTGATATAATACCATGCATTTTAATGTTCACTTCTCATTTTGTGTATATTCAGGAAATAATTGTTTTATCCTTTGCATTCTTGCACACCTTAACCATCAACAACAAGGGCTTTGCCAAAAGCCTGCTGAAGCCTGTGAAAGTCTTCCCTTTAACTGCAGTGGGCTTTCAATCATGTTATATACTACTGCTGCAAAACAGAGACATTTTGTTTTTTTAAATCCCTTTTCGAAGCACACATGCTTAGAGCCTGTTTTACAACCAAATTATTAGTTTGCTGGTTTCACTTAAAAAATACATGAAAACTTGGCAAGAAAAATCAGAGAAAAGCACAGTACAAGCACTTCTTTTTTAATTCACACAGCTGCTTAATGACTAAAAGCAACTAACATCATACGGAAATGTACTCATTTGATTTTAGTATTTATAGCTCGGGTTAGTTATTTATGGAGTTTTAATGGGAAAATTGACCCATATGACCCAAAAATTCATCATAGAGCAAAAATGTATCTATTTTCATATCTTGCAGGCTTTGTACCTCTAAATGAAGACATTCATGGCATTAACAATTTTCACAGGATTCCTCTCACTCACACCCAAACAGAGGAGTCATAAGTGTAAGGCTGGAGTTTGTTTACATTCTTTCTGAAATACAGTAAGAAGGAATGAACCTGGCTACAAAAACATGAAGCAATGGTAACACTATTTTTTATTCTAAATATTCACCAAGAGTAAGCGTACAGATAAATAATATTGTAAAGCAGCAATTACCAAAGAAGTGACTGGGTCTAAAAGGTTCTTTGTTTATAAATAGTTTCATAGTACCACCTAATTTAGGACCTAGACCTACAAAAGAATGCAAAGCCTTTTTTAGGGGGAAAAAAAATGGGGGGGATGAGAAGAAAATAAGAGGCAAAACAAAACAAACAAAAATCTCCCACACCTGAAAGACACTTCTGCATTACAATAATTCACCTCAAAAGGGAACATGACTACACTCAAGTCAGCCCTAGGTGAGCCAGCTCACTTCCCAAAGGTAAGGGAAAATGGGCTGTAAAGTCAAGGACAAACATAGTTGGGCTCTAAACCTGGCAGTAAAGGGCTGCACTGGGTGACTCATCAGCAAGCAGCAAGTACCAGCTTGGAGTCTGTGGCACAACACTCATCCATGAGATTAGGTGAGAGGCTAAAGTTGATCTGATTAAACTGATGCAATGCGTCAACAAGAACTAACCTGCAAAGAACTCTTACAAACCTCAGTACAGTTAATTTAAAACTGAAAATCTGGATGACATCCTTGACAAGTCCTAAAAACAGCAGAGAATTGCTTTGCTTCACATGCGCTCAGCCTCCGACTGCTCGTCAAAACTGTTTTACCTTTAAAACCTGTCGATGAAACCCTGCTGAGCTCTAAAGTCACTGGTGCTACCAGGTTGGTGTCATTGCCTCTAACCAAAAACTGCATGCTGAGAGACAGGATTGCTGGTTCCTAGCCTCCACTAAGAACCAATTTCAGAGTGCCTTGATGCACCTTGATAACCTGCGAGAAACCTGAGTTCCAAACCTCTGCTGAGTTCCAAACCATACTGCCACTTGCTTGACAGACACATGTAAAGCACTGTTTTTAGCTTGTTTAACTAAGGCAGACTGCTGAAAACACTAACTGGTGCACTCCAACATAACTGCAGATCACTTCAGGCAGTCCTTCCACACCCCAGGTGAATAACCTAACCACTGAATAAAAGAAGCATAGAGGAATATGCTCTTCCCTTTCAGGTTTCATTATCTAGAAGGCTTTCAGAAAAGTTTCCACTGATGTAATTTTTAAATTCAGATCGAAATTGAAATATTTTTGGTTGAACAAAGCCATGTTTCTAGGGAATAAAGAATTATTAAAATAATAATCCAGAGCCACATAAAATACCCTGCTTCTGGCCTAGAGGATTCAGAGAAGAGAAATTTAAAAACAGTAATATAATTATATCATAGCATGTTTTCTTCCTGCTGGAAATCAGCCGAGACAAGACATCCTAACAAAAAACAATTCTTAAGGCATACTATGTGCTTTCTCTCTCAGTCACAGAATTGCTGAAAACGTTATCAGTAAAGCAACTTTAAGAAATATAAACTATGAACTCCTACCTGATTCTTGAAGACTCTTAAGAAATTGTATTCAACTATGTAAGCTCAGTTCTGAAAGTTTACTTTTGTACACTTCTAATTAAATCTGTTTGTACAGACAACTGTCTTAAGCTTACCACTATGATTTCAAAAGTGGTGAGAATTAGTGCAAAGCACTTCTTTGACAGTGGATATTTTCTCCTGGTTTTATGGCCACTTAGAGAAAGCCAACAGAGAATAGCACTACAGTGACAAGAGTTCCATAATACTTCCTCCTGCATTATGTGCTTCATTAGTCAGCCCCTAAAACAGTACCCATTAAATGTATCTCATAGTTGGATAAACGTAATATTTATTTTATAGTTGACTCTAGAAGTATGCTATCATTGTCTTTCCTGGATTCTGTCTGGTATTTTTCATATTGTTCACATCCATTGTCAACTGTGAGAAACAATACTCTCTTTCCAGAAGCTCCATTTTGCAACATACTCAGTGACCTGTTTCGGGCTGGGCACTCAATTTACGGTGACTTGAAAATTCTTCTTTTGGTTGAGCAAAGACCAGAGAAAGAGAAAATGAAGAAACACATCCAGCAGTTCCTGCTGTGGCCACATGGATGACAGTCCTGCTCCTGATGCCTTCCATGATGCCTTCAGCTGAACAGTGATGGCAGCAGAGCTTATGTAGTCTCTCTTTTCCCTGCCACCATGAAAAGAAATACATCTATCTGGCTGCTTGACAGACAAACTGAGAAGGTACATGCAATGCACTAGGTTAGGGTTTCTGCTTGCCTGTCCTGTTCTCTATCTGGTTTATCTCCTTATTTGGTTTCTTCTACAGAAAAAGGTATACAGCTCACGGCCTTCTTTCTGTACTTTACTTCCCACACTCTCTGCAAATATTAAGACTAAAATGTATGCTGATTATACTTTAAAACTTAAAGTTCAAGCCCCAAAAGAAAAGATTGCCAAAAGTAAAGAGCATTTCAATGGTCAGTATTAACTCTGACATTCACATCATGTTTTACTTCTGTAGCCTTTCCAGCTTTTTCTGTTTCTTTTCCCTGCCTCCAGTGCTGAGCTGATTTTGTGAGCAGAGAGAATAACTCAGGTACAATTTATGCTATCTCAAACCTCTAATAAATTAACATTTTTCAAGCTTTGAAAGAATCGTGATAACAGATATGATTTCATCATTTTAATGTTCTGGTTTTGGATTTCATCCAATAATGGAAGTAGAAATTATGATTGTTGCATCTTTGATAAATATCACCAATGTGCTCATGCTACACAGGACACAATGATAAATGTTGTCTGTATCAGTGCCACGGATGCTCAAAGACTCACAGGGGAATAGGTTCCTGCAACAGTTCTTGTTCACTTGTCTGCCTAAAACCTGTCATTGATCTTTGGAATGAAAAATTCATCTCTATGCATTTTCATATTCCTGAAGCTTTCATCTTATGACTATGCCCAAATAAATGCATCTGTGATAAATACACATCAGACATACCAGACTTATGCAAAATGCAGATTGTTGCTATACTAAAACATCAATATTCAGGTTGGCTTCAAAGCCTTGAAAATTGATGCCAAAAGACTAGAACATTTGGAAAAACTTTGGTTGTAGCCATAAGATGAATCTAAACAAAAATGATACTTCTTCATGTCTGCCCCACAGTCAATGCAATGCCTGAACAAAGCAACACCATGATTAATATTCAGCAGAAAATTGATCATGATGAGGACTGATTTTAATCTATGTTTTTTTTAGACTTTGATGTATAGCCAACTGAATTCAATAGCACTGAAGAGCCTGCAGATTCAATGGAGTTTGGATTAGACCTTTAGTTCTTCTGGCTGCCTAGATGCACTGATTCACAGAGAAATTGTTTCATATTTCTATCTGCAAAAGGGAAGGCATCATCTTGACTTTTAATTTGGTTGGTTCAAATAAAAACAAAACAACAACAAGAAGGTTTACATTTTAAAAATACCTGTGTAGTAATCTATATAATTTCTGTGATAAAAATCTTGCCTAGAGAATTACTAGGACCATAGTGAGAAATTATGAAGTCATACTTTACATATCTGACATTCCCAGTTTGGCAGGAACCTAAAAACATATACAAACAGAAGACTGTTCTCTGTAGCAGAAACATACACGGCAGTTTGCAGAACTTCACAGTGAAGCGATGAAGGAACCTCTGAATAGAAGTCTCATTGTTTTAAGACTGTTAAGACTAGAAACAGAAAATGAACAGTAATCACAGGAAAAACACACAAATGAAATGGAATTTTAACTTTCAGACAGGTACCATTTTCATTTTTTCTGCCACTTGTCATATGCTAATGGAGCATCAAAGGCGAACTAAATACTTAAAAATACTAGGGATAGGTAAAGAACATAATAATTAAATCTATCAGAAGTTATAGAAGAGTCAGGAGAGATGTTGAGCCTGGGAAGAAGATGTGAGAGGAACGTATTTTTAGTTTTGTTTTCATTTCTCACTATCCCCTTCTTTTATTAATTGTCAATAAAATAAGTTAATTTTCCCCAAGTTGAGTCTGTTTTGCCCATGACAGTAACTAATGAACAGTCTACATCCTTATTACAACACAGGAGTTCTTTCATTTTATTTTCTCCTGTCTTGCTGAGGAGAGGGATTAAAAGAGCGGCTGGGTGGGTGCCTGGCAGCCAGCCAAGGTCAGCTCACCACAACAGTCAAGATACTCTATTATCCTCATCTCCCTGTTCTCACTGTTATTGTCTAATCCTCCCATGCTTTTCCCTTATTCATTTTAGAAGCATGCTCTACTGTTCTTAATTCAGCCCCCTATGAGCCCTACCCGTCTCTATCTGCGTCTCTCTCCCTGCTTCCTTGCAGAGCTGGAAAGGCAGAGCTTTTAGGATTTCTGAATCTGTTTGTTCTGCTTCTTATTAATCACCAGTTGAGCACTCTGAAATGGTATTTAGTAAAACCATTCAACCAAAATTGGTCGTAGTGTTTCGAAGCCTCCTTGTCTCTGCTCAGTCCCCATCCATTTCACATCTTTTTGTGGCTACTGACTATGTATTTTCCCACTATTCTCCATAAACAGCTAGAGCAGTGTCCCAGTATGGCTCTTCATTTGCCTTACTGCCTGCTGCTTCTGTAGTTGTTTCCACGCCCCCACCCGTCACTTCCTAGGGGACCTAAGCTAAAGCTTTGCTTACTGCCTGCCAGCAGGAGTTTTAGTGAGATCAACTCTTTCTAGAGTCAGCTATAGGCAGAGAACATGACTTCCTTTCCCTGCTGCCACCCCTCTTCATCCATTTGTATCCTGTCCTCTGCACTGGTTTCCTGGCGTGGCAAAACTAGAGCACATTTGGGAATACCCAGTCGGGGCACTAAGGGAAGGCAAACCCTGGGACAAAGTTGTCCATGCAGCACCCTGCCCCGAGTCCTCACAGACCACTTGGCAATCCTACATCCACCTGTCAGAAACAGACTCAGCCGACCCATGTTTCTCTCACAAACCAGCACCTCGTGAGTGGCTGCAGCTTCCCCAGTCCCTCAACACAAGCACAGGCTCCTCAAAACCTTACGGCATGTTTAGGACAGGCCATGTAGGCCCTCAGCTGTATATGGCCACCTACGCTGCAACAGGAGAGGGACAGGGGGACAGCCCTTGTAGTAGTCACACAAGACTGTCAATAGAGAAGATTTATTCACACTACCAACGTGCACATGGGGAGCAAAAGAGCTGCCTAGACAGTAAACATGTTTCTCTTGGCAGAAATAATGCGGTATTTAACTAACTGTTTTGTCCTGACTTGCTGCTCTGAGGCAACGCTTCAACTTTACCTCTCATCACCACTCTCACAGCTGGACCAAGGTCAGTCTCTGCTACCTCTGGCCACGCTGGCCATCTCTGCTCACTTTGGACAAGATCTGTAGGCTTTATCTGATGAAAAATGCATAGATGGAAGGGAAATCAAGGTAACAGGTATAATAGGATCTGGCATGGCCCTGGCATCTCAAGGAAAGGACAGAGCTATCTGCTCCTTGCAGACTTTCAGGCTGGGCTAGAAGTAAAAACTAGTGCTTGGCACTCTCCCTGCTGTAGCTGAAGTCCTCTCAGTCAGAGTCCACTCCTTAATCTTCTTGGCCCTCTCCCTTTCTCTCCTCTTTATGTCCTATGCTGTTTTATGTCATCTCAGAGGCAAGATTAATCACGTATTTTTTGCTCTCCAAGATGTCTCTAAGTTTGCAGGTTCTTTAACAATAAATTTCAAAAATCCCTTCTCATTATTCAGTTATTTCTCTCTTCCACCCCAACCCCCAGTTATTTTCCTAGGCGTTTTTATTAAAGTTTCTCTCTTATTTCCATATCTGAAACTCTTTTCATTCATATTCTTTAACTTCTTCCAGGAGACACACACACACACCAAAAAAAAAAAAAAAAAAAGACCATATGCTTCCTTTCTGATCTGTATCTTTATTTACATCAGCAACAATCCCATTATAATGAAGAATTCAGGGTGTTAAGAACCACTGAGTGTGAAGCTAGCTTACTTTAGCCCTAAAACGGACTGTTAGCTAGTTTTGAAGGAATATGTTTCTCCAAGGCTTAATTTATCCACGAAATGTTTCACCGATTAGGACAAATATAAGAGGCTTTCTTTATGTCAGTTATCTGGTTCTATAAAAAGACTAAGGTTTCTCTTGTGCCCAAACCACTTTGAAAATATTAAACAAATATTTACAAACTTTTACTTACTGGACTTACCAAAGCCGTTTATGTTTTTATGTTAGTTTAGCTTATCATTGTGATTGAATGTAATGGGGAAAAAAAAGATTAGGCACAATGTGTAAGACAGAGTCAAAGAAATACCCTGTAATGTATAACGTATATATATATATCTGTTATTATTCTTGTTATCTTTAAGAAAAGAACACCACCTGAAGAGCCACCATACTGTAACGCCAATCTTTCAAAAAAAAAAATTAGTACCTGACTTAGAAATGAGCTCTTAATTTGATGCTACCTCTTGCAAAATCATTTAGAAAATACTTCAATAATTGCTTCAGAAAGAGCTTACAACCCTCAGACTATCAAATAGCTTCACTTTGAAGTTAGGGTGTTGTGATCACACACACAAAATGCATTATGCTACTTCTGGTTGCCAGCATATGAACACAATTCTCGTTTTTTCTCAAATCAGTCACTTTATTCTATGTTTCATCATTTAAGTGAATAGATGTATAGCACATTGCTGAAATGAGAGGTGTTTTGTTGTCGAAGAAGAAAATCGGTTAACAGCGTACCTTTAAGCAAATTCACAAGTTTTACTATAAAATAAAATTGTCACTAACATTTATCTCCTGCACTTACTTCCATCACTAGCCATGGTTAAACATGTGGATCAGAATTCTGTGTGAAGGTAGACTAGAAAATCTATAATCTATTCTCCAAGCAGTAAATGTAAAATATTTCCATCCGTTGCCTCTTGGTTTTATAATTGCACCCAAACAATGTTTGGGAGCAACTGCTTATTGCTTTGTCATCAACCAGATAAAACTAGGGAATCTATCTGGTGTTTTTACGCATCATTGCTTCCAGTCCACACTCTTGTTCTCACCTTACATGTGGCCTCAGGACACTACAAGGCACACGAGAACCTAAGGAATATCCCATGGGATCAGATCAATGGTCTGTCAAGCCCAGTGCTGTCTCTCCAACAGAGCAGCAAGAGCTGCTGCTCAGGAATACCACAGGCCCAGCCACTTTCTACAGCCTATTCCTTCCTCCAGCATCCAGACTTCCTGAATTGGGGATTTTGAACAGTGCTAATCTCCCAATCTCCCCTGTGTTTTAAGTGCCTATTCATGGAGCTGTGGTTCATAAATTCATCTAACTTTTGAACCTGCTGATACTATGTCTCCACAGCTTCCTGCGGCAGTAAATGCCAGAAGTTCACAACCTGAAATGTAACGTTCTCTCTTTTGACTGCTTTAAATTTACCTGCTATAATTTTCCCACAATGCCCCTCAGTTCTTGCATTTTGGAATTGATGAACAGCAGTTCCAACAACCCCTACCTGTTCCCTTCATGACTTTGCAAACCTCAGTCATCTCACCATTCATCCTTTTCTCCAAACTGAAGAAACTTAAATCTTTTAAGACCCTCTTCAAAGACTCCTTCACCCACTTTATTATTTTAGCTGTGCCACTCTGTGTATTCCATCCTCAATGATATTACATCCTCCTTCAGGTCAGGAGGCCAAAACTACACACAGTGCACAAGATGTAAGTGCACAAGGATTTTACAGAACAGTAAAATAATGCACTCCATTTTGTCTTTAAAATCCTTCCTGATGATGACCAAGATTTTTTTATTTTTATTTTTTGACTTTTGACTTCTAACTTTGTCTGCTTCTGCACACTGAGCTAATGGATTTCAGAGAACTGTCAAGGCAACATTTATGACAACTCCAAGATGTCTTTCTTGAGTTGTAACTGCCAGTTATGAATACATTAAATATTACATTCAGAGTGTTCTTATCTAGTGAATAAAGCTTTAGGAACAAGTCCCTGCCTTTCCAAATCTACTCTGCAAACAAAATTTGGGCTATGCAGTGTTATAGAATACTTGCTTATTTAAGCTTAACTTCCATTTACAAATAGAATAGATTGCAGTCTTGTTCTCCACCCTGCTAGTCCCACATTATAGACCACTTTTCTGCAGAGGACCTCTTCCCACCTCTTTTTAACCTGACTGCTTGAAGAAGCATATCTCATGCAATTGCACTATGTCTGCATGTGATAATTTGCCATTCTATTTCCCCAGTTACCTTTAAACTTTTCAGCCAATTTCAAACACATTCAACAGAGGGATAAAATCTCCAAGGTCATTATATCCTAGAATTTAACTGAAACAGGAAACTGGAAAGAAAAGAGACCCCAGTCAGTGCCTCTGCTTAAGAAACAGCTATAACATGCAGTCATCCTTAACAGAAAGCCTGCACAGAAAGAAATTTTCGATGCCTCAATTGTACAAAAAGTTTCATTTGGAGTTTGTACTTCAGTAGACATCAGAGAATGTAATCATAAGATACTAATCCATCAGAGACCGGTCTTCATTAATTCTAACACTCACAGAAGTACATATTGATTTACTTCGGGTAATGACTCACAGGAAACCACTTAAACAGTTTCATAGCAGGAGGGGAACCTGGGCCAGCTGCAGCCTCAGCTTGAGTTGCCAACAGTCCCTCTGTTCTGGCTTGAAGATACTCCTGGATAAAATTTCCTAATTAGTAGTGTGACTAGCATCCCACAGACCAGTACAGAGGCAGAAAACAAAGAAAAGCATAAAATAATAACTTCTTATTACTGCACCAAAACCCACGCTTGTAGAATACAATCACAACTAACTGCAGAACAGAGGCTGGCAGTCAGTTTTGGTGGACAAGACTAAGAGCAGGGGGGGTTGACCCGTGCAATGACCAGGCTTCCACTGGGAACTTTGGCAGCAAGGAGGTGGCAACTCATCTCCTACAAGAGAAAACCCCTGCCAGTGGCTGAGGAAGCTGCCCCTGGCCCATGGTGAATGATTTGGCTTTGCTGTAGGACTTCTAGGAGAGGCAGGGACTGCTGAGCCCCATGGGAGCCAATGCATCCTCCTTGCTGCACCATATTGTCTCTCCCCAGAGGAAGGGCATCAAACTTAACAGAGAGATGACAATACATAAAACCGGCTAAATAATTAGTTATCCAGAGTCTCGCCAGCTTTATCTGGAAGTCACTGTAGGCCTAACCACACTCCAACAACTCCTGCCTCAGTGCTGAGGGCTCTGAAGATGCCAAGAGACCTAAATGGCCCAGACCAGCCTCACCTAGGCCTCCCCTGCACTCCAGCCTTCAGGTGTGCTGCAGGTGGGCTAGTCTTTAACTATGTCTCCTAGTCGGACCTTAGGCCTATGCTGCAGGTGTCTTTTCTTCTGTATGGACTCTACAGACATGCTGTAGCTCACCTCCTGTCCTGTCTCTCACCACCTTTTGCTCCTTTTGACTGGTCTCCCAGAATGGGCCCTTTGCTCATCACTGGCCACATCTGGGTGTGCTCAGTCCTGTGTCTGCTATAGGCTTAAACAGAAACACAGTGACATCTCAGCATGAGCAAGTTACTTAGCTCTCCAAGAGTATGGATTGATACTGCCTAGGAGCTCTAAAACTCGTGGTTCACGAGAAAGAAATGTATCTCTTGTCTTGTCCCCACTTTAAATTCCCATTGAAAGCTGCAATCAGCCACATAATAGATTGCCCTTCTCCAGCTTTCATTACAACTTTTGCAAGCATTCAGCAATGCTTCTAATTTGCTCTGCAGAATATAGTTAATATCTCCCTTATTCCCTATCATCAACTGTTAAAAGAACACAAAACCACACTTTGAGCTGAATAGCAAAACTCTGTCAATAAATAAATAGATAATAAAATAAATAAATAGATAATAAAATAAAAAGCAAACAGCCAAAACACACCACCACCAGATATGGACCAAAAGTCCATATGGACCAAAAGTCTTCACAACTGGTGAAGAGTCAAATTACATTGATAAACAAGATCATAAAATCACAGAATATCCTGAGTTGGAACAAGTGTGATAAGAGTTATTTTTTGAGCAAGAATTTCTATTCTCTTCCTTCTGGAATTGATTTCCCATTTTTTTCCCCCTAGTATAGCTGGAAACCAAAATTAGTATGCCAAAAATTGGAAAAAGTAAACAAAAAAAATACAGATTTGTGTGCATGTGTGCAGTTGCATAGCTACTGTTAGCTAGAATTGATTTAGTTAAGTTCTAATTCATTTGTTAAATGCAATGTTTGTTGGGGGAATGTGGGTAAGAGCTACCAACTTATTGTAGGAGCCTGGCTTTTGCACAGAAAAACAAGGAAAATTAGTTATCTCTACTGCTAAAATCAAATACAGTCCTAAAAACCAAAACCTTCTTGTAGTTGCAGCTTTGATTTTCTCAAACACAAGCAACAAGTGCTAGAGTTTTTCCTTGGGAAGAGCCATTCTCTGCTAATTTACACATTGATTAACAGATAGATCTCTATAAAAACATGTATTTTGCACAGTTAATATATAGTACTATGTACTACACATAGATGAAAACCAAGCCATGAATAAATTTAAACGTATCTTATGATAAAGCCATAAAATTACATTGTCCTAACATA
This sequence comes from Cygnus atratus, assembly GCF_013377495.2. Taxonomy (NCBI): domain Eukaryota; kingdom Metazoa; phylum Chordata; class Aves; order Anseriformes; family Anatidae; genus Cygnus; species Cygnus atratus. The sequence goes on along the minus strand of NC_066363.1, from coordinate 84,777,134 downwards.
ACCTTAGCACATATATAGCACGTTTTGAAATCCCCTACACTTGTCTTATGAAATATATTATCAGTTCTAAGTATAATTTCTTCTTTTCTTTCTATCTGCTCAAAACACATTACAGTTCTAACAACTTGACACACTATAAAGTTTAGTAACCTTCTACATTTTTAATCAAAATCAGATATTCCCCTCTTCAAAGAAACTCCTTTTCCTGTACACTTACCATCAAAGCTTTCAGTTCGCTTAGGACTATATTTTTCAAATTCAAAGTCTTCCCCTGATAATTTAAATAAGGATACTAAATTAGAGCTTTATGTATGTAGCAGCCTCGTACAAGGAGAAGTAACCCACACTGGATGATGCAATGCAAATGGGAAAACAGAGATGTTACCAAAATACAATAGCTTTCCTCTTCTTTTAGGCAAACTGATACCTGGGATGATCTGTATTAGTGCCACTGTACTAACACTATACCAATATGATCTTATATTTCAAGCTAAATGACATACAGATGTTTAACTTCAGCATTTAGGAAAAAAAGAGCTAGAATACTGTAGCATCTACAATTACCCGTTCAGTATTACGTAAAATCCCTGATGGAGGGCAGCGTGGACCTTCAGTGCATGTGCATCCTCTGACAGAAGACTTGTGTTACACATAACAGAACAAATCGCATGCTATTGTCTGGATCTACACCACTCCTTAGAAGGAATCTCTTCCATTCAGACACACAGAAAAGGAAGAAACGGTTAGCATGGATTCAGTAATAAACAGAACAGAATACCCAGTCTGTCCCCCAAAAAAGGGAGATGAAAGTTTGTCTGCTTGCTTGGTCATTTGTAAAATCATTTAATTCCACAGAACAGTTTGGAGAGAGCAGTCACCAAAAATTAAAATAATAATAATAATTGTGGAACTCACAGAGCAACAGCATCACATGGTGACAGCAATGGTCTGTGTGCTGGGGGCGGGGCAAGGGTGGAGGGAAAAGAGGGGAAGAGAAAAGGATCTGGAAAGTGAGAGGCTACAAATTAAATTAGTTCTCTACAACAGCCTCAATCATCTCAGGGTGTCATTCATTTGGATTTTGTAGACAGCCTGAAACAGCAGAGCCAAGAGGAATAAATATGGCTCCTGTTGACTTTAATGATCTGTTAACAGTACGTTTGTTGTGATTTTGGCCTCTTTATTGCTGATGATTTTACTAGTAACATCCTACTACCTCCAACACCCTTCTGGGTAGAAAGATTGAAGAGAAATCTAAACAGCTGCCAATGTCTTCAGCTACCCTTCATCTAGCTTTTTGTCTGGTTGGTTTTTTTTTTGTGGTGAGGTTGAACTTTTCAAAACATAATGGAAGCACGCTGAAAAGTAAAACCAAATTCCCCAGCAAATATGCCAATTATGTTTCAGTTTAAGATGATAAAATAAACACACAAAGCTGCTGTAGAAATCTGTCACTGTTGAAGGGCCCAAGAAATTTGCTACCAAGCACACCCAGGTCTCTCAGCAGAGAGGAATTAACAAAAGCTGGGAATAATGCTGTGACCTGCACGTTTCGTAAACCTCTAATCATAAAGGATGCACAGCAAGACATTGTGAATCAATGAGGCAGCACAGGAAAACATTTGCAGTTGGATTTTATAGACATACTTTGTTTCTTTTCCACTAAAACAAGACAATTCTACTGTACCCAGAATTTCAAATTAGGCTTTACCAGCAACAATATTTTACTAGTAATTAGAGCTAGTGGCAATGTTTTATTGTTTTATTTGGTTTGTTTGTTTGTTTTCCTTCTGCCCAGGACATATTTCCTGCTAATAATCTGGAAAGTTTTACATCTCTTCCTTTTACAAATGATTAATATGGTACTGGGAGGAGGAATTTTAAGGTGCATCTTTACTAATGGAAGCAGCATAAATTTTAAGTCCTGAAAATGCAATCCTTACTCATGCTGTTGAATGCTTGTTAAAAGCAACAATCCCATTAAAATTTATCAGGTTCCTTGGGTGAATTCACCAAATACAGAAGAGCAGCTCGGGGGCACAGAGGGCACATTTCACTGCAGATAGATTACAGAAACCCATCAGCATACTTAGGAATAACCCCAGTACTGGAAAAACTTTCCTTGCAGTCATATCAACTTCAGTCTCTCTTGGAAACGTCTGAGGGTAAGAAGGTAAGAAACACACAAGCAATAGGATAGGCAGGGTACTCCAATCTGCCAACTCCATACTGTGCTTGTTACAATCTTACACAGGGTGTAGTAATGGAACATATGTTATTTTGAAATACAAACTATAAAAAAAAAAGAGAGAGAGAGGAGACCAGAAAATAATCTTGTATTGTCATCCTGATACTTGCATGATTGCACTGCTGGATCTCAATTCAAGAGCTTACTCTCGTATGAGCCCCTTCCAGAATTGTAAATTAACATGAATCCAAGCCATGGAGCAAAGCATGGATTAATATCTTCACTCTCTAATGCTGAGCTAAGAATGGAACAGTTCTTTCCATCTTAGAAAAAAGTAAAGCAATAGAAATGTAACATTTTTCTCATTCTGCTATAGGAAAGATGCCTCTGGGGAAGAGGAACACAATTAGTACCATTCAGGGAAAATACCATTGTTAAGGCTTGTGACATTTGTACGTTCTTTGTAATATAATTTTTCAAATCTCTCTGCATTTTACCTTTATCTTGTCATTTCATAATATATGATCAGAAATGGTCTTTACCCTGTCACAGAAAAGCTTTTCCAAGAAAATCTGGAAGTGACAAATGGAGAAAAAACAGGAAGCGTTTGCAGAAAGATAATAAATTGCTCAAACAAAGGGACAAGCTGATAAGGACACATCTTTGAGATCATGAAGTTATACTTTCTTATCTGGTTAGATAAAATAGTATTAGAGTAAGTTACAACAGTTGTAAGAACAGCAACTGTATTTAAGTTTAAAATAAGAGTGTGATAGGTTATGAGTCACCAGCCACAGCAGACAACTGCATTTAAACTTTAAAATGTCACTATTTGCTGTTATTACTTTTGTGAAATTCTAGGCAATTCTTTAAAAAAAAAAAAAAAAAAAGTAGTCTGTCAACAGGTAAGCCTCAAACATTTTATTAACAAGAATACCCAGTGGATTTATTTCAATCTCTACTTTAAATAGAAGTTATTAATTAAGAAATCTCATATAATAAGAAAAGCTGATCAATACTGACCCCTAATATTCTCACAAACTATGATTCTAGATAAAATTCTGCCTTAGTCAAAGAAGTCAGAAGCACTATTTTCTTTGCCTTCTGTACATCGTTATGAATATACACAGTCCATACCTGTTCTTTAAAATGTTCACTAAATATTTATTTGCCTATGCCTGTGCATTGTTTACTTTCACAGCAAGACAACCTGGAAAATCTTCACATTGGGAGTACAGTAAAAACCTTTCATTTGTATATACACCTTGAGAAACAAATAACTTTTTCCCAATTCCATTTCTCTTACATGGGAGTATTTTGCCTCAGCTATCAAAGTCTACCTTTTTTGTTGTTGCCCTTACAACTATGTTGTATAATGAATTCCTTTATTTCAATAACAAATAAAAACTCAGCAAGCTGTCCTTAATCTACAGGTTGCCACAAAGGAAACACATATAAATGTTTATTTAACTGATCTTAATTTGTATTTTTCAATTTCATTAGACTCTACTTGCCATGAAATGGAAACTGCACTTCCTGGAAATGACTTGCTTTCTGATTCTGCAGGTGAATGAACTAGCCACAAGGCCAAACTGATGGGAGGCAAGCAGGAAAAAACAAACTAGCAAAAAAATGCACGAGTTGCATGCATACATGATTATCATCCACGCATTTTCAGACTTAAACTGCTTATCTTTCATAAATCTCAACTAGTTATTCAACCATTTTCACAAAGACTTACAACAGCACAATAGTTTTTCTCTCCTCAGAATGGAGCAGCTGAAAAGCACAGACCAGCCTATAGAGCTACAATAGGATTCTAAATGAGCTGTACCATATAAGACACCTGTTTTACGTAATTCTGCACTTTTCAATACAGGGCAGGTTATGAAGTGTTTGGGGAGGCTAAATATCTTCAGGAGTATCCTGGTTTACAGAGGGGTAAAATGAGAATAAAAAAGGGAGGCAAGAACTGTCCACATCCAACCACCAGATAAAGACATATCTTCTCCTAAAATGGAGACTTGAGAGAAGGTAGGGGATTGGTTTTTCTTTCTAAAAAGAAAAGCTAATGCAGCATCTTATGAAAGAAAATTTTTCTTGTGCATGTCTAGAGAAGTTATGCAGTCCTACTGGCATGTTTCTAATAACATACTTCCAGTTTTACTAGCTGGTCAAATTTCACTGAAGTACGACACAGCCAGCCTGTATTATTTTAACTCTGTCTAAACACAGCCGTAAAGGTTTTTACAGCCAAGGTACTTTGTTATCTACAATGAATTTAATTAATGCAGACTCTCTTAGAGTATCATGCAATAAAGAATGGTTTCCAGTCTTTTTAATCCATGACACCTGTGCTTCAAACAATCCACTACTCATGAATTAATCACTACTTTAACAAAGTAGAGGTTATGGTTCCTAACTTGAAGAAAAGGAAAAATCTGTGTAGACACCGGGGTTTAGCTTTTGTTGGCAGTAGTTTTTGAAGAAAAATGGAACTACTTAACAAGAATATAAGATTTGGGGTCATTTTCCTTTTCTTCGAGGCTGTCTGTCCCACTGTTAAAAGAATTGCAGTGTTTTAAATATTAAACTCACAGACACAAGAAAGCAAATAATGATATTTGATTTCGAGGCAAGATGATCGGACACCCTTATCATGATATTGTTGAAAATGAGTACGTCAATGTAAAAATCTTTCTTCAGAGAGAATACAAAAACAATCTCTGGAAAATCTTGGTTAGACTTGGCTAAAGTGAGTCACAGTGAATAAGCTGGTCATTGAGTATAGTTCTTATCTTGAAATAAGCTACAAAACACTTTGTCCCTGTAAATGCTCTCAGAGCCGGAAAAAAAAAATTACCAGCACCTCAAAAGAGCTACTTGACACACTGCTTGAATTCTGTTTCTCCTGCCTCCTTGTTGTCTTTGCTTTATATTTTCTTTCCCTGCCTGTTGCACATATTCCTACTCAGTTGATCTTCCTGTTTCTAATGGAAAAGCTCACTCAGTAGCATTAAGCAGCTCCTGCTTGTGTGCTTCAGCACATGAGAGTGAGCTTCACTGAAGCCAGAGGAAAAGAGGGTGGGGGGTCTCCTTGGGTGCCACAGACTTTCTCAGATGATTTTTTCAGTTCAGCTGAACATTTGGCTTACATTTCTCATGAAACGTTCAAGCTGCTGCTTAGCTCCAAAAGCAGGGAGGGAGGGTTATATCCTAAAGAAACGTAAAACAAATAGCTGATCCAGCTGCATCCAGGCTGAGGGGGATAGGAAGCCCTGGCTACCAACATAGCACACTTCAAAAATCTCTCTCTCTCCCTCTCTCCGAAGA